>NC_134836.1:60405428-60736129 GCF_004210375.1 Tachypleus tridentatus | reverse complement strand
AATTTTTTATGTGAATTACAGCTAACAACCCACCTTGGTAAGATTTAAGAATTGAAATTTTTTTAACCTGAAGAGTATGCACTGAGACTAAACAGTCACCTCAAAGACCTTTCAGATTGAGGTATAGCTTTCTCAATGTAGAAATAAAGATCAAACAGAAAGGAGGCCAGTCACAAGTAACCATCACTGTAAGAAATTTTTCTGACTTATTAAACTGAACAAGCAATATATGCAAAAACAGCTCGTTTGGGTTCAGAAAATATTTTACATAGAAGAGCGAACAACGTTTCGACCTTCTTCGGTCATCGTCAGGTTCACAAAGAAAGAAATAACTGACCGGAAGCTGACCACATGTTTGGAAGGGGTTGTGTAACTGAGTGTCGGAATGTAGAGAACAGTGTTAGATGTTTGAATCTATAATTTTATTTTATTATATTACATTAATTTAGGTATAAAGGCGTTCCTTTATATTGGTTTATTTTGGGTTTAAGTTGTTGTATAAGTAAGGCTTCTTTAATTTTGCATTTGTTTATGTTTGTTTCTTTATTTAGTATTTGAGTGTTTTCTATGGTTATGTTGTGTTTATTTTATTTGCAGTGTTAGAAAACGTGTGAAGATGACTTATGTTCTTTGAATCTGGTTTCCATTTTTCCACTTGTTTCTCCAATATAGAAGTCGTGGCAGTTAACACATTGTATTTTATAAATAATGTTGGTGTGGTGTTTGTCAGTGTAGTTTTTATATAGTATAGACCTCAGTTTTGTGTCTGGTTTTTGAATAAATTTGGTATTAACTGGAATGTCATATTTTGTTGTTAGTTTTTGCCAAATGTTAGTTATTTGTCTGCTTGATGTCGGGAATATATGGTATGCAGCAGTCTATGGTTTCGCAATTTTTTGATTCGTGAGATATATTTACTTTTGTTGGTTGATTTTGCTTTCTGTCTAGGTGTGTGCGTATAATGTTTTCTATGGTTTGTGGAGAAAACTTATTGATGTTGATGAAGTATTGTTTTATTTTGTCTAATTCCTCGTTAATTTTATCTGGTGAGCATAGTTTTATGGCTGTCTTTATTTGGTTTCTTAGTATGTTGAGTTTTTGTTTTGTTTCATGTGCTGAGTCCCAAGGAATGTATGGGTGATTTTTCGGTGGATTTCTGTTTTGAATTGTGTGTCAGTTCTTGTAATTTTGAGGTTAAGAAATGATATTTGATTGCTTTCTTCCTGTTCACATGTGAAGTTAATGTTGGGATGTATAGAGTTAATGTGATTGAAAAAATTAAGTATGTGTTCTGTAAATTTGAATCCTGCAACCGTGTCATCTACATATCTGTACCAGTATAGTGATGGATGTAATGCTGTGTTAATTGCTTGTGTTTCAACTTGTGTCATAAAAATATTGGCTAGAACTGGTGATACTGGGTTGCCCATGCTTAGACCATTTGTTTGTATATAGTTGTGGTTGTTGAACATGAAGTTTGTCTTTATCGTGGTGAATTCTATGAGGGTTGCTAATTGGTTGCTGGGAATGTTTATAGATGGGTTAGGGTCTTGGATATAGAGTTCTAAAGCTATCTTGCAGGCTTCACTGGTTGGAACTTTTGTAAAGAGGGATATAACATCGAAACTGGCCATTAAGGCTTTATGATGAAGTTGATTTAGATTAGGCTTGAAATTAAAAGAGTCTTTGATGAATGAGCTGACTGATGTTACATATTTGGAGAATGCCCATGCTATGTATTTACCAAGATTGTAATTAAACAATTCATATGTGGACATTACTGGTTGTAATGGACAACCTGGTTTATGAGGTTTGGGGATGCCGTATATTTGTGGTGTGCATGAGTCGGTTTTATGTAGGTAGGAATAAAGTGTTTGTGAAATTGTGTTGGCTTTTTTCATTTGTAGTAGTAGTAATTTGTTCAGTTGCGTCTCGTGTGTCTTTGTTGGATTTGTGTGTATTGGTTTAAATTTGTTCGTGTCTGATAGGATGTTCTTCATTTTTTGGATTATTTATTTGTGTTCATTATGACTATAGTGTTACCTTTATCCACTTTTAGAAATTTTATGTTTTTATCTTGTTTTAGGTTTTTAATGGAATTACTGTCTCTTTTTGTAAGATTATTTTTTAGCTTTCTGTTTTGTGAAATTATGTTGATGGTTTTGTGAGAAAATTCTTTGAAAAAATCGTTTAAGATGTTGTTTTTAGGCATTTCTGGAAAATATAAATTTTTAATTTTACCTGGGAAGTTTGGCTGTTGGATGTCAATAAAATTGTCTAAGTTGTCTTCTTTCTGTTGGTTGTGTTTGGTTGTTTCCTTGTTTTTGTTTTCTGTAGAAAGTATCACAAGTCTCCTGGTTAGATCTTCTAAACATGTTTTAATTTATATGGTTGGAATGTACTTAGGTGCTATTGCGAAGTTGAGTCCTTTGTTAAGTAGTTGTTTCTCGTCTGTGTTTAATTGATGGTCGGATCTGTTAATTATGAGGTTAGTCAACAGTTTGTCGTTTTGGTGTCTTTTCTGTTGTTTGCATCTTAGTTTTTCTAGTTTTTTGTTGTGGCAGATCTTTTTGTTGTATAAGTCCGTAAATCTCTGGTTTAATGCAACATGCCAGTTGATGGTCTAGGTTCATTTTTTGTTTACACACCATCTTGCACAAAGTTTCCAAGAAAGGAAATAAGTCAGAACTTTGGTTTAGTATCCATTTCAAAAGTGTGTGTATGGATACAAGTAAGAAGGCTTGAAATTTGCCAACTTTATCTGCAACCAATGAACAAGTGGTTTTGGTTCTGGTTTTAAAATCATGAAGGAAAAACAAACAATTAAGTGTCAGATTACTAAAGATGTGCACACTATTTGAAATATTGTAAAAATACCACAAAGTGTTTGTATAAAAATCCATGTTTCATGCTCAAAAGTTAGTGGGGAGTTATCAAGTTGATAACAGAGTTAGTGAAAACAGAAATTGCATTCAATGCCAACAGAGCATTCTGGGCCTATAGAAGAATTATGACTACCCTGAAGTTGAATCTTCCCAACATTTTTCACCCAAGATTTCTTTAAGTAACTTACTGGCATCTTTCCTAGCATAGTATAACATGGTTAAAATTTAGTTAAATATATATAGTGTAATGATTTAGTAATGTTATTAAGAAACATTTGTTAGTTGTACTAAAGAATTTTTTAAGCTTATTACAAGTTATTCTACAAACTGATTGTTATAGAAAATATTGTGAATGCATATTAAGTGTTTTATTGTGTGAATCTCAAAGTCCAATTCTATACTATAATTGTAAACTTCCTCGAGTTGGTGCTTGTGTGTTCCACTTGCCACTGCATTCCTCAATTTAATATAAACAATTTGTGACTCATAGCAATAGTCAAAACTCCAATGGTTAGCCTACCAACCTGCAGGTCACACAAAATGGTTTGCATAAACTTTCTATGAATGTACAAAAGTAATAGAATTGAAAGTATAAAAAAACGACTTAAATCTAAAGTATATAATGTGAAAATGAAACTTCAAATGTAAAATTGTTCAATGTTAGGACACATCTAATGGCATGCATATCAGTTAAATAGTTTTTTCTGTGAAAAAAAAAAAAAGAACACCACCACCACCAACAACAAAAAACTAAAAAAACTTAACCTTGACACAAAAACTAGACAACTGAAGACAGGACTGATGTTTTCAATCTCTAAAATTAAAATATTAATATTGATGACCTTTACAGTATTACATGACCATTACAATATTAATATTGATGACCATTACAGTTTCCATACGTTTTTTTTAAGATATTGTATTGAAGAATTATTTGAATATCAGTACAAATGAGTTTGGGTTTTAAAACAAATTTTCAATCCCATACCTCACCTACAAGACTCCTAAAACCTGAAAAGGTGAACATGTCCAAGTAGATAAAATTTTTGTCCCCAAAATACAAAGTTGGACAACTCTGACTGCATATAAAAATAATTGTCCTTTCTTTCCAGTGTACACTGTGTGAGCAGCAGTGATTAGCAATTCTGAGTAGAAATGCTGGCTGTTTCAATAAGACTAATATACTGGTTTATAGCAATACTTATTGATGTTTTAACAATAATATTAAACTGATGAATGGTTATAAGTAGAAATGCCTACTGTTTTAATGGTCCTGTGGTGTTTTCTAAATTAGTAGTATCTAAACTTTATGGGTTAAAATGTTAACACATTTAAAACACAAGTCAAATGTTTTACCTCCATTGGCATGTAGACAGTCTCCAATCCATTTCATAGTTTTATGTCTAACTTCTGGTGAGCTTCTTAGTAACAGATAAAAGATTTGGTGCATTTGGGTGGTCACAGATCTCAAAGGCTGAAAAAGCAGATGAGAAACATTATACCTTTAGAAATGATTGAACTGCATGTATAAACAATACATACATAAATATATCAAATTATCCAGTCCTATGCTATAAGCCTTGGTGAATCTGATAAAAATTCTAAAATCTTTTCAGACTTGTCAAAAAAAAACAAACAAACAGTTTAACTGGTTAGAAAGTGACATTTTCTGCCAACACATAAAACATTGTTTTTGTATAAAACTTGCAGTTGTATTACCCCTTTTTTTTTTTAAATTTATGAGTAAAACTTTTTCCTGGAGATCTATTTCCAATAGTTTTACATTACTACAAAAAAAAGTGACTTTACATTTAGAAAATGAGATGCAAGTATACCAGCTTTCACTCACCATCCATATGTTCTGCTCTGTGATTTTATGTTCTTGTTGTGTGGAATGAGATGGATTCTCAAAGAAGTCATAGTGGTCCGTTTCTGCACGAGGAACACACGATATAGCGAGTGGAGCACCAAGCAATGAAAACTGATAAAGCTTACCATTAGTTTTGTCTCGTGGAATGCTGAAATCAAGCAGAGCCTGAAGAAAACATTTTAATAGTAAGAATAAATATAGTCTTAATCACTTTAATCCTATTTGTAATCCGTCTTAAGCAAAATATTTTATATATTCTGTCAATTGTAGGTTTTGGAAAACACAGTAAAACAATTTTGATAATAACAGCAGTCTTTAAATTTAAAAATAAATAGCAGAGCAATAAACAAAATGAAAAACCTGTCATATTAGTTTCTTGGTCAAGCATTTTAATGGTATAAATTGTAATTACATAAACACCATGAAAAACGAATGAAATATATCTTTTGCATGACATCTACATTTATGTATGTGATTTTGCATTCATTTATCAATACATATAAAGGACATTATGCTTGAATGTATCAAAAACTATTACTGATCTATTATTTAAAATTGACAAATAATTTTGTTTCTCTTAAATCAGGATTACTTTATTACAATTCATTAACTCAGTTAATGCATAATGTTGGAACAAAATTGTGTACACAAAATCAGAATTACAACAAATTAACTGCTAGAACATTCCTGGTAAAAATAGAATACAAATGAAGGTTCTGTTTCACTAAATCCAGATAAAAAGTACATTTCAAGCAACGTATTTTATGCCAACACAAGTTTTTAGCTTAAATAAACACTTAACTATAAATAAACAAAAAAACAGCTCATTAATAACCCAAGCAGTTTTGGAGGGTGGAGCTTTCTTCATCAAGCAAACATTCCCAGCTTGCTTCTGAAAGTGCTTGGATTACAAGGCTTTATATTTTTAATTGATTTTTGAACATGTGTCTTTCCCAAATATCAAAAATGAGTTAAGTTGGTTTCCTTTATTAAAACTGCATGTAGTTTATAAACTTTTAGAAGAATTTGAACTTCATCTACAATATAAAAATAGCTTATTTTTGTCAAGTCATCTCATGTCACAAAACTATTAAATCTAATTGAACAACAGAAGGAATATAACTTTATTATAGCAATACTTACGTGACACAAAATATTAAAATTACAGAAGAGCTTATTTAAAGAAGTTATATTTTTAACTATTTGTGTTAATAATGCAACCTCAGGTTACTTGTTACAACAAACAAGCCATAAATAACCAGTAAACATCAATGATGATACGTGTATTTACCCACCAATTAATTTTACAATTTATTTAATGAATTACTTAAACTTATTTAAGTAACATATGCCATCTCATAGTCCAACAGGTTTTCAGTTGAGATGAAATGTTAAAATCCTATAAACAACTATCTAACCTTTGTATTTTTAACTTTATTATCACAATATCCATGCTTCACTTTCAAGCTGTACATGACTAACATGTTGCAGTATTAAAATGGAAGATAGAGTATCAGAACCTTGTTATTTATACTGTATTACTACTAATTCTTTAAATGACATTTATGTAGGCTGTTTTGATCATTTTACTTATAGTTGGTTTGTTTCATATTTTATGAAAAATGACACTCAGTTTTTTAATAATAGTTTTAAGATTGTTAGCCATCAATAAAATTATTAATGATACTTGTTCCTTAACCATAAACTGTTATTGCCAAATAACAAATTTATTAAAAAATAAACAAACTCCTTTCACCAAATAAACACAACTGTTTCTTCAAAAGTGTTTAGTTCTTAAATATAGGCCTTACTTTTCCTAGATACTTTAATTAAACATTATACTTGGATTATAGTAAACAATAAACTAACCAAATTAATACTATATTTGTATGCGTAATAAGTAAAAATTAAAGTGACCACATTTCTTGACCCCTAATGTGCAAGTTTCAGAAACTCTTAATATTTAATGCAAAGACCATAAGAACGTACTTAAAATGAATGCTTAATATCACTTAAAAAATTCATTAAGAAAATATCAAATGCCCATGTTCTTGTTTGACTTGTATGTTAATACAACAAATATACGAAGATAATCTCACCTCTGCTAAGTCTGCAGAACAAGCAAAATATCGGAGTGTATCAATGCAGATAAAGAGATATCTATCTACTAGAGACATGTTTAGAAAACATCTTCTAAGGATTTCAAATGAACCAGAAAAGGCATCCAGAAGTGACACATCTTCACCAGATTTATGTTGCTCATTTACATAACTGGCTAAACTATTTAAGTACTGATTCAGTGTTTCCATGTGCCCTATATAAAGAATTAACAGAAGTGTGAAATGAGTGAAACAAGAAGCAAAGCACAGATTCAACTAAGTGAAGGTTTGTTTAATTCAATACTTCAGAGAAAGCTTTACCACTGCAATTCCTACAAGTCAACTTTGGTTAGATAAACCTGAAATTTGTAGTAATTCTCCAAATTTATAGATTTGATCTCACCAATTTAATATATTTTTTAAAGTTCATACTTTTTACCATCTTGTACCACATATATTGCTTTTCATTAAATACTTCTTAAAGAAAAGAAGCCAATAAAACTTTTGTTTTGGGGGAGCTGAATACCATGTGAATTCTCAAGATGGCTGGTACGGGTATTAAAACGTTAATTAAAATAAAGTACAGAACAACAATTTGACCTTCTTAGGTCATCTTCAGGTTAATAAAGTCATTATTAAAAAAGTTTAATAATCAATGACTAACAGACTATTGATACTTAGAATAAAAAACAACTTCACTGTTATAAAGCCTCTATTTGGCACTTCATGGTTTTTATTGTTATTTAATATATCTTTATAATTATAAAATGTTAATATCTTTAAGAAGTCTGTAACTGGTTAAGGACATTGTTTGAAAGAAAAGTCCAAGAAATCTAAATTTTAGTTAATATTAAAAACCTGTAATGTCCTTTCATGATGCATTTACTAAGTAATTAATACATAGAATGTTCAAGATATGAATCGAAAATTATATGTAGTTGAATTCTTTCAAATAAAACATTAAATAACATTATGTATTAATTGCTTGCCCAACCAAACCAGGTTTATGTTATTACTCAAACCTTACAGATGTTACTTCCAGAAAAATGTTTTTTTAACTCAAAATTATTAGCAAATCAATCATTAACACAAAATGTAATGCAAACACTTATGTTTATATTTGAATCATTGCAAATGCCTAAGTAGGTCATTAATTGCTAATACTAGGTCAGTAAAAACTGCAACTGGATTGCCTGTTCTTTAAACACAATGTCAACACTAACTTTATGTACTAGGTCAGTAAGAAACTGCAACTGGGTTGACTGTTCTTTAAACACAATGTCAACACTAACTTTATGTACTAGGTCAGTAAAAACTGCAACTGGATTGCCTGTTCTTTAAACACAATGTCAACACTAACTTTATGTACTAGGTCAGTAAGAAACTGCAACTGGGTTGACTATTCTTTAAACACAATGTCAACACTAACTTTATGTACTAGGTCAGTAAGAAACTGCAACTGGGTTGACTGTTCTTTAAACACAATGTCAACACTAACTTTATGTACTAGGTCAGTAAGAAACTGCAACTGGGTTGACTGTTCTTTAAACACAATGTTAACATTAACTTTATGTACTAGGTCAGTAAGAAACTGCAACTGGGTTGACTGTTCTTTAAACACAATGTTAACATTAACTTTATGTACTAGGTCAGTAAGAAACTGCAACTGGATTGCCTGTTCTTTAAACACAATGTCAACACTAACTTTATGTACTAGGTCAGTAAGAAACTGCAACTGGGTTGACTGTTCTTTAAACACAATGTTAACATTAACTTTATGTACTAGGTCAGTAAGAAACTGCAACTGGGTTGACTGTTCTTTAAACACAATGTCAACACTAACTTTATGTACTAGGTCAGTAAGAAACTGCAACTGGGTTGACTGTTCTTTAAACACAATGTTAACATTAACTTTATGTACTAGGTCAGTAAGAAACTGCAACTGGGTTGACTGTTCTTTAAACACAATGTTAACATTAAATTTATGTACTAGATCAGTAATAAAACAGCAACTGGGTTGACTGTCCTTTAAACACAATGTCAACACTAACTATGTACTAGGTCAGTAATAAAACTGCAACTGGATTGACTGTTCTTTAAACACAATGTCAACACTAACTTTATGAACTAGGTCAGTAATAAAACTGCAACTGGATTGACTGTTCTTTAAACACAATGTCAACACTAACTTTATGTACTAGGTCAGTAATAAAACTGCAACTGGATTGACTCTTCTTTAAACACAATGTCAACACTAGCTTTATGTACTAGGTCAGTAAGAAACTGCAACTGGATTGACTATCCTTTAAACACAATGTCAACACTAACTTTATGTACTAGGTCAGTAATAAAACTGCAACTGGATTGACTGTTCTTTAAACACAATGTCAACACTAAATTTATGCCAGATTCTCCAGAATTAAAGAACTTGTAACAAAATTATGCATCAGAAAAGTTATAATTGTTCTATAAACATATTTTGCTGGGAACATAGTTATTCAATTTCACTTTGATAGATTAAAATGTAACAAAGGAAAACAAAAAGGTACCTGGTTTTGCACTATAGTTTTGAATCAGTTCAATAAGTTCTTGGGAACACCTAGCATGTGGATAGATTTCAGAATGACAAAGACTGGTAGCACTTTGTGATAGTATAACTTGATTCAGCTGTTTGTAAATATTATCCTGCAACAAATTCCTACTAATTAGTCTCTCTAAATATATCGTAATATCACTTCAGTTAAGTACAAGTACACCCTGAATACAGTCATAAATTATATACTTTCCTTTATCTACAGAAAAGTTCCACTTACTGTTTCCATATTATTATTCACTATATCTAAGTCTTTAAAAAAGTAGTTAAACTCATAACTAAAGGAAACAGTTAACAAAATAACCAGCCTGAAATAATCTCTGGACCCACAACTGAATCAAATTCACATGTATTTATACATGATTGAATTTTATTATTCTACATTTTATAATTGCACACAGATACTTGACTTTTATCATAACAAATTTTACAAGTTGATTTTACTAATACAGAGCAACAACCATTAGAAGTATTTATGTCTTTAAATGCCATGCTGGAAGCAAAAGTGATATACAACATCACAGGTAGATTCCCAAGCAATTCTGCGATCCTCAAGTAGTTTTTAGTAATACTATAATAAATTTTCAAAAGAAAAACAACTAATACATGCACCTTTAAATAAGATACGAGTAATGATAAATGTTTACATGCCACTAACCTCAAGTTTATTCTTTGATATGAACAGTCTGTGGTAACACAGATAGAGATACAACAGAACCTGCTCTACACCCGTCTCTTCTTCAGTGATCCCATCAGAAACTCCTACTCTGGTAATTACAATACTTTCAGCTGGATCTTTCAACATCAGTCTTTCAAATACTGCCTGAAAATTTGCATTTCAAATTATTGTATTTGGCAAGTATTATATATTAGTTGGCTTATCTTATTGAATTTATGCATATATGTAAACTTGATTGTAAAAATTTTTGACAAGAAGTATTCTGTTGACAGATTTCAAGAACATAAATCAGTTTACTATTAAAACTACTTTTCATGATCTTGTATATATTGCAGAGAAAAAGATTCAACTGTACTGAAGTACCTATACATGTCTGGTGTCGTAGATTGGGAGGATATATTGCAGAGAAAAAGATTCAACTGTACTGAAGTACCTATACATGTCTGGTGTCATAGATTGGGAGGATATATTGTAGAGAAAGATATTCAACTGTACTGAAGTACCTATACATGTCTGGTGTCGTAGATTGGGAGGATATATAGAAGAGAAAAAGATTCAACTGTACTGAAGTACCTATACATGTCTGGTGTCGTAGATTGGGAGGATATATAGAAGAGAAAAAGATTCAACTGTACTGAAGTACCTATACATGTCTGGTTTCATAGATTGGGAGGATATATTGTAGAGAAAGATATTCAACTGTACTGAAGTACCTATACATGTCTGGTGTCATAGATTGGGAGGATATATAGAAGAGAAAAAGATTCAACTGTACTGAAGTACCTATACATGTCTGGTGTCGTGAGATTGGGAGGATATATTGTAGAGAAAAGATTCAACTGTACTGAAGTACCTATACATGTCTGGTGTCGTGAGATTGGGAGGATATATAGAAGAGAAAAAGATTCAACTGTACTGAAGTACCTATACATGTCTGGTGTCGTAGATTGGGAGGATATATAGAAGAGAAAAAGATTCAACTGTACTGAAGTACCTATACATGTCTGGTTTCATAGATTGGGAGGATATATAGAAGAGAAAAAGATTCAACTGTACTGAAGTACCTATACATGTCTGGTGTCGTAGATTGGGAGGATATATATAAGAGAAAAAAGATTCAACTGTACTGAAGTACCTATACATGTCTGGTGTCGTAGATTGGGAGGATATATAGAAGAGAAAAAAGATTCAACTGTACTGAAGTACCTATACATGTCTGGTGTCGTAGATTGGGAGGATATATTGTAGAGAAAGATATTCAACTGTACTGAAGTACCTATACATGTCTGGTGTCATAGATTGGGAGGATATATAGAAGAGAAAAAGATTCAACTGTACTGAAGTACCTATACATGTCTGGTGTCGTAGATTGGGAGGATATATTGTAGAGAAAAAGATTCAACTGTACTGAAGTACCTATACATGTCTGGTGTCGTAGATTGGGAGGATATATAGAAGAGAAAAAGGTTCAACTGTACTGAAGTACCTATACATGTCTGGTGTCGTAGATTGGGAGGATATAGAAGAGAAAAAGATTCAACTGTACTGAAGTACCTATACATGTCTGGTTTCATAGATTGGGAGGATATATAGAAGAGAAAAAGATTCAACTGTACTGAAGTACCTATACATGTCTGGTGTCGTAGATTGGGAGGATATATAGAAGAGAAAAAAGATTCAACTGTACTGAAGTACCTATACATGTCTGGTGTCGTAGATTGGGAGGATATATTGTAGAGAAAGATATTCAACTGTACTGAAGTACCTATACATGTCTGGTGTCATAGATTGGGAGGATATATAGAAGAGAAAAAGATTCAACTGTACTGAAGTACCTATACATGTCTGGTTTCATAGATTGGGAGGATATATAGAAGAGAAAAAGATTCAACTGTACTGAAGTACCTATACATGCCTGGTGTCGTAGATTGGGAGGATATATTGTAGAGAAAAAGATTCAACTGTACTGAAGTACCTATACATGTCTGGTGTCGTAGATTGGGAGGATATATTGCAGAGAAAAAGATTCAACTGTACTGAAGTACCTATACATGTCTGGTTTCATAGATTGGGAGGATATATAGAAGAGAAAAAGATTCAACTGTACTGAAGTACCTATACATGTCTGGTGTCACAGATTGGGAGGATATATTGTAGAGAAAAAGATTCAACTGTACTGAAGTACCTATACATGTCTGGTTTCATAGATTGGGAGGATATATTGTAGAGAAAAAGATTCAACTGTACTGAAGTACCTATACATGTCTGGTTTCATAGATTGGGAGGATATATAGAAGAGAAAAAGATTCAACTGTACTGAAGTACCTATACATGTCTGGTGTCATAGATTGGGAGGATATATTGTAGAGAAAAAGATTCAACTGTACTGAAGTACCTATACATGTCTGGTGTCTGGGAGGATATATTGTAGAGAAAAAGATTCAACTGTACTGAAGTACCTATACATGTCTGGTGTCATAGATTGGGAGGATATATTGTAGAGAAAAAGATTCAACTGTACTGAAGTACCTATACATGTCTGGTGTTAGATTGGGAGGATATATTGTAGAGAAAAAGATTCAACTGTACTGAAGTACCTATACATGTCTGGTGTCATAGATTGGGAGGATATATAGTAGAGAAAAAGATTCAACTGTACTGAAGTACCTATACATGTCTGGTGTCATATATTGGGAGGATATATAGTTAAAAGATTCAACTGTACTGAAGTACCTATACATGTCTGGTGTCATAGATTGGGAGGATATATAGAAGAGAAAAAGATTCAACTGTACTGAAGTACCTATACATGTCTGGTGTCATAGATTGGGAGGATATATAGTTATATGATTTTGGGTAAATTTCTAATAAAAAAATGAATAAATGAGTGACTGGATAAGTTTTCAGTCATTTTAATTTCACTGTCTCAATGCTATAAAAGGTCTCAACTGGATTAGAAAACCAATGGTAACATACATGAAACTTGGCTGACACTAACATTTAGTGCCTGCTTTACACAGCTTAAGAAGCTTCATAACAGATGAATAGATCATGTGCTAAAACCAAAAGGTCTACACTCCATATTTTGTGGCATTACTTTTTAACCTTTCCTAGCATGTGCAAACACACATGTACATATTGATAAAGTGTTGGCACTCGTAAATAGCTATGTTTACAGTGATGCTTACATTACTGCTATTGCTGAAAAGTAAATTACTTATATTGTTGCTTTTTATAACATATATAAATTAATTAAAAAAAATCTTTGTGACTTTATAACTACCACTAGCAAATTTTACACATTCTGTGTGAAATACCGTTAAGCAAGTAAAGTCTATCTTTATTATTTGTAGCAAAACATTTATATTGTAATGCATGTAACTTCTAAAGCAAAAGTAGAAGTTAATATCACATTTGGTACTTCAGTAAGACAGTTTTAATCAATCAGAATAGATCAATATAAAATAGTTATGATATCACCCAAGTGTACCTATTAATGTGTTAATACTTACACATACACTACTTGCTAATAAGTTACATCTATTTTTAAGGATATTTTGTGGAAGACAATATATGTATGAAGTGAAGGTGTAATATTTATTCTATCACAACAAAATATCCACTCCAGATATAGATAGAACCAAAGATGACAACTTACAGATTACTGAAAAAAACAATCAAAATCAAAATTAAGTCACCAGTGCAGTAAGTTGTGAATTCAGAGCTTCTCTATAACAACCATCAGAATAAAACAAACCCCAAAACTGCTGTTTAAGCCTTTTAAAGATATCTTCATAAGAGTTCTATTGGGTGACAAAAGGTAAAGCCACTCATAAGATCAAATCTAATCCAACGATTAAGACAGGAAGAATTGTCACTACTCCAACATCATATAAAGAACTAGGAAATAAGAAAATCAAACAAACAGTACATGACAGCACCACTTCACAATTCCATGGTCCACCATTTAAACTTACAAGTAAGTCTACCTTCTAAAACCCATATTTAACAGTAAAGGTTCAATCTCCCACCTACTGGTTTTATATATGATGTTAATATTGACCAGTAAAACTTCATGTAGTAGGAACTTAGTCCATTTATACAAATGTTTAAAAAATGCAATAATTTCACAAATCAAAATGACCAGTTTCAATGTATATAGCCTGTTCAGTAACATACCAATGTTAAAACACTACAGATCTTCCCTCAACAATCTAAAAATGTTAGAACTCTCAAGGGAAGCATCCAGCTGTTAATCTCACTGATAACAAAACTTAACTTTCTTCCAACATGAAGATAAAATATTATCAACAACATGAGAACCTAGCCATAGACTCACTTCTACCATCAATACTCAGTAACAATTTTTAATGATAGCACTCTCAAACAATCTCTAAGGTCCAGTATCAGGTTCAGTTATGCTCATTTACAATGCAGTCACAAATTACACACAACATTTCAAAAGTCATGAACAGAGCTGACATAAAATGACCTCAAAAATTAATATTACCAACAAGGAACATGGTAAAATGAAGAAATAAGAACACATTACTTCAACCCTTCTTGACAATGGATAACTTGATAAATTGAAAAACAAAATCAAGAAAAAACCAGAAATAAGAAGGAGGAAACTTAAACTCACAACCATATTCCCCTACGTCAAATGTTTCTTTGAGAATATACTGAACATATGCAAAAACAAAATATTTAGAAAACCCAACATAACATGGTCAGTTAGTACACAAAAAAACCACCTATAAGACCAAGAGCAGAAAAACACTGTTTACAACATCCTTCATGAATTTGTATTCTAACAGATTGGAGAGAAACAGACAGAATAGATATGGAATAAAACTAATATTATGGGATATGAACCACACATATATGAAAAGGAAACCCTGTAGATACACCAAATTGATAACACACATTGTCAACCTAACAAGGCCAGTAAAACTTGGATACTTTTTATTAAAACTATTCTACTAGTTTATTCCAGTGCTTATGATGTGGAGGCCTGGATAAGATAACTTACTAGCCTTTCTAACAAGATTTAACTTAAATCACAATCAGAAAAAACAGACATCCCCAGAACTTTCCCCAAGACAGTAACATATCAATAGCAGATTGCAGGATAAAAAAAATTAATAATAAATAGTAACTAATTAATAATCAAATAAAAGTGATCATATAAGCTGCTAATCACAACACTATTTTTTGAATACTAAAACACAAACCATACATGTATGCATAGTACAAGTATTTTGTAAAATACATATATCAATATGCAAGGAAAATACAAGTATTTAGAAGTTAGAGCAACCACATAGATTGCATATCTTCACACTGCCTCTCCTTATTAGTAATGTATGTGTTTATACTGGATAATATAAATTTCAAAGAAACTCAGAAAATCCTAACCAGGTCCAGATACTTTCTTGTACTATGATGAGGATTCTCAACTTTGGTGAGCCCATGAAATTTGGTAAAATTTGATTACACTTTACAGAGTTATTAACCAAAAAATGTCCTGTCTCATTATAAAATAATGCTTCAAAGTAATTCAGGATCTGAATGTTGATCCCAACTAAATTTGGGGAGAAGTGTCCCGTATTTACTTTATTTTCTCCAGTACAAAAGTCTAATAGTTTTTGAGATACGCATGTAGAAACATAGATACACACTGACTCAAGAGCAATACACAAAGGGTAATGAGTGTATGGAATGCTACAGAATCCAAGTTGCCAAAAAATTGGTAAATTTCTTCTTACATTTTAACAGAAATATCTATTTAGTACATATGGCAATGTAACATTTCTTCTAAACTGGTCATGCAGTTTTGTTGTTTTAAATGTATTTTAAGTGATAGTAAATAATTATGAAACAAATGTCAAGTCTGTAAAATTAGTTTTGGTTTTATTTGAACTATATTAATAATAAATAAATATATTAATAATAAATAATAAATATATTAATAAATAGTTTATTTTGACTGCATTATTTTCCCATCCAATTTTTTTACAAAACAAGTTCCATATAGTCTTATAGTTCAAATATGGAAATGTTTTTACTCAAATAAAGCATAAAAAATGTTTCAAACTTTGTTCACAATATTATACGTAAAAAGCACCAAAGAAATAACCAAAAAGTCAAAAACAGTTATTTACTTGTACATAAGATGTTTATCATAACTGATACAAGCTTTTGTGAAGTATTATACTTGTATGTTCTTATGCTTCAGGGCAGTATGCTATTTAATAAAACATTACCCAACAAGTGATGTAACCCCATATGAACACTACCACTTAGTCTCTCATTTGGTCGTTCCATACATGCTGTATATCACATGAAGTTATACCAAACCAAGTGTAAATCACATGAAGTTATACCAAACCAAGTGTACATCACATGAAGTTATACCAAACCAAGTGTACATCACATGAAGTTATACCAAACCAAGTGTACATCACATGAAGTTATACCAAACCAAGTGTACATCACATGAAGTTATACCAAACCAAGTGTACATCACATGAAGTTATACCAAACCAAGTGTACATCACATGAAGTTATACCAAACCAAGTGTACATCACATGAAGTTATACCAAACCAAGTGTACATCACATGAAGTTATACCAAACCAAGTGTAAGTCACATGAAGTTATACCAAACCAAGTGTAAGTCACATGAAGTTATACCAAACCAAGTGTACATCACATGAAGTTATACCAAACCAAGTGTACATCACATGAAGTTATACCAAACCAAGTGTAAATCACATGAAGTTATACCAAACCAAGTGTAAATCACATGAAGTTATACCAAACCAAGTGTAAATCACATGAAGTTATACCAAACCAAGTGTAAATCACATGAAGTTATACCAAACCAAGTGTAAATCACATGAAGTTATACCAAACCAAGTGTAAATCACATGAAGTTATACCAAACCAAGTGTAAATCACATGAAGTTATACCAAACCAAGTGTAAATCACATGAAGTTATACCAAACCAAGTGTAAATCACATGAAGTTATACCAAACCAAGTGTAAATCACATGAAGTTATACCAAACCAAGTGTAAATCACATGAAGTTATACCAAACCAAGTGTAAATCACATGAAGTTATACCAAACCAAGTGTAAATCACATGAAGTTATACCAAACCAAGTGTAAATCACATGAAGTTATACCAAACCAAGTGTAAATCACATGAAGTTATACCAAACTAAGTGAACATACAAAACTGTGTTCCTTCTCAAATGATAGAATTGTTGGTAAAATGTTAACCTGTGTATATTTGCTAATCCATCTAACCAAACAATAAGCAAAAGCATCTAAGTTCTAGCAAATTCAAAAACAATTGATGTATACATGAATTAATACAATTGTTTTGTTAAGACACAGAAAAGTAGCATTTCTGTTTACCTGGGATATGTTGTCCAGATCTAGCCAGTTCTGATCAGCCACAAGGTTATGAAGTTCTTCTAGATACACACAATGTGTGGGCCGTTTTAGATCTGTAGAAAATTCTGTTGAATGAGAAAAAATAGGCATGTTTCAATACACTTTTAAATATTAAAATAAATATATTTTTAATATTGTGAAAAAACTAATTAATGCTATTATATTCAGTTCAATCATTGTGCCTAATTTCCATTATTCCAGTTTGTGAATTAAGGTATTTATTATAATTCTCCAAAACACGATGCAACCTTTCTGGGCATTCTGTACACTTTAAAAACTTATTTAAATAAAATGAGAATAACTTTTTCCTATTACAAATATTAATGTAAATACTATTAGCAAATTCAGGTAGTGTACAATCCATTATGATTCATGTACAACAACCATAAGTCAAAGACTCTCGTATTCACACACTGTACACACTATCAAAAACTACAAATTACAACATTTTCCTAAAAGCATACTGAATACTACATATTGAAATTTCTTGTTTCCAAACTGCTTCAGGTAGCATACTGAATACTACCTAATGAAATTTCTTGTTTCCAAACTGCTTCAGGTAGCATACTGAATACTACCTAATGAAATTTCTTGTTTCCAAACTGCTTCAGGTAGCATACTGAATACTACCTAATGAAATTTCTTGTTTCCAAACTGCTTTGGGTAGCATACTGAATACTACACACTGAAATTTCTTGTTTCCAAACTGCTTTGGGTAGCATACTGAATACTACACACTGAAATTTCTTGTTTCCAAACTGCTTCAGGTAGCATACTGAATACTACACACTGAAATTTCTTGTTTCCAAACTGCTTCAGGTAGCATACTGAATACTACACACTGAAATTTCTTGTTTCCAAACTGCTTCAGGTAGCATACTGAATACTACACACTGAAATTTCTTGTTTCCAAACTGCTTCAGGTAGCATACTGAATACTACACACTGAAATTTCTTGTTTCCAAACTGCTTCAGGTAGCATACTGAATACTACACACTGAAATTTCTTGTTTCCAAACTGCTTCAGGTAGCATACTGAATACTACACACTGAAATTTCTTGTTTCCAAACTGCTTCAGGTAGCATACTGAATACTACATACTGAAATTTCTTGTTTCCAAACTGCTTCAGGTAGCATACTGAATACTACACACTGAAATTTCTTGTTTCCAAACTGCTTCAGGTAGCATACTGAATACTACACACTGAAATTTCTTGTTTCCAAACTGATTTGGGTAGCATACTGAATACTACATACTGAAATTTCTTGTTTCCAAACTGCTTTAGGTAGCATACTGAATACTACACACTGAAATTTCTTGTTTCCAAACTGCTTCAGGTAGCATACTGAATACTACACACTGAAATTTCTTGTTTCCAAACTGCTTTAGGTAGCATACTGAATACTACACACTGAAATTTCTTGTTTCCAAACTGCTTTAGGTAGCATACTGAATACTACACACTGAAATTTCTTGTTTCCAAACTGCTTTAGGTAGCATACTGAATACTACACACTGAAATTTCTTGTTTCCAAACTGCTTTAGGTAGCATACTGAATACTACATACTGAAATTTCTTGTTTCCAAACTGCTTTAGGTAGCATACTGAATACTACATACTGAAATTTCTTGTTTCCAAACTGCTTTAGGTGGCATACTGAATACTACACACTGAAATTTCTTGTTTCCAAACTGCTTTAGGTGGCATACTGAATACTACACACTGAAATTTCTTGTTTCCAAACTGCTTTAGGTAGCATACTGAATACTACACACTGAAATTTCTTGTTTCCAAACTGCTTTAGGTAGCATACTGAATACTACACACTGAAATTTCTTGTTTCCAAACTGCTTTAGGTAGCATACTGAATACTACATACTGAAATTTCTTGTTTCCAAACTGCTTTAGGTAGCATACTGAATACTACATACTGAAATTTCTTGTTTCCAAACTGCTTTAGGTGGCATACTGAATACTACATACTGAAATTTCTTGTTTCCAAACTGCTTTGAGTTATTTTATATGGTATAATTATCAGACTGTTAATGAGATATTGTAACCTTCCTTCTCCATATTTGCTTGAGAATGCTTTTGAAAATGTGTAGGCTTAGCTCTAGGAAAACACAAAACAGTTTCATATAAAAAGCTATTTCTTGTGTTAATGACACCATAACTGTTTAGGACACTTTACAAAAGAACAACAGTTGAAACAAAGTGGATACAGTCTTAAGTATAGAAAAGCCCAATTTCATTGCAATCAACCAAAGAATATGCCATGATAAGCAACAGTTTCAAGATGTACTAATGAATTAAAGCATACTGAAGCCCCAGAGTAAAAGTATACAGTAGCTTTGATAAAACATATAACAGAAATGTTACACAAAGAATAATTGCAGTACAAAGAGAAATAATGATCCACAGGTGAACAAATTAATTTAGTCTTTATTTACAGGTAAGTAAAATATTGAACGTCACTGTTCGGCTTTTATGTTATTTAACTTTGGGCTGTTTAGGTATAGAGAGAGGAGTGGAAACAAACATTTACAGAAGACAAAGCTAAGAATGATACAAAGCTAAATAAGACTAAAGTTCCAGTGCAGTGTCCCACAATCCTTAGATTATCTAAGTCAATGGCCACACCTATTACACATATTCAAGGCAGTTAAACAACCACTCCTTAATCATACTAGCTTATACAGATGAATAAGACCTCCAGAATAACGATATAATAATGAAGTCAACCAAGTATAAACTCTACAGAATAATTCTTGTCAGGAAACTTTTGTCTAAGGGGACAATTAGCAGTAGTTTATTACCTTTCCCATATATTTGGCTTACACGAAAAATCATTCTTTATTACCTATACAAGGGTACAAGGGCAAGTTAGAAGTTCTTTCAACTGTGATAGTGCATTTGGTGCAAAAAACGTACAACTTTCTACAATAAACAAGTGTACATACATATACAAGCACACACACATGGATTTTACTAAACATAAAAACACGTCAACGTTTAAGCCGTTGTCCTATAATACTGATTTATTACAAGATATCCATAAGATTAACTTCCAAACCTACTTTCCTCAATAAAGTCTATTAAGAAAAGTTTTCTAATTCTTCTAACTTTACAACATTACATTAAGTTATATAATACAATAACAATAGCATTTTCTGATAAGAGGTGGTACATTTATTGGGTATAAATAACAGATTCTAAGACTTCTATTTGAATATTTATTACCTTTGTCTAAAGTAATCCGGAATATTTCTTCAAGGATGCAATTCAGTTCAATTTTCTGAACTATCTCATTAACACTGTACTCGTGGAGTTGTCCAACTTGATTGTCATGATCACTTTTATGATGCAAAACTTCTTTAGACAGCTGTTTCTCACTGACAGATGAACCTCTGTCATTGATTCCAATGTCAGCTGGTAAAAAATTACTAGAACTATTTCTGAACTGTTTGGCTTCACTCAAGGAAGGAAACAAGCATACAAAGGGGTTGTTACTAATATCTTGATCAGACATGACTTTGTTCAGTGACTGACAGTCACACCTAAACAAGAAAATATTATTCTTTGAGAACAAGTTTTAGATGTAAGAAAGAATTTTTATATGTTAAAATGAAATAGCTTAGTTAGACCAAACTTTGTATAGTTACTATTTTGAAATTAAGAGTAATAATACAAATAATAAGGCAAGGTATAAACAATGTAGAACCAATGAAGTCTTAGCTTACTAATAATACAATTAAACCAACCAAAATTAACTGGTTTTATATATGTATATACTACTGAGTACCTATCCATTGTACGGGTGAAATTAAAACTTGTTTTATACATGTGTATACTGCAGAGTACCTATCCATTGTACGGGTGAAATTAAAACTTGTTTTATACATGTGTATACTGCAGAGTACCTATCCATTGTACGGGTGAAATTAAAACTTGTTTTATATATATGTATACTACGAGCACCTATCCATTGTATGGGTGAAATTCTCCGTTCTGTAGTTTTGGCAGCATGCTATTTTTACAGTATTAAGAGTTCAGTTTAATGTAATTATTGATAGAATCACATTGTTTGTAGTACCAAGTTAAAATGCTCATGTTGAAAAAGGTTTCTCATACGTGAACAAAATATTTACAGAGCTCTTCCTACTGACAAAACATCAACAGGGTGTTCGGAAAGTTACTTTGCAGTTTTGTCTGTTAATAAATATACAAGTGAACGGTGACTTTCTGAACACCCTGTATAATCAGAACAAATATGAAGTGGCTACATGTTGAAAAATGGATTACCAAGTCCTACATAAATAATATTACACTGTTTACAATTAACAGTTCATTAGATACGATGTAATTTATTTGATATTTCAAATCTTTTTGGAGGGCACAGACTCACCCTCAAATTTCACAATTTTTCATTACACCTTTTAACAACCACCTCTAAGGGACATTCAACACAATGTTTGATAATGATCGTGGTTTTACAAAGTGTCATGACCTTGAAAAAATATTCTTTTACATGTTATAATCCCTTTCTATATTGTTCAGGGCAATATTGAACTTTAGTGTACAGACCAGTACTGAGTTCACATCACATTATTAACACTAGCTATATAACAATTCTGCATATAGTATGACATTACATCATTATTAAGTTAAAGTTAACACTAGCTATATAACAATTCTGTATATAGTATGACATTACATCATTATTAAGTTACAGTTAACACTAGCTTCATAATGATTCTGTATATAGTATGACATTACATCATTAAGTTACAGTTAACACTAGCTATATAACAATTCTGTATATAGTATGACATTACATCATTAAGTTACAGTTAGCACTAGCTTCATAACAATTCTGTATATAGTATGACATTACATCATTATTAAGTTACAGTTAACACTAGCTACATAACAATTCTGTATATAGTATGACATTACATCATTATTAAGTTACAGTTAACACTAGCTACATAACAATTCTGTATATAGTATGACATTACATCATTGTTAAGTTACAGTTAACACTAGCTTCATAACGATTCTGTATATAGTATGACATTACATCATTATTAAGTTACAGTTAACACTAGCTATATAACAATTCTGTATATAGTATGACATTACATCATTAAGTTACAGTTAACACTAGCTATATAACGATTCTGTATATAGTATGACATTACATCATTATTAAGTTACAGTTAACACTAGCTTCATAACGATTCTGTATATAGTATGACATTACATCATTATTAAGTTACAGTTAACACTAGCTATATAACGATTCTGTATATAGTATGACATTACATCATTATTAAGTTACAGTTAACACTAGCTTCATAACAATTCTGTATATAGTATGACATTACATAATTATTAAGTTACAGTCAACACTAGCTACATAACAATTCTGTATATAGTATGACATTACATCATTAAGTTACAGTTAACACTAGCTTCATAACGATTCTGTATATAGTATGACATTACATCATTATTAAGTTACAGTTAACACTAGCTTCATAACGATTCTGTATATAGTATGACATTACATAATTATTAAGTTACAGTCAACACTAGCTACATAACAATTCTGTATATAGTATGACATTACATCATTATTAAGTTACAGTTAACACTAGCTTCATAACGATTCTGTATATAGTATGACATTACATCATTATTAAGTTACAGTTAACACTAGCTTCATAATGATTCTGTATATAGTATGACATTACATCATTATTAAGTTACAGTTAACACTAGCTTCATAATGATTCTGTATATAGTATGACATTACATCATTAAGTTACAGTTAACACTAGCTATATAACAATTCTGTATATAGTATGACATTACATCATTAAGTTACAGTTAGCACTAGCTTCATAACAATTCTGTATATAGTATGACATTACATCATTAAGTTACAGTTAACACTAGCTACATAACGATTCTGTATATAGTATGACATTACATCATTATTAAGTTACAGTTAACACTAGCTTCATAACAATTCTGTATATAGTATGACATTACATAATTATTAAGTTACAGTCAACACTAGCTACATAACAATTCTGTATATAGTATGACATTACATCATTATTAAGTTACAGTTAACACTAGCTTCATAACGATTCTGTATATAGTATGACATTACATCATTATTAAGTTACAGTTAACACTAGCTTCATAATGATTCTGTATATAGTATGACATTACATCATTAAGTTACAGTTAACACTAGCTATATAACAATTCTGTATATAGTATGACATTACATCATTAAGTTACAGTTAGCACTAGCTTCATAACGATTCTGTATATAGTATGACATTACATCATTATTAAGTTACAGTTAACACTAGCTTCATAACAATTCTGTATATAGTATGACATTACATCATTAAGTTACAGTTAGCACTAGCTTCATAACAATTCTGTATATAGTATGACATTACATCATTATTAAGTTACAGTTAACACTAGCTTCATAACGATTCTGTATATAGTATGACATTACATCATTATTAAGTTACAGTTAACACTAGCTTCATAACGATTCTGTATATAGTATGACATTACATCATTATTAAGTTACAGTTAACACTAGCTTCATAACGATTCTGTATATAGTATGACATTACATCAAGTTACAGTTAACACTAGCTACATAACGATTCTGTATATAGTATGACATTACATCATCATTAAGTTACAGTTAACACTAGCTTCATAACAATTCTGTATATAGTATGACATTACATCATCATTAAGTTACAGTTAACACTAGCTTCATAACAATTCTGTATATAGTATGACATTACATCATTATTAAGTTACAGTTAACACTAGCTTCATAACAATTCTGTATATAGTATGACATTACATAATTATTAAGTTACAGTCAACACTAGCTACATAACAATTCTGTATATAGTATGACATTACATCATTATTAAGTTACAGTTAACACTAGCTTCATAACGATTCTGTATATAGTATGACATTACATCATTATTAAGTTACAGTTAACACTAGCTTCATAATGATTCTGTATATAGTATGACATTACATCATTAAGTTACAGTTAACACTAGCTATATAACAATTCTGTATATAGTATGACATTACATCATTAAGTTACAGTTAGCACTAGCTTCATAACAATTCTGTATATAGTATGACATTACATCATTAAGTTACAGTTAACACTAGCTACATAACGATTCTGTATATAGTATGACATTACATCATTATTAAGTTACAGTTAACACTAGCTTCATAACAATTCTGTATATAGTATGACATTACATAATTATTAAGTTACAGTCAACACTAGCTACATAACAATTCTGTATATAGTATGACATTACATCATTATTAAGTTACAGTTAACACTAGCTTCATAACGATTCTGTATATAGTATGACATTACATCATTATTAAGTTACAGTTAACACTAGCTTCATAATGATTCTGTATATAGTATGACATTACATCATTAAGTTACAGTTAACACTAGCTATATAACAATTCTGTATATAGTATGACATTACATCATTAAGTTACAGTTAGCACTAGCTTCATAACAATTCTGTATATAGTATGACATTACATCATTATTAAGTTACAGTTAACACTAGCTTCATAACGATTCTGTATATAGTATGACATTACATCATTATTAAGTTACAGTTAACACTAGCTTCATAACGATTCTGTATATAGTATGACATTACATCATTATTAAGTTACAGTTAACACTAGCTTCATAACGATTCTGTATATAGTATGACATTACATCAAGTTACAGTTAACACTAGCTACATAACGATTCTGTATATAGTATGACATTACATCATCATTAAGTTACAGTTAACACTAGCTATATAACGATTCTGTATATAGTATGACATTACATCATCATTAAGTTACAGTTAACAGTAGCTACATAACGATTCTGTATATAATATGACATTACATCATTATTAAGTTACAGTTAACACTAGCTTCATAACAATTCTGTATATAGTATGACATTACATTATTATTAAGTTACAGTTAACAGTAGCTTCATAACAATTCTGTATATAGTATGACATTACATTATTATTAAGTTACAGTTAACAGTAGCTACATAGCAATTCTGTATATAGTATGACATTACATCATTATTAAGTTACAGTTAACAGTAGCTACATAACAATTCTGTATATAGTATGACATTACATCATTACTTTGTTAGCTGACAGTTATTATCTTTGTTGTAATTTTCTAATTATTTATTATTATTATTATTGAACTTAATAGAAATCTATTGTGCATCTTTCTGGTTAGTTTAAATGAGGTAGTGTTACACAAAGTATGTTTTTCTGGTCTTTCTTCTAATACAATTAACACACAATAAACTAATAATCTAATTTCATAATCATTTCTATGAAGTCTAGATAAAACTATATCAAAAATAAATGATGGCAAGTATGAAGAAATTTATTAACATGAAGGCTTTATAACATGGCTATATGATGGTGCTTGTACATGAAGGCTTTATAACGTGGCTATAGGATAGTGTTTGTACATGAAGGCTTTATAACATGGCTATAGGATAGTGTTTGTACATGAAGGCTTTATAACATGGCTATAGGATAATGTTTGTACATGAAGGCTTTATAACAGGGCTATAGGATAATGTTTGTACATGAAGGCTTTATAACGCGGCTATATGATAATGCTTGTACATGAAGGCTTTATAACGCGGGTATATGATAATGCTTGTACATGAAGGCTTTATAACGCGGCTATATGATAATGCTTGTACATGAAGGCTTTATAACGCGGCTATATGATGGTGCTTGTACATGAAGGCTTTATAACGCGGCTATATGATGGTGCTTGTACATGAAGGCTTTATAACGCGGCTATATGATGGTGCTTGTACATGAAGGCTTTATAACGCGGCTATATGATAATGCTTGTACATGAAGGCTTTATAACGCGGCTATATGATGGTGCTTGTACATGAAGGCTTTATAACGCGGCTATGTGATGGTGCTTGTACATGAAGGCTTTATAACGCGGCTATGTGATAATGCTTGTACATGAAGGCTTTATAACGCGGCTATGTGATAATGCTTGTACTTGAAGGCTTTATAACGCGGCTATGTGATAATGCTTGTACTTGAAGGCTTTATAACGCGGCTATGTGATAATGCTTGTACTTGAAGGCTTTATAACGCGGCTATGTGATAATGCTTGTACATGAAGGCTTTATAACGAGGCTATATGATAATGCTTGTACATAAAGGCTTTATAACGAGGCTATATGATAATGCTTGTACTTGAAGCCTTTATAATGCGGCTATATGATAATGCTTGTACATGGATATATTAACAGATAACCAAATCACAGACTTCCATAAAAAAAACTAATCAAAGGACTAGAATATAAAAGATGGAATTTCAAAAGTTAAACACACTTGGATGTTCCTTGTTACATTTGTTTTTAGTTATGTATGTAAAGAGTTTTTGTTCTTAATTTATATATTTAAAATCATGTTAAAAGTTTCAACAATATAACAGACATTATTTCAACAATATAACACACTTTACTTCTTTCTAAAAATTCTAATAAATAAATAAAAAAATGGTTAAAATAAACTTCTTTTGAGAATTGAAAAGTAAGAAGGTAAAGTGGCTGTTAGGGTCAATAAAGAAAAAAAACAAGGTAGATGGTTAGTTATGGCAAAGGTAGATTGGGGGAAAATTGAAAATGTGAAATTGTACAGTAGTAAACATATTTAAGGCTGTAGAGGTTGATTCATTTAACATTCAAGTACTATGCTAAACAACTTTGAATCTTTGATTACTTTCAATAAGGAACTGGATGACCAAAATGTTTGCATAATGGGAAGATCAAATACAGTAATAAAGTTATATGACAATGGAAGCACATAAACCTATCACTCTGTAATAAAGTTATATGACAATGGAAGCACATAAACCTATCACTCTGTAATAAAGTTATATGACAATGGAAGCACATAAACCTATCACTCTGTAATAAAGTTATATGACAATGGAAGCACATAAACCTATCACTCTGTAATAAAGTTATATGACAATGGAAGCACATAAACCTATCACTCTGTAATAAAGTTATATGACAATGGAAGCACATAAACCTATCACTCTGTAATAAAGTTATATGACAATGGAAGCACATAAACCTATCACTCTGTAATAAAGTTATATGACAATGGAAGCACATAAACCTATCACTCTGTAATAAAGTTATATGACAATGGAAGCACATAAACCAATCACTCTGTAATAAAGTTATATGACAATGGAAGCACATAAACCAATCACTCTGTAATAAAGTTATATGACAATGGAAGCACATAAACCAATCACTCTGTAATAAAGTTATATGACAATGGAAGCACATAAACCAATCACTCTGTAATAAAGTTATATGACAATGGAAGCACATAAACCAATCACTCTGTAATAAAGTTATATGACAATGGAAGCATATAAACCAATCACTCTGTAATAAAGTTATATGACAATGGAAGCATATAAACCAATCACTCTGTAATAAAGTTATATGACAATGGAAGCATATAAACCTATCACTATAACTTGCTTACCAGGAGATAAAATGTAACATTACAGCTACCTAAAAAGTACAGATAACTCCTTTTAAAGGTTTATGGATATAGACACATAGGCTAAACATAGGGTGAAATAATGAATTATTTAATAGTGAACAGGTCTTACATGATATTTTATACAGAATTAACTTCAATCAACAATGGACTGATTGAATCTGTAGAACAGAGTTGAGGGTAAAAGTGGTCTCAGTTTAAGCAGCTTAGTTAATCAGGATGTTTGTAAAAGATCTAACTGTATTCACTAAAAACAGCTGAAATTGAATTAGTGTTGAGAGAGTTTGAAAAACTGGGAATGGAAAATTGATAGCTCAGACACACAGATTGTGAAAAAAAAACTTAAAAGATGAAAATTTGTATAATAGTTTAAAAACAAACTTATATTTAGAAATAAAATCTGAAGTAAGTTTTGTTATTATTTTACTGTTTGAAATATAAAAGTACAAACTGTACAAACTCATGGTTTAAATTGAAATGGAATACTATAACAGATATTACTATGGACTGGTTAGATTTAGAATATGAAAAATAATTAGAAGTTACAGGTTCAAGTTATTTTACAGTAGGTGAAAAAGTGTCTACAGAAGGGGCTGAAGACAAGCATAACAACCAATGGTTGAATTTACCCACATGATACAATCAGATTTTGAGGGTGTAAATGGAAATTCATATAGTTAATCTCACCAAACAGATTTGATTTGTTGTTCTATGATGGTACAAAGAAAAATTAAACTTTAATTTCTAGTTTTCAGAAACTCAATTCTGAGATCACAAAATATTTATCTTTAGTGAAATGGGATGAGTTAACAGGCTATGCAAGACAGTTCTTAGAAATTAAAAATAAACTTTTAAATTTAAGATAAGCACATTCGTCAAAAGAAGTGAAAAATTTCGAAAAAGCCAGATCAAATAGAGTTAAAATAGTTATTTCTCTAAAATTGACATAAGCAGGATAAAGAACTTTATGAAGAAATGAATTACTAACTCAGTATCTGCAGTAATGAATGCTAGTACCTTACACAATAAAACGTATTGGTAAGACTGAAACTGTTAGAGAAGTCAGCGATATTTCGAAAAATATAGGGAGGGTTTTAATAACCAAATTTCTTGACAGTGAGTGAAAAGGGTAGCTTTAAGGGCTAAACCATAAATAGTTTAAATGTCCATATGTTTAACACTTATGCTACGAATAACTTACAATAATCGAATTTGTAAGTTGCATAATACACTGTTCGCCTAATTATCATAACTTAAGTCCACATCGTTTACTGTTAATTTACGTTTAGGTTATATAACTTACAAATTTAAAGAAAACTAAGAAAAAATTAGCTTCGTAAAATTTTATGCTAGTTCTAAGCTTACGTATAAACTATGGTCCAACACTACTTACAGTTTGTTTTTCACAAAAGTACAACCTTTTATAAGTTGTGTTATTGCTAGCGATAACTGTAACTTTATTTAACGCAAATAAACCTGCTTGTCCTACTGCTAAGAGTATTACACAATATGGCGCATCTCATCAGTTAGTAGAGTGTAGTGTCATCTGTCTGAGATTTTTGCTTAGCTTAAATACAATAATTTTAACTTTTGTTGATTCTGTTATTAAATATAATTTAAAATTCAAATAAAATATTATTATTTTATATTCACCGTGAATTGTTATTATTTATTCATACGAGTCAACTTATCTCTGTACTTAAAATTCGTGATTAATTTTCCATAGCCATTAACTTAAATATACACACCCTGCAACATTTAATCTATTCGAATGATAATGAATTTTCTCGTCGTGTTAATTTTAAAATCCTAGATATTACTTCATTACGTAAGTTAAAACATTCTTTTCTTCTTTGAAATAGATTTTATCAATCAGATAAACATCATAAATGTTTCTGTGTTGGTTTATTATTAAGCGTAACGCTACAATAATGGGTTATCTGTGCTCTGTTCGCTTCAGGTAACGGAACAACATTTTAATTGAAATATCTAGGACACAACAAATGATATCTAAGCATATCATGCACTTCCTATCTTATTTAATAAAACAATAATATGTGTTTTGTATTGTTTAGAAATTTTCAAAATGTTTATGTTTACCAACTATGTTTAACTTCCAATATAGAAAATCAGTAAAGAGAAAAATTAAGTTTCTTTCAGTCTAGTTATGCATGAAACTAGACAAAATAATGGTCTTTTTGGGGGATGAATTAGGTGATGTCCCAAGGGTATAACTTTTCCTTATACTGAAGTAAAGTAGCCTACAGTCATTTGGGTTGCATGCATGCCCTGAACGACCTGGCTTTTACTTTATTTGTGTATATAATGTCGGGGTTTATCATTTACTGGACGATACAATGAAATCCATGGAAACAGTACAGGTTTCAGATAAATTCGCCTGTAAACTATTGTTCTAGAAACAAAAAACACACGTCAATTCGCTTAAGATAAATATACAGATATAGAAAATGCTTTCTAGTAAAGGGCACACTTAAGATTTATTTTTCGTTGTGAATAAATATTGTGATTGTGCACAAGTTTGTATTCACTCACTTCTTACAAGTCAGATTCATTTGAAAGATAGAAAAATTCAGGCACGGTCTTCATATTACAATACTTGACAATTCTGTTATTGTGCAGATCCGGCTCATACTAACACTAAGCATAATCAGTGCAATCTGAGAATACCACAAATGATAGGTATTGAATATTCGATTGAAGGTTTATTATCTCGTAGGAGGCAAAAGAGATATACCAATACCCTTGTGATTCTATTTTATTCTATTTATTCTCTACGTTTTGTTTTTCTAACAATAACTATTGTCCATTGTTTTGCAGCGATTTCATTACATTACAAAGTTGAAGACCGCCACCTTTGGTTGCCATTTCTGCTTAAATAGCACAGGGAAGGTTGATATCCAGTCAACACAACTGTACTGTATCTGATGTAGAATCTCTTTGAACAATTGTATCAGTGGCGTCTATCCATTACTCCCTCCTGAAATACCTTTAAGACATGTTTCTTTGGGTTAGTTGTTGCAATGTCACTGTGTAGCTGTAATGATCCAATTAAAGAATGACAATGGCACAATGTCGGATTGCACTATCTTTACACTGCAAATTCCTTGTGAAAAAATTCGCTTGTTAGTGATGTTGGTATTCTGTGATAGTGCTGAGGCTTGTGAGGTGTAAGAGACTGAGGATATTTCCCGTGATCAGATGTGTTTTGTATCTTTTCAATCTTATCTAGCTGTGTAATACTCTTACTGATCATCAGTACCAAATAATACAGAATACAGCAAATACGACTTTCATAAAGCATACAAATATAATGTTCTTCAGCTCTATTTCTCGATGAAATCTTATGCGTATGATTTTAGTAACTCTTGCTATAGTAGTGCGTGCCTGCATGAGTTACCCATAGATTCTTGATAGATGGAAGTGCTTTAAAAGAATGGAGATTGTTTGGCCTTATTAGCATGTCTGTTGTTAAGTGTGCAAAACACGACTATGGTACGAATAGCTAATTTTTCTCATGTTATTGCACCATTTGCTCATCCTGCTAAAAGGTGGCTGCATCTTGTTTTTGATTTAATCTTTGCTCGAACTTCTGTCCTACACTAGAATGTCTTCAATACTTACATCACGAACCTAGTCCGTCTTGGCTAGATGCTGTAAATATAGTAATCCTTGAAGCACACCAGTATACAGGGATACCAAGAACTTCCCCAAACCCTGGGAAAGGATTGTTATATGTAGCCCCTTTCCTCAGACCCAGATATACATGTCAACAAGTTTAAATATGTGATTCCTTAATAAAGTAATTTATCCAAACTTAGATTAAAAGCATGCAATATCACATTTCATCTTGATAGATTTACTATATATATTTTAATAACCTATTGTGTTTTTGTTATAAATTTAACAGTTTGATGTAATACTTTGAGTGTGTTAGTATGGATCTGTTAGCCAATAGTTTACTTAAATTAAACACAGTAATTAACATGACGCTTTAGGTTTATTTTATAACACAAAGTATGTTTAATCAGTATTTTATCATGTATATTTTTGTATATGAAATCAAACTAAATATATGTCCAAGCCACTTTTAATAACATTTCGTCAAACTGCTCAGATGAAAATGGGCTAACCTTTTTTAAGGAACCAATAAATAATTATATCACCATACATGTGACATATGCACTAGCACACAAACACATTGCTGCCTAAAAGAAAATCACATAAATTTTATTCAGCAAATGAATAAACTTAATAAAGAGAAAAAAAATCATATAGAATGAGTTTCATAGTTGTTTAATAAGGTGGATATATGAAATCAATATATAAGTGCCCTTAAATATTTAAGTTTTAATAGGAAAATAAGATATAACTGGTTTGAATACAAATCAGGTTTATAGTTTTTCTTGTATTATAGTTCATAAATGAGTTTATCATCATTAGGCCAAATGTGTATCTCAGAATGGCTGGAGGAAGGTCAAAACGTTGTTCTCTACTTATCAATAAAAGTGTTAATAACCATATTAACCGTTTTGAGATACATTTCTATTTCAAGTGGGTTTCTCGTCATCAAGAATTAGGCCAAACGACTGTTAACTGTTTGATTTTCATTGTTAAAAGTGTACTTTCGTTGCTTTCAGTCTGGCAGAATGATCAATGATTCTGCAGAAATTTAAAGTATGGGCTATTTAGTTTTCAATTGCAAAGATTCTCAGATCAGTTAGTTTGTTTTAGGCAGTGGTGGAGAACAAATAAGTTCTATCAGTTTCAGCTTGCTAAAAAGGCTCAACTTTACGACTGTGATTGAAATTGTGCAAAAAATTTTAAGGGTCACAGAAACGTTTTGGGAAATTGGATTTAGCTTGGATTTGTGTAGTTTGTTTAGAATATCCGAGGGATTTTAATACAGTGTCATATCATAGTATCATATGTATCATATTAGTATCATATCACCAAACTGTGGATGACCTTTAGATGTTTCTTTTCCTTCACTAAGACATGTGACACATGAGTTTTGTACTTGGCATAAAGCTCTCATGTTTTAATGTAAATTGATCTCTGATATATCTAGATATTGTCATACAAAAAGAGAAGTCCAATTACTATCCATGGCTGTTTTATATCTTGCAGCGAAACCAGCAATAACAGAATTTACGATCTTATAGAATGTTTTTTATCAGAATTTTGCCTCCTTCACAATTTTATTTTCTTCTTAGTAGGGCATGGGTTAAGCGTCGTTTTTATTCTGAAAATACTTGGGAACTCTTTTGCAGGCAGTTATATCAGAAGATTCATATTATTTCCAACCAAATTAGCTCAATTAAGAAATGAGTTCCAACTGTTCACACAACATTTTTATTTAAATCAACAAATTTTCAGTGTTGTTCAGTTCAATACCAATGGTAACTATGTGGGCCTGAATTATGTTTTTGTGCTGCACAATAATCACGGTTACTTTTAACCAGATTTCAACCATCCAGAAGCAAGAAAATGACTGCATACAGTCAGTTATACATTTGATTTCAATTCTTGTTTTAGATGTAAGAATAAGTCGAAAGGTTTCTGATAATGCTTCCAGAATCCAAGGAAGATGAGCTGGAAAAGGCTTGACCCCAGGCTAGGCATTTTGTTTGCCATCGTGTTCCCGAAGGTCCATGAATAGAACAGCCTGTTTTCTTGGGAAAAATGCCCCATTGTTAATTACAAGTGAAAAATTCGTAAAGCTTTTGAACTATTTTAAAGAATGTCTGAGCTTCTGTCCGACATTTTGCTGCATGTGCTTCACAAGCACACGGCTAGAAATTAGCCATGCGATTAATTTTTAGTAATAGAGCTTGAGCACCATTATCCTTGAGTCCATTTTTTTATCAGCGGGCTTTGTGATCCATTATTGATATTTCATGATCAGCTAAGCAATCACGTATTATATCAGAAATACTTGCTCTGGTTTTCTTATAACAATTAATAAATCTTTGAACCCTTTCTTGAATGACAAATGATGAAAATTCTGATAGCACGGATACATACTTCATATTAAAAATCATCTGTTCTTGTTTAGATGAATCAGGTGTTCTATCTACTTTGAAAAATTATTTTGTCCCAAGTCTTTCCTTTAAAATAATGTGACGTATCTGCTGAGCAAAGGTAGCTACGAATTCATTCTGAGAATCACCTAATAAATATTGGACTTGAAGATGACAGGCTCTGCAACTCTCTCTACATGTTTCCTTAGAACTAAATAGTAATGACTGACCAGTCCAATTATTACTAACATTACCATTACCAGGCGAATTAATTCTCTTTGATGATACACGAAAGGCTAAGTCTCTCTTCCAGGAAAAGGACAACATCTTACATCTTCTTGTCTTGTCAATGTCTCGTCAATGTCTTTTAATTGATGAGAGTATATCAGCGTCAAAGCCACTGAACTGTTATTTCTTCTAAGGAATATTTTTGAAAGTGATCCTTCAGTTGTGATCATATTTGGCTGTAGAGAGTCACTTTATTTTTCTGTAACAAGATATTCTGTAATGTTTTCATTCGTATAAGTATTATTTCATCTTTAATTACGATTAGTTGATTTACTCGAATTAACAACATTCGACTCATGGTAACTATTTACATTAGACCTTGAATAGAAAGTTTTAGCTGATTTTCATTTATTTGTTTCAAAACTTTAACACAAAAAGAGTTTGTCTTCCTTTGCTTTCAGCACAATCTTGCTTGAATTTCTTTTTTTGTGAACCAGATTTAAGTTTGTATTATGAGATGTTCCTCAAGGGGAAAGGGATTTTAAGATGAAAAATCAAGATAACCTTTGATATAATTTAGTTATTTAATATATAGATATTCAAACAATAAAACATGTTCTGAATTTATATGAATAAAAACACCATTCATAAAAATTGTCAAGTGAACATTAATAATAAATATAATTAAGGTTCAAGTACCATCTCTCTTCGTGTGTCAAAAATTAATGAAATTTCTTAATGAAAGCATAATGTCTATAGGTGTGAAAAAAGATTATATCTGCATATACATTTCTTACTCTGAGTATTTTGTTATCTATACTTAACCATACTATCTTGGTTTCTAACAAAAATATCGGAAACCTACCAATGAAGAGGAGCTCCATTTTTACATGCAGCTCAACCAGTTTTTTTTGTTTAAGTGACAGTCTGCCTTCTGGCCTGATATTTGTGATATGTTGCGTGAAAACATGCTTAGCCATTTCACTTTGGTTAGAGGGCAGATTTACATTCAAATGAAAAAAGAACCTTACTATTATTTACTTGTACGAACAAATTTGGTATAAAAACGTAGGTAATAAAACAACTTTTTATATTATATAAGTTTTGTCTCAATTCTAAGAAGATATTTAAATAGAATTTCAAACTCATCATATGCGATAATTGTGACATAAATTTTGTAAAATCTGAAGAACAAAATTAACTATACTACGAATATTCCCACAAGAAGCATAACTTTCCCAAGATTGAATCTTCTTTGTCAAGGGAACTATCAATTAAAAAGCGAGATGTCACGCCCATCTTTGATATACTCTATTTCAGAATTAGCTAATAAATAATTTTGATACTTTATCTCATCTAGTTTATACCCAATTGAAAGAGGAAGTTTTAATCTATGAATTGTGTATGAATTTATGTTTATTACTATTGTTTCGACAAAGCTCACTCAGGTTCCAAATGTCTATAGAGATGTTCAGATAGAGTACCTGATGAATGTTTTAATGCGCTAATGGAATACTTAAAATCCCACTTAAATTATCATAGAGTTGGTATACTTTGTATACAGGGGTAGACTAGATACTTAAAAGGCATAATACAAATAAGCACACTAAAAATCAACATGAGACAGAGAGTTTTATTGTAAAAGTTGATTGTCTCTCACTTTCGTTTATTTATTTATCTAACAAACCCAGAAACCATGATAAAGATACCAAACCATAAAATGACCAACTCACCATATTGTTCATAACATAACTCTATAACTACTTATCAGTAACACTCTGCGTGTTTATGAGCATTAGAATATGTAATCACTTAGTTGTAATAACTAGTAGTAACTTAAAAATATTATAATTTTTGTGTAAACAATGTTGTCATTACTATTTGTAGCTGGCTTTTTTACAGAAATCTGGTGTTTCTTTTAAAAGTGTAAACACAGGGTGAAACAATAATAATAGATAAACATTAGATGATTGTACATGTAGAATATTCAATGCTTTGTACACTATACAATCGGTGTCTTTAGGGAACCAGCCACTATATTATGTATGAAATGAAGGAGTAACAAAAAAAATCAGTGTACATAATATTAAATTTTATTACACACATATTCATAGAATACACAAGCTTTTAGTCAGGGGGAAAAACACGTCACAATACAAGTAATAAAACACTGTACATTTAAAATGATGCAGGGATGGTAGTGGTAAAAGAATAGAGGGATGATACAGCAATGTGATCTCTACATGATCTTCAATATAAAATTTTAATTTTCTTCTGTAAAATACAAACTTGATTTTGCTACTACTGGAATTAAAAGTTATCTATTACTAATTGTTGACATGCAGTTTGTTTATTATAATATCATTGTCATGTCAAGGTAGGCATTAATGTAGTCTTGATTATGACAAATTTTTGCTATGAGGTCTGTCGGATTTACCGATCTCGTAACCATTTGTACTCGTGCATCTTACAGTGTAACATTAAATTTTAATAATGAAAGTAAGCAGGAATGATCTTTGCATAACTCTATCATTCCTATATTCTTGTCTGACTTTTTTGTCACTGCCATTTCTACGTAGTTGTACATTTACAAATTTTTTACACTTGTTATAATAATATGGTATTGTTAGTTTGTTGCTTGTTATTATTCTGAGTTCGTAAATGCAATTTTAAAGAAGTAAAGAAATAGTATGAAGTATACTGAAAGGATGATTGTAAAAGTTTAAGGTACAAATTTCATCGAGAACTGACGCTGAGCGCGTGCAATCCCTTGCGCTATTCCGTGCATTATGTAGTTAAATACAATAGATTGAACTGACCAATCGTTGATTGTTTTAGTTCTGTACGGTTCAAAAAGGCAATAAAAATAATATTACACAAAAGAAAAGATATAAAATATTATGAACCGTAAACTATTTTGGTTAAAAAATTGTTGTTTACAATATGCAGTAATAATGGAAATAAAATATGGATAGTTTAGTTTTATTTCATATTTTTCAGGTGGTTAAAAGTTGGTCAAAGGGTAAAGAGAATGTTTTATGAGAAAGTCAAATAAAATTCAGGAAACATAATTTTATGTTTCTCTCACGATTCTCATAATGATATAAGATGTTAAATTGAACAACTGTCATATTTAGTTTGTAATGTAACAGTTTATCCATAATATTACAAGTTAATATCGATAAAAAGCAAGTTTGTATGACTAAGAAAGGGTAATGACGTGGGTTGCATCACTTTTCTTGGAACTAAAATGGACAACAGTATTGTGACCCAACATTTATAAGGTTATTCAAATTGAAAACTCAGCTAACACTTCATTGGATTCACACAATAAAGTATCAAAATTCTGTGGAAAAATTTCACATTGCTGGAATGGGATGAACTTATGATAATTACGCGTGTAACGGATAAGTGTTTCTATGAACATGGGGGAGGTGGTATATGGGGTAAACTAAACGACACAACTTTATAATAGCGTAGTTTGGTTTATTTTGAACTTCGCGCAAAGCTACATGAGGGGTATTTGCGCTAGCCGCCCCTAATTTAGCAGTATAAGACTAGAGAGAAGGCAGCTAATCGCCATCATACGCTTCCAACTCTTGGGCTACTCTTTTACCCACGAACAGTGGGATTGAACGTCACATTATACGCCCCCACGGCTGAAAGGGTGAGCATGTTTGGTGTGACGGGGATTCGAACCCGCGACCCTCAGATTACGAGTGGAGTGCCTTAACTACCTGGTCATTCTGAACCAATAGCGTAGTGCGCGAGTCATTTTACTTTCTCATACCCTGTATCTCTGTCTCTGACTGATGGCGGGTGTGGAAGTTCATACCTTAACTTTCGGGAATGAATGATAATATTTAAGTATTTATATTTAGTACTTGTATTCTCTTTTATTATTTACATTATATTATCTAACCAATCACTTTATTGTTGTTATTTTATATTGTTCCCCATCTTTACCAGACCCTCTATAGAACTGCACTTTTCAATACCCACCACCTCGTTGAACTTTTGAGTAATTAATGGTTATATTATACTTCATGATGTATTCTTTGGTAGTTCGTGCAGCTATGACCTGTGTTATACCTGTTACACTTGTGCATATTCTGAGCATATTTGTCAGCAAGAGTGGGTAACTGGACTTGTAGACATCTTCTAAATCTAAGAATATTGCCAAGGTGTACTGACCAGAGTCTTTTTCACGTATCAGATGCAAATTCAGGAGTATAGATCGACGTTTATCTTCTGCTGCAATAACCACTTAATGATGAGAGTAGCAGTGGCTCAGTTTAATAAGTAAGACTTTAAACTAGGCCCTTCTGTAGAATATTGTATAATAGGATAATGAGTCATGTAGAATATTGTAAATGATACATTTTAGGATAATGTAGAATATTGTAAATAATACATTTTAGGATAATGTAGAATATTGTAAATGATACATTTTAAGATAATATAGAATATTGTAAATGATACATTTTAGGACAATGTAGAATATTGTAAATAATACATTTTAGGATAATGTAGAATATTGTAAATGATACATTTTAGGATAATATAGAATATTGTAAATGATACATTTTAGGACAATGAGTCATTATCCTTCAAAATTTTGATTAAGGATTTGTTGAAGACTTCAGTCCACATAACAGAGGTGTTTTATGTTGCCCAGCTGTGGTGATACTCGGAAATAAAATTCTATAAATTGTCTTTCATAAGTTTCTTGAAGGTGGAAATTCTTACAACATCCAAACTTAGAGCTAAATCTTCAGAAGTATTTATGGCTACATATATCTTATGAAAGTTAAATATGTCTTCCATATCTGCATATAGTTGTAGTTCAGATATGAGCCACTGTAGCTTGAACCAATCTTGCATGTCTTCAGGGTAATTTTCAATAATGTATTTGATCATGAAAGTCTTGTCCTGGTTTTCATATGTAAATGTAAGGTATTGGTCATCATTATAAATGGCTGATATTGCTTTGTTTTTGGTTCCTGTTCCAATTACGAGCTTTAGAAAGTCTCAAAATAAACAGATTGTGAGATTAGTCTTGCTGCATAGTTCACTACACTTTATGTCTCGAGCTTTGAAAGCTGATCACATGTAGAGACCAATCATTATCCCTATATGTGCATATTAACTTAGATGGGAGTGAGTGCATGTTTCCCAACCTTTGTCTTTATCACAGTTTCATCAGTATGGGGTGTTCCTTTCACAGAAGGTGTTGTCGTGATTTTACTCTGGTGTGAAGATGTTTGAATGTATGAGTGCTGCTAAACACCAGAACTTACAGAAAACAAGAAAGAAGTTAAATGTTTCATTACACAGGAGTGGTGTCAGCCTCCAATACACAGGAGTGGTGTCAGCCTCCATTACACAGGAGTGGTGTCAGCCTCCAATACACAGGAGTGGTGTCAGCCTCCAATACACAGGAGTGGTGTCAGCCTCCAATACACAGGAGTGCTGTCAGCCTCCATTACACAGGAGTGGTGTCAGCCTCCAATACACAGGAGTGCTGTCAGCCTCCAATACACAGGAGTGGTGTCAGCCTCCAATACACAGGAGTGGTGTCAGCCTCCAATACACAGGAGTGGTGTCAGCCTCCAATACACAGGAGTGGTGTCAGCCTCCAATACACAGGAGTGGTGTCAGCCTCCAATACACAGGAGTGCTGTCAGCCTCCATTACACAGGAGTGGTGTCAGCCTCCAATACACAGGAGTGCTGTCAGCCTCCAATACACAGGAGTGGTGTCAGCCTCCAATACACAGGAGTGCTGTCAGCCTCCATTACACAGGAGTGCTGTCAGCCTCCAATACACAGGAGTGCTGTCAGCCTCCAATACACAGGAGTGCTGTCAGCCTCCAACACACAGGAGTGCTGTCAGCCTCCATTACACAGGAGTGGTGTCAGCCTCCAATACACAGGAGTGGTGTCAGCCTCCAATACACAGGAGTGCTGTCAGCCTCCAATACACAGGAGTGGTGTCAGCCTCCAATACACAGGAGTGGTGTCAGCCTCCAATACACAGGAGTGCTGTCAGCCTCCATTACACAGGAGTGGTGTCAGCCTCCAATACACAGGAGTGCTGTCAGCCTCCAATACACAGGAGTGGTGTCAGCCTCCAATACACAGGAGTGCTGTCAGCCTCCATTACACAGGAGTGCTGTCAGCCTCCAATACACAGGAGTGCTGTCAGCCTCCAATACACAGGAGTGGTGTCAGCCTCCAATACACAGGAGTGCTGTCAGCCTCCATTACACAGGAGTGCTGTCAGCCTCCAATACACAGGAGTGCTGTCAGCCTCCAATACACAGGAGTGGTGTCAGCCTCCATTACACAGGAGTGCTGTCAGCCTCCATTACACAGGAGTGGTGTCAGCCTCCAACACACAGGAGTGGTGTCAGCCTCCAATACACAGGAGTGCTGTCAGCCTCCAATACACAGGAGTGGTGTCAGCCTCCATTACACAGGAGTGCTGTCAGCCTCCAATACACAGGAGTGGTGTCAGCCTCCATTACACAGGAGTGCTGTCAGCCTCCAACACACAGGAGTGCTGTCAGCCTCCAATACACAGGAGTGCTGTCAGCCTCCAATACACAGGAGTGGTGTCAGCCTCCATTACACAGGAGTGCTGTCAGCCTCCATTACACAGGAGTGCTGTCAGCCTCCATTACACAGGAGTGGTGTCAGCCTCCAATACACAGGAGTGGTGTCAGCCTCCAATACACAGGAGTGGTGTCAGCCTCCAATACACAGGAGTGCTGTCAGCCTCCAATACACAGGAGTGGTGTCAGCCTCCATTACACAGGAGTGCTGTCAGCCTCCAATACACAGGAGTGGTGTCAGCCTCCATTACACAGGAGTGCTGTCAGCCTCCAATACACAGGAGTGGTGTCAGCCTCCAACACACAGGAGTGCTGTCAGCCTCCAATACACAGGAGTGCTGTCAGCCTCCAATACACAGGAGTGCTGTCAGCCTCCAACACACAGGAGTGCTGTCAGCCTCCAATACACAGGAGTGCTGTCAGCCTCCAATACACAGGAGTGCTGTCAGCCTCCAATACACAGGAGTGCTGTCAGCCTCCAACACACAGGAGTGCTGTCAGCCTCCAATACACAGGAGTGCTGTCAGCCTCCAATACACAGGAGTGCTGTCAGCCTCCATTACACAGGAGTGGTGTCAGCCTCCAATACACAGGAGTGCTGTCAGCCTCCAATACACAGGAGTGCTGTCAGCCTCCAATATTCATCATGACGCTCAGTGCTACCTCCCATGTATATTTTGGCGATTTGTGTTAGTAATCTAGGGTGAACTACCTGGATGATTTGTAATTTGCAATAGTGATTGTTCCACTGAGAGATGTCATAGTATTCTTAGGGGATATTGCTTCCTTGCCAAATTGTGAGGTGTGTTCTGGCTTCTGGGTCATTTATTAAAACATTAAAGCCACTGAGAGTGAACCAATTATGGTATGAGAGTTGAAAGTTTAATCTGTCTTAAAATTCAGAGCTCTGCAAGGCACCATTTATTTTTCTTATCTTCTTTACATTACGCTAATCTATGATAATGAGAGACAGGTGGTGTATGTTACACATTTTACACATGCAACACTTACTAGCTTCTTGTTTAATTCTCGATTTTACTATTTTTATTATTCTGCCCAATTGAGATCTCCTGCTGAAAAGGTGAACTTTGTTTTTGTCGGCATGTACCCATGGTGATGTTATAATTTAATGTATCCTCGTTTGTAATAAATTATTAGCCATTTATTGTTAAGACTTCCTAGTCTAACAATTCATACGAGTGATAACGGGTTATTAGGTTTATAGAACTCGACTGCCATTTCTGTAGTGGGTTCACACTGGGCAGTAAGATATAACAAATACTTTCTGGAAGCTACCTGGTGCTGCAAATTACACTGGTCAGCCTATCTTATAACCAACAGTTAGGTATCTGGTAAAATGTGCGGTTCTAAGTTTGTTGGCCCATATTCCAGAGATTCAATCAACATAACGTTGCACATATAAATAAGACCCTGACCCACAAATTGATATCTTGTATGAGTAGCTAGATTTAAAATAACTCTAACTTTAGGTTTATAACTGATCGAGTGTTAGTACCGTACTTGTAGTTACAAGATTATGGGGTAACACCATATGTAATAAAATAAAACACGAACAAAATATTTACTAGAAATTGAAACTTGATAATGTATGTTAAGCCTACATAGTTTATAACTGCATTGTATCGAAACTGAATAACTGGTACATAGGACTTAGCAGTTGGTAACAGTGTAATTACATTTATATATAATCTTGTGGTAGATTTGGATATGTTACTGGAGCTAGAAAAAGCAACATAATTTTTACAATATCATATAATATTTTTTCTTTTTATTATACCACTTTTTATCGCCACCTTCTGTTTATCGTGTGTATATATATCTTATTATAAACAATTCATCACCATCCTTGTTTAGTCTTTTCTTCCATATTCCAAAACAGGCTTACGACTAGCTTGAATTAGAGCGAACCTAATGAAAACGTATTTGTATGTATATATGTGGGTGTATTTATGTATAGATATATATGTACGGTTGCAGGTTTATATAATATTTTGTTACGTATTATAATTTACCTCGGACAAATCTCCGATTTATTATGTTACGTACCTTACGTATCACGATTTCAAATAGCCGGAAATGTTAATTTACAAGTTAATCGATTCTTTGTTTTGAATTTCGTACAAAGCTACACGAGGGCTATCTGCGCTAGCCGTCCCTAATTTAGCAGCGTAAGACTAGAGGGAAGGCAACTAGTCAGCACCACCCACCGCCAACTCTTGGGCTACTCTTTTACCAACGAATAGTGGGATTAACCGTCACATTACAACGCCCTTACGGCTGAAAGGATGGGCATGTTTGGTGCGACGGGAAGTTTAACGCCTTAACCCACCTGGCCATGTCGGGCCAAGTTAATTGAATGTCAATATGTATTAAATTCATAATATTCGCCAATAAGATTAATACACACAAATTTCTTTATTAAATATATTTTAATATAAAACTACAATGCAATTTATAATAAAGATAATTACGAAGAGTAATTACAAATATTGGTTTATATACAAGAGTTTTACAAACTTACAAACTATACTGAGTCTTCTAGCTGGTCTATTAGTGAATATTTTATCGACGGTCCATGTCCACGACGAACAAATTAATTCTGAGTTGATATTGTTACACCTCGCTTAAGCTAGCCAGCTGTCTATTCTTGGCTAGTCTCACAGTGCTTACAAGCTGACTTTTACCAACGAAGATACATAATATCATCGTATAAATAATAACGTCTGAAGTTAAACGGGTTGTAATGTTCGAAATTTGATCAACTATCTGTAGTTACCCGAGAGACAGCAGTATAATATTTAATCGTCCCAGACAGGATACTATAACCCTCGTCAGCTTGTATACGAATTAGGTAAGATTCTCGAACGTTCAACAATATTCGAAGATACCCCTAGTGTTTTTGTAAAACGTATATTGTTGATTCCTACTTTCCAGAATCTTCTAAGAACTTAGAGAACAGGTGGGAGCTGCACAATACACTTTCAACAATATACGCCACACCACATGTATCAAACTGAAACAAACGCAGATATTACAATAAATGTACAACAGCAAATCCGTTACACATACACATATAACTTCCCGCAGTTTTAAGTGTTTGTAAGCATTGTTATACACGTTTATTTGTTACACTGTCATGCGACCTTCGACTTAGAATGTTTTCCATTACTGTTTAGTTAGTGATATTTAAAGACAAGCGTTGCCCAAATGGTTCTATCCACAACAGTATCCGTATCTGTAGATAACGTTTTGTTGTCTTCTGGGGATTAATCTGCAACATACTTCCTATTTTATCTAATGAATACCGGGCTACGTTAGCCATTTTAGATAACCTGCTATCGACAGTCTCCCATAGCGACATGTTATAAATTATTTGAAAACTAGCTGGAGTTGTGTGAATTAGTGATTAATGAAAGGTTATCTTTGGACATAAAAAAACTACTTTCCTTGTAAGTAATTGTAAAAAAACGCAAAAACGACCATATAAACTGCAAAATACAAACTGTGTAACTGCAAATATACACGTATCTCTGCATGGACCCAACAAACCTTCATGGCAAATTTGGTGAGGACTCATCAACAGGGGGCAAGGTTATGGTATACGACGATAAAACGTTCATAGAAACCGCAGAGTCCTAAAACCTAAAGTTTGTATGTTACCCGGGTGGACAGAGTCCTAAACCTAAAGTTTGTATGTTACCCGCGTGGACAGAGTCCCAAACCTAAAGTTTGTATGTTACCCGCGTGGACAAAGTCCTAAACCTAAAGTTTGTATGTTACCCGCGTGGACAAAGTCCTAAACCTAAAGTTTGTGTTACCCGCGTGGACAGAGTCCTAAACCTAAAGTTTGTATGTTACCCGCGTGGACAAAGTCCTAAACCTAAAGTGTTGTAATCTAATGGGAATACAACAGACAGTACTGTTATATTTATATCGATGTACCTAAACTTCGTTCATTGAAAGTTGCTTTCACGAGGTTTTACACTTAGTATCGAAGTTAATATAATTATAAATTTTATGGTTTTTAATTGAGCCTCGTTTCAGTTAATTTTGGTATATGAATAATATTATGTCATTTCGCCTAATTTGTTATTCGACGTCATACAGCAGAACGACTGTTTAATGATTATGTAAATATGTTAGAGATTTATTTTATTTTCTACTAAAGGTGAAATTGAAAGGATAATCCATGGTGTAGAGGCCTACTGTTATCTTTGATTGGACGTACCGAAGATACATATAACTATGGGCTGTATCCTCTACTGAGGACTTATGGCTCATCAACACAACTTGAGTAAGCAAACCAAGTAAATACAGTTAAAGTCCTTATAATGGTGAAGTGAATATAATATCTGTGGGGTTGTGCTTTTATATTCATTGTATATTAGCCTAAATCAATTTAAGTACGTGATGGCGGATTCTCTTTTTAATATTATCTTTGGTGGAAAAGAAATCTTTAATATATTTACATAATTATGATTCTTTTTTCTAGGAGAATTAAAGCTGACATATCCTTATGTGACATATCCACCAACTCTTTGGTAACGATAAGAGCTGCATACTTAACAATATACTTAACGCCATACCTGTGCCGATCCGGTTTAAAGTATTTATTATGGTTCTTAAGAACAGAATATTTTCTTCTGAATAGTTACAACGTCAGAGTTGAAGCTTCGTTTATGTTTTCAAATATATGTTATAGTTGGTTATTTCCTGTTTCTTAGTCACAGGATACTGATTTAAAGATACATGAAGTAAGTTGGCTAAAAACAAAATAGTTTTACAACAATGAAGGAAATGCTTGTTTTGTTCCACCTGATCAACATTTCAACATAACAGGATATACAGTAGAAGAAATTCTTAAATTATAATGTTTTTACAAACTTCTTGTCAAAACATTTAAGTTTACATTACAGAATATTTGTCAGATGTTTTCAAAACTCCAGACAGTGTAATTAGACGTTAAGCTTACGTATACTTGAAAAAAACTGAAACTGTTGTTTTTGTGTGTAGTTTGGTGTGCCATTATAATTTCAAACGTAGGAGGTTTCAATATCCTAGAGTTATTTCACAATCTTTTACTTATAACTTGGCCCGGTATGGCCAAGCGTGTTAAGGCGTGCGACTCGTAATCTGAGGGTCGCGGGTTCGCATCCCAAAGCATGCTCGCCCTTTCAGCCGTGTGGGCGTTATAATGTAACGGTCAATCCCACTATTCGTTGGTAAAAGAGTAGGCCAAAAGTTGGTGGTGGGTGGTGATGATTAGCTGCCTTCCCTCTAGTCTTACACTACTAAATTAGGGACGGCTAGCACAGATAGCCCTCGAGTAGCTTTGTGCGAAATTCAAAACAAACAAAACTTATAACTTATTCAACATTTCGGATAACAAATTTAAGATTTTCAAGTTGAAATCGGTTTCATTAATGATAGTAGCAATCACATTTAAAAACAATTACCTTGATGGTTAACAAACATGTTACACAGTCATATGACCTTTCTGAAATTTGCTACTGAAGCCAATTTTTTGAAACGTGTGATTATAGAATAGGAACAATTTTCATATATTTTTTATTACAAATTACAACGTTTACAGAAATGAAGAATATTTTTAAGACAACTAAGGAAATTACAATCACAGGGAACATTTACAAAATACAATGCAACAATTCTCCGTCCTTTCACACAGGTGAAACAGAATATAACTTAAGCACAAGGTTAATAGAACGCCAAAAATCACTTTACCAGAAAATCGAATCTCTGATATTCTAAATCCATAGACTTACCGCTGTACCAGCGAGTGACTAAACAAAATACTTATATTCTAGTTGCGTTCTTAACATATAATATTAATATAACTTTTTACACTTTAAAACAGATAGTAGTTGTTATTAACTTTATACTTTAAGACAGATAGTAGTTGTTATTAACTTTATACTTTAAGACAGATAGTAGTTGTCCTTAACTTATTAACCTTAAGACAGATAGTAGTTGTTATTAACTTATTAACTTTAAGATAGATAGTAGTTGTTCTTAACTTATTAACTTTAAGACAGATAGTAGTTGTTCTTAACTTATTAACTTTAAGACAAATAGTAGTTGTTATTAACTTATTAACTTTAAGACAGATAGTAGTTGTTATTAACTTATTAACTTTAAGACAGATAGTAGTTGTCCTTAACTTATTAACTTTAAGACAGATAGTAGTTGTTATTAACTTATTAACTTTAAGACAGATAGTAGTTGTCCTTAACTTATTAACTTTAAGACAAATAGTAGTTGTTATTAACTTATTAACTTTAAGACAGATAGTAGTTGTTATTAACTTATTAACTTTAAGACAGATAGTAGTTGTCCTTAACTTATTAACTTTAAGACAGATAGTAGTTGTTATTAACTTATTAACTTTAAGACAAATAGTAGTTGTTATTAACTTATTAACTTTAAGACAGATAGTAGTTGTCCTTAACTTATTAACTTTAAGATAGATAGTAGTTGTTCTTAACTTATTAACTTTAAGACAGATAGTAGTTGTTATTAACTTATTAACTTTAAGACAGATAGTAGTTGTTCTTAACTTATTAACTTTAAGACAGATAGTAGTTGTTATTAACTTATTAACTTTAAGACAGATAGTAGTTGTTATTAACTTATTAACTTTAAGACAGATAGTAGTTGTCCTTAACTTATTAACTTTAAGATAGATAGTAGTTGTTATTAACTTATTAACTTTAAGGCAGATAGTAGTTGTTCTTAACTTATTAACTTTAAGACAGATAGTAGTTGTCCTTAACTTATTAACTTTAAGACAGATAGTAGTTGTTATTAACTTATTAACTTTAAGATAGATAGTAGTTGTTCTTAACTTATTAACTTTAAGACAGATAGTAGTTGTCCTTAACTTATTAACTTTAAGACAAATAGTAGTTGTTATTAACTTATTAACTTTAAGATAGATAGTAGTTGTTATTAACTTAGAAAATTAAATAAAAGTCTTCCTTTTCTTTAAATTTTCTGAACTCTACCTTTAATAATTATTTAATAATATTCTTCACTTCGGTGTCACACTGTTCAGTAAACAGTTTATAGGAAAAGCTTAACGTCAATATGTATTCTTTAATTGTAAGTTGTTAAGGCAATAAAAATTGTTGAACAGATTGAAGAAGGAACATTGATAAAAGTACATATTAAATATAAAGGTAATTGTTTTTTGGTTTTTGTAAGCACAAAGTTACACAATGAGCCACCTGTGTTGCGCTCCCTGCATTTCTATTTTCTTCAGTCATATTTGCTATGAAATACCAATAAATTTTAATTACACATTTAGTTTGTGACCATAGTCTAAGCATATGCATTTTTCAGTACTTTTCTGTCATTGTCTTATTTTTCAGAGATCGTGATTATCAGTTTGAGATTTTCATTATCTTAAGTATACTCTTTCTAAAAATCATCTTTCCATATTTAAAAATTAATCTGAAGTTGTATGTGATTATTACGTTGATAAAGTTCGTTGTCACCTTCCTACATTGAAATAATGTTGGTATTCATCTTCTGAGCAGTAAAATGTAGTGACAAATATTATGATTATGATGTTGAGTATTAGAGATACTTTTCACATATGATTATTGTTATCTATTGTATATATATATACAAAATTTAATAAATTTTAAATTTAAATGATGTAAAGACAGCAGTGCCACAAAGAATGCTAACAAGAATACAGGAAGATACAGCTATACATAGATTATAAGTACACGGTTTTCAATATTAAAATTTAACGATACACTATAAAACGCATGCTTGACTATAATATTACTGTAATTGAAGTTATATATTCCTGACTCTTGGCATGAAGTTTGTTTATCATAATATAATGTTCATGTCAGGGTAAGCATCAATGTGCTGTGATTAAGAATCTAGGACTTACACATAAGGAATATCAAGATTAGTCAAAATAATGTGAACAAGGATACAGTTATACATAGATTATCTCTACATGACATTCAGTATCAAAATTTATTGCTTCACAGTAAAATACGAGAGTTAGAAATGCTAATTACGAAGTCGGTCAATTTTACCGACCTCTTAACGAGAGTCTGTAATAATGAAGACATATTTTGATTAATCTTGATATTCCTTATGTGTAAGTCCTAGATTCTTAATCACAGCACATTGATGCTTACCCTGACATGAACAGGGATGCGACCCCGCGATTCTCAAATTACGAGTCGCACGCCTCAACACGCTTGGCCATACCAGGCCTGATTCAGACATAGACATCCATAATTTTGAACCACGCATCAGGAGGAAGCCAGCAGGATGTCAGCACTCTCACTTACACCGCATCCCAACTGGAAGCTCAAAGTCCCCATATCATCATTCTATGAAGCCTAGTGTTTGTTTCAAATTAAAAAAAAATATTAAAGGTTATTTAAGGCAAGCCAACATTCATCTATTTGGAACGTTTTGAGTATTATATATCATATAAATACATCTCTGGAAGCATAATAACATAACTGTTTATAATATTTGTACGTTCAGTCGTAATGTATTCAGAAGGTCAAAATACACCTTTGGAATAAAGATAAGATACGTAAAGGATAATTATAGGATTCATTAACTTTTTTTGGATCAAGTTCCTTGATTGTAAAACGAGAAAAAATCTGTTAAGATACTACTTAATCTCTTATTGTTGTTTTTTGTTTGTTTTGTTCCAGCGGATAAATTATTCTATATGACGTATCTTATATATGTTACCTGTTATGTTGTTTACATTTGAAGGTAACACTTTACCTTTTTTTAATAAAAACTCATCGAAATATCTGTTTCATGAAGTTAGGTTTAGCACGTTTTGTATTGAACTGATACTAGGAACAAACCTAAGAAAAACAGGGCTTTTTCAAAACGTAAACAACCGAATCTATTTTGTTATATACTCTGAAGGTCGTATTAATCTGAACAAATCATAGGTTCTTATCTTTTATTAGGATGAAAATAAATATAAAGTTTTACTTTCCTTCTTATTTCTTGTTATTTAACGATCAGACAGCAAAATAGTAAAAATAATTTTTATACGTGTAAAGCACAAAAGATTTCAGAGTTATAAAACTGAAGTTTCGTTTTTGTGATTGACAAATAGAAAATATATTTTTTTACACTTTGCCAAATTCACACAGATTAATTACTCTATTCTTTGTTTATTTATTTCTATGTTAAATTTCACTGCAAGAACACTATCTGCGCTACCCATCTTTAATCTAGAAGTGTTAGGATAGAGGGAAATCAATACCATCTACGGCCACTTTTTGGATTAATTTTTTATCAAGGTAAAATGAGATTAACTGTCACATTATAACGCTCCTATTATAAAGGAATTCGCGCCTGTGACCTGTAGATTTGCCTAACTACTTAGCATTTTAAATTGTGTTCTACTTAGCCACTAACTTGAAGTTTTATTTCTACGTTTACATTTATCACAAGCTTATTTTGTGGAAATAAGAAACATTGTATTATTATTCTGTATTATTATTATATCAGTTGCCATGATCTGGTGATTATGGCCCTCGGTTTATGCTTTGTGGATCGCGGGTTCATATTTCAAGTCAATCCACTTTCACTAATAAAGGACTAACCAAAGAACTGGCGGCGGGTGTGGTTGATTAGTTACCTTTATTTTAGTCTATAATTGCTCACGGTTGTGTCCTCCTATTTATCATATTCTACAATATCTTGAGAACACAAGAAACTGATGAATAGACACTAATAAAACAATTTCAACTTGAGACTTCTTTGTGAGACAGACGTGATAAAACTTAATAGATTGTGATTTTAGGGTATTAGTGACAAAATATACATGTAATTTCTGGGCAAACGAATAAGTTTTTTCAAAACACTGCAGCAGTTTAACGTACTGTAACGTGTGCAAGCAATGCCTTTGGACTCAGATTTCCTTGTTAAATACGCTGTATTTTTCCTTTTGTTTTTCAATCCTGTAAAGTCAGAAGAAATTCACAAATTCCAAATTTATCTAAGTTAGTCTTAGGGTTGTCGCAAAGTGTATTTGTACGAAATCTCATCTAAATTATTCGAATTATAGACAAATCGCAGGGCAGAAACCCTAACTCTGAGGGATATTGTAAACTTTGATTCCCGTAAAATCGCAAAAAAGGCATAATTCAACGTCTGTCACTTTCAGTCTCAATGCATTGCAATGTAACGTTTTGCAACGTATCATATAGACGAGTTAAATTATAACGAAATACAGGCCAAAAAACAACAACAAAAAGCGTTGTACAATCTTTGGACTTTCGATCCCAGTGATGTCGTTCCCCGTTAGTACGTCAGTAAGTGTATGGACACAAAACGCTAAAATCAGGGGTTCGATTTCCCTTGGTAAACTCAGCAGATAGCTCGATGTGGCTTTGCTATATGAAACACACACACTTCCTGTGATATCACATAAAAGGCGTAGATATCATGTATGCCTGATGTTGCAAGGTATATTTGTGTCAAGTTTAATTTAGATTGATAGAAATATAAGGGCAATGCAGACCATATATATATATTGACTTGAAATTCGAACCCGCGATCCACAGAGCATAAGTCAAGGGTTTTAATCAGCAGATCATGGCAACTGATATAATGCAAATATATATATATATATATGTATGTAATGTTTGACCTTTGAACTCCACAAATCATAACAGGGACGTAAATGAAAAATATGTATAGGGATATTGAACTAGGAACATCTTCATGAACAAAGCTACACAAAGGAATATCTGTACTCTGCCCACCACGTGTATCAAAACTCCTGTGTCACGAGGAGGTAGACCAAGAATAGCCTCAAACAATGTGTCCCAGAAATAAAGAAATGGCAAACAATTATAATTGTTTACAAAAAGATGAAAGAAGGAATATAATGTGTTTCTATATAAAACAAACATGATAAAGATATGCAGTAATTTTGTTTGTGTAATGTTATAACTTCTGTTTGTTAGTAACGAAATTTAATTATTATTTTTTAAATTTGTTCTTCACTTGATATTAGTAAGTGATACTAGATGGAAGCACCATCATAATAAGATGAGGAATATTTCTAACTACATAAACCTTTTCAAAATAATAATGCTATTTTGGGTTTATCATACGAACTATTATTATAAACTATTCATTATAAAAAGTCCAGAAAATATAAACAGATCAATAACCGAGATTATATCATTTGTTTAACATAAAGCGTGTATAAATATCAGAGCGATTTACCTTTATTTGCAAAGTTTATTTTTTCATGTGATGTTTTATTTTTTTCAATGGAACAGCTCTTTCATAATAATATTATTATAATTAAATTCAAAATATATGCTATTCTAAATAACGTTCTGTTAATCATGTTGATTCGTAGAATAGAAAATTCTGGTTAACTTCACTTTCTTGAGCCAGTTATTTATCAAGTCTTTTAACGTGCTTATAAATTCGTACGATGATTTGTTTTTTGTTTTTTGAATTTTGCACAAAGCTACTCGAGGGCTATCTGCGCTAGCCGTCCCTAATTTAGCAGTGTAAGACTAGAGGAAGGCAGCTAGTCATTACCACCCACTGCCAAATCTTGGGCTACTATTTTACCAACGAATAGTGAGATTAACCGTCACATAATAACGCTCCCACGGCTGGGAGGGCAAGCATGTTTGGTGCAACCGGGATTCGAACCCGCAACCCTCGGATTACGAGTCGAATGCCTCAACACGCTTGGCCATGCCGGGACCTCGTACGATGAAGTTTGAAATTTGAAGACAACGAGATGTTTACGAACCTTCAGTTTATCCTTCAAATGAAACTTACATGCTTGAAATTTTAAATTTTTTTAAACGAGATGTTTACGAACCTTCAGTTTAACCTTCAAATGAAACTTACATGCAACTGACACAAATAATTATACACAAACTTCCACTATCAACCAAAAGATGAACATAATTTGTATAACACTTTCAATGATACCAGAGTAGAATCACAAATACAATTTAAATAAAGACAGGTAATAGTGATGTTAACTCATTTTCTTAAATTATTTATTTTGATTGTACTCCAGTGATGAAAACATACAGTTCAGTTGACATAATATTGGATTGTTTTAGAAAAGAAAACAAAGGGTAAATAATGCTGGATAAGTTGAAAAATGCATGCTGGGTAAACGTAAAGATTGAGACTGAGCTCAGAAAATAATTTATAAGTTTAATTATGAGAGAAAATAATGTCATGAAAAGTAAGGCTTTGTAAAAACAGTTACTTGTTATGGAAAAATTGAAAAAGCATCAAAAACATTGTGACTCGCGAAGCAAGTTGTTTTGGAATAAAGGCGTGAACGAATTTGAAACGACTATAAAAACCTAAACTTGGTCATCGAAGAATGAACTATCTGAAACTGACAGCTGAAGATCTACCGAAACGTTTCGCTGTGATTTGAAAAATCTGCCTTACATTATTTCCAGTTAAGTCAGTTACATGAAAGATACAATCTCGTGTGCGAGAGAAATGTTATTTTTATTTTTTAGCATAAAAGGACTATTCAGGGCTCTAATTCATGGACGAAGATGAAGTATCGCCCGAAAGCGCCTTCTTTCAAACCAAAACACCTGTAATATTAAAAAAAATGTTAATATTGAGTCTTAAAGAATAAAAGTAAAGAAAAACTGGTTGAAAGAACAAAATTCGAATCGTGTTCCATTTCATTACATAAGTATAGTAAAGATAAGTTTTTGTTTATGTGTTTTTCACTTTAATATTGTCATAAACATAAGGCTTTTCATAAATCATTTTTTATTGTTGAAACGGTTTTTCTCATTACGGAAAGAAACTATAAAAATGCACTTATGATATTAATATTCTCAATCAGTTTATACGAAATATTTAGTAAAAAATAGGTGATAAATACGTGCAGTTCAGAAATACTTATGTTTATTTCAAAACTATGACCAGTGTGAGGGCAACTGGTCAGCAGCACCCTCTGCACATGAGTGTATTTTAATGGAAACGTCCACAGCTAGTACAGCGGTAAGCTTATGGATTTACAACACTAAATTCAGGGTTTCGATTATTTTCGGTGGACTCAGCAGATAGCGCGATGTGGTTTTGCTATAAATAAAAATTATAAAACACACATTAATTGAATCTACAGTCTAGCACACTAACAAAAGGGCCACACTTAGTTATGATGAACACTAACAAAAGGGCCACACTTAGTTATGATGAACACTAACAAAAAAGCCACATTTAGTTATGATGAACACTAACAAAAGGGCCACACTCAGTTATGATGAACACTAACAAAAGGGCCACACTTAGTTATGATGAACACTAACAAAAGGGCCACACTTAGTTATGAAGAACACTAACAAAAGGCCACACTTAGTTACGATGAACACTAACAAAAGGCCACACTTAGTTACGATGAACACTAACAAAAGGGTCACACTCAGTTACGATGAACACTAACAAAAGGGCCACACTCAGTTATGATGAATACTAACAAAAAAGCCACACTCAGTTATGATGAATACTAACAAAAAAGCCACATTTAGTTATGATGAATACTAACAAAAGGACCACACTTAGTTATGATGAACACTAACAAAAAAGCCACATTTAGTTATGATGAACACTAACAAAAGGCCACACTTAGTTACGATGAACACTAACAAAAGGGCCACACTCAGTTATGATGAATACTAACAAAAGGGCCACACTCAGTTACGATGAACACTAACAAAAGGCCACATTTAGTTATGAAGAACACTAACAAAAGGGCCACACTTAGTTATGAAGAACACTAACAAAAGGGCCACACTCAGTTATGATGAATACTAACAAAAAAGCCACATTTAGTTATGATGAACACTAACAAAAGGGCCACACTCAGTTATGATGAACACTAACAAAAGGGCCACACTTAGTTATGATGAACACTAACAAAAGGGCCACACTTAGTTATGCAGAACACTAACAAAAGGCCACACTTAGTTACGATGAACACTAACAAAAGGGCCACACTCAGTTATGATGAACACTAACAAAAGGGCCACACTTAGTTATGAAGAACACTAACAAAAGGCCACACTTAGTTACGATGAACACTAACAAAAGAGCCACACTTAGTTATGATGAACACAAACAAAAGGGCCACACTTAGTTATGATGAACACTAACAAAAGGCCACACTAAGTTATGATGAATACCAACAAAAGAGACACATTTAGTTATGATGAACACTAACAAAAGGGCCACACTAAGTTATGATGAACACTAACAAAAGGGCCACACTTAGTTACGATGAACACTAACAAAAGGGCCACACTTAGTTATGATGAACACTAACAAAAGGCCACACTAAGTTATGATGAATACCAACAAAAGGGCCACACTTAGTTATAATGAACACTAACAAAAGAAACACATTTAGTTATAATGAACACTAACAAAAGGGCCACACTTAGTTATGATGAAATGTAAATAAAATAGTCCTTTTAGTTGATCGATATAATTTTCTATCCCTAATGACACACCGGAATATCTATGATATAATTTTCCACCCTAATGACACACCGGAATATCTATGATATAATTTTCCACCCCTAATGACAGACCGGAATATCTATGATATAATTTTCCACCCCTAATGACAGACCGGAATATCTATGATATAATTTTCCACCCATAATGACACACCGGAATATCTATGATATAATTTTCTACCCCTAATGACACACCGGAATATCTATTATATAATTTTCTACCTTTAATGACACATCGGAATATCTATGATATCATTTTCCACCCATAATGACAGACCGGAATATCTATGATATAATTTTCTACCCCTAATGACACACCGGAATATCTATGGAACTTAGAACGCTAAAAACAGAGTTTGGATATTCGTAGTGGATAAATGAGACATAGTCCATGAAAGAATCTTTAGTTTAAAAAAGTAAACAGTAAAAACAATAAAAAGACAAATATTGCTTGAGCTAAACATATTGTGGAATTTGTCTCATATATATTGTGAGCCGTGATGTCTGTGTGAACGTTGTTCTGTTTCCCGTTCACGACGTTGAAAAGCTGTACACGCACACCAACATTTTCTTCTAAAATGACGGGAGAACAGACAGGATATTCCACATTACATTGTTAGCACACTTTTATTTACATTTTAACTGTGGGCTTCACATGTGACCAGCTGGTGATGAAGCTCGACTCGAATCATGCTCACCCTTTCAGCCATGGGGACGTTACTAAATCATGGTCAATCCCACTATTCGTTGGTAAAAGAGTAGCCCCAGAGTTGTCGATGGGGGGAGATGACTAGCTGTCTTCCCTCTAGTCTTTCTCTGCTAACTCAGGGACGACTAATTAAATAATTAAAATGTTGACTTACCTTATGTTATTGTTGAACTTTTCTTAACATAACAGAAATCTTCGACAATTACTTTTCAATATAAGTAGCCCAGCATCTTGGCTCTGAGGGTAACTAAAAATGTAACACAATTAACCTTTCTAAAGTCCACAAAATAATTTATATTTGTAGTTTAACTTAAACTTTTTCTATAACTGTGGAGAGTACTTTCGCTTGTAAAAGGATAAAACTGAAAAATACGAGATTGAGTATATTATAGTAAAACGATTTTGAAGTCTTACTAAACCGTTAAAGAGTTGATAACTCTCCATCCGGTCGTACTCTATCCGACTACCTTGCATCTTGATTTGCATCATGATTTGTATTAGAAAATATTCATTTGGAAAGCCTTTATGTCCAAAGCATACCGTTACTCCGTACTGGCTCTCCATGTATAAGGAGGAGCGGATTTCACTGCCAATTTCGAAAGTCCAATCACACAGAAATCCTTTGGCTCTGTGTTTGGCGACTTAACTTGAATGTCTTTACATGAAATGTAGCGATTATACGTTTCTCCCTGCAGCTGTTTGAGACAGACAGCAGTTGAATAAGAAGTAGTGACTGGAAGTCTTATTTTTGTGAGTTCATATCTTATTGGCATCGGTTCTAAATCGATATTTCTACGTAGTACAAAAGTTCAGAAACTTTCGTGTGGTAGTGATCAAAGTTCATTTTGACCCTTATATCTATTTTCTAACCTTAAGCTTGCATCTAATGCAGCATTCACAGACGATCTTAAATCTCTTTGAATAGTTCCGAGGAATGCAGTGTATCGTTTATGAGTTTTTGTTTAACCATTAACTACAGAAGATATCTCGAGGCTTGTTACAATTATCAAAGTAAACCTATACTATGTCGAGTGTCACCATCCACTACCATTTCCTCCTGACTGGTACATTCATTCAGCTTTCTACAATTTATTTTCCTTTCTGGATATATTATTAAACAACTTGCGTAGTTGTTATTTGCGTCACTTTTTGTGACAGAGATCCTTCATTATCTTACATATTATTGTCACAGTTTCATGGACCACAACTCATTCTGGTAGAAACAGGGTTTCGATGCTCGTGGTTGACAGAGCTCATATAGCCTATCGTGTAGCTTTGTGCTTAATTTCAAAGAAACAAACAAAGTTCATGGACCACATTTGTTACTGAAATGTAAGTTCATTGATTCTTATCTGTTTCAAGACGTTGTACTTTGTTTTTCACAGCTTGTGGAAACTTAACAAAAATAAAACTGGTGCTACTTTAATCGCGTTGTTATTAATTTATAAATTGTTTTATATTAAAGGCTCTATGAGACACGTGTTTTCTCTTAAATAATTACCTGTTTAATGTTCTTTACAATTCTGAATTTGAAATATATCTGAATTAATTATGAAGCTTAATGGGCATGAAATTAATAAATATTCAACTATTATATTCAGAAATGTAAACAATATTTGAAACTATTGTAACATTAAAACTTTGCAGTTTGATGTCAAAAAGCAAAATTAATTAAAAGTGATGAAGGGGAAACTGTTATATTGGGCTCATTGAATGTTACCTTATTTAGTAAGTTCACCAATGTGCTAAATAAAATAGTAAGTTAGTTTATATAGGAGAGGATGTAGACAATCAGTTTATTATGACCGATTAGTAACAAAATAACATTTATTTTATTCAACAAAGAGCTTTAATATGAATACTTTTGTTTGCCTTATCAGCAACGATATTAAACATAGTCACAAAACTCTTTACCTTTTCATAGCAACATGTATTTGCTAACAAAATTTTCCAGCTTTATTAAGTTCATTTTGAATTTCGCGCAAAGCTACACGAGGGCTATCTGTGCTAGCCGTCCCTAATTTAGCAGTGTAAGACTAGAGGGAAGACACGTAATCATTATTACCAACCGCCAATTCTTGAACTTCTCTCTTACCAACGAATAGTCGGATTGATCGTCACATTAGAAAGCCCCCACTGCTGAAAGGGATAGCATGTTTGGTGTGAGAGGGCTTCGAACCAGCGACTCTCGAATTACGAGTCGAGCGCCTTAACCACCTGATCATATGGGGACTATTTACTTTGAAAATGCATTTAATTTATTTTATTTCAAACATGATGATACAGACATGAATTATTATACCATTTTTTTTTTGCGCACGTGAATGATTAAATTAATGTGTATTGAGATTATATTCAACGTTTCTGCTATCCAAATATCAAAATAGTTTCATTTGAAACTAATCTATGCATAGTTTCATTAGTAAAAGAGATGGTAAAACGGAAGAAGTAAAAATGAAAGCAGAAACATAGTTTCATTGGTTGTATCTTTTCACGTGACTGCGTTTCATTGAAAATGAGAACACAATTTAGCCCAGCAGTCGGTTGTCACACAATTAAAACAAGAGAGATGCTTGTTTTGAAACGTTGAAACGTCATACCGTTTCTGTTTTCACACAGACATGTGGTTTAAGGTTTTTTCCCGCTTACTCCATTTATTGTTAGTGTACATCTCTAGGTTTTACCTGTATGAACAAGGTTTACAATCTTTGATCAGTGATGTCGAGAAACTCACTTGTTGAGAAATTTATATGCAAAAACGGCTCGTTTGGGTTGAGAAAATATTTTACATAGAAGAGCGAACAACGTTTCGACCTTCTTCGGTCATCGTCAGGTTCCTGACGAGCCGTTTTTGCATATAAATTTTACAATCTTTGGTTTGTGGTTTAGCAACTCATCAGGTAATAAAGATGTGTACATCTCTAGGTTTTCCCTGTATGAATAAGGTTTACAATCTTTGGTTTGTGGTTTAGCAACTCATTGGGTAATAAAGATGTGTATATCTCTAGGTTTTCCCTGTATGAACAAGGTTTACAATCTTTGGTTTGTGGTTTAGCAACTCATCAGGTAATAAAGATGTGTACATCTCTAGGTTTTCCCTGTATGAACAAGGTTTACAATCTTTGGTTTGTGGTTTAGCAACTCATCAGGTAATAAAGATGTGTACATCTCTAGGTTTTCCCTGTATGAACAAGGTTTATAATCTTTGGTTTGTGGTTTAGCAACTCATTGGATAATAAAGATGTGTACACCTCTAGGTTTTCCCTGTATGAACAAGGTTTACAATCTTTGGTTTGTGATTTAGCAACTCATCGGGTAATAAAGATGTATACATCTCTAGGTTTTCCCTATATGAACAAGGTTTGTAATCTTTGGTTTGTGGTTTAGCAACACATCGGGTAATAAAGATGTGTGCATCTCATTCGAGCATAGCCGTTTTTTGTGTGAGACCTCTAACGTCTCCCCCCGCTAGTACAGCGGTATGTCTCCGGATTTACAACGCCAAAATCAGGGGTTCGATTCCCCTCGGTGGGCTGAGCAGATAGCCTTTGTGGCTTTGCTAAAAGAAAAACACACTCTAACGTCTATTTTATCACTTGATATGTTACTATTATATCTCTACCCATCAGAACAAGAAATTGGCAGTTAGTCAACAGGTTCTTGCCTACTTTAATTGGAAAATAGGATTTGACGGTCCTAAAAACTAAACCACAATTTTACGACAACGGAACGCGAATCAGGAGATCCGTGGTTTTAAAATCCGCCAGATTAAATACTAGAAAACAAATAAAAAAAATCTCATGTACACTCTAGAAGTAAGCTTTAGCGTGTGTGTCGCGCTCGTGTCCACATCAGACAAAACTGAGCAAAACTCGACTTAAAGTACATTAATTAATCGTTATCAAAAAGTAGGATCGCGGTGAAATTACGATAAATATTTTGAGAAGTAGTTTAAATGAAATTTGATTATTGTAGATTTTGATATGAAGTTCTTTACTTATTAATAACAATATAAAATACTGTGACGTCACAATTAATTATTCATTGTTATTCAGCGGCCTAACTTGTAATTTATTTACAAAGTTTTGATTTATTCACAAAAAAAGATGTAAATTCAGTGAAAAGGAAATAAAAGAAAACAGAATCTTGAATCACTGATAGGCCTAATCTATTCTTTGATGTGTTACTTCTGCAGGTCCGGCATGGTCAGGTGGTTAGGGTGCACGACTAGTAATCTGAGGGCTGCGGGTTTGAATCCCTTGTGTAGCTTTGTGCGAAATTCAAAAACAAACAAACAATCCTTCTGTTGAAGACAATAATTTCGCCAAATCACGACTTCACTCCGCAGCTTGGTAGCTCTTGGCAGAGGGATTCAGTAGGCTTCTTGTGATTGCAGGACTTTAACAGTTTTTATATGTAAAATCCTTTAGTCGATAATAATAACCTAAAGTATTTTAACCCTTTAAATACGTGAACAAAACGTGACTACACTGAACCATTAGTTATTCACCATATGATATTTTATTCAAGAAAAGAAATAATCCTTGGATAATGGGAACGAAGAACTATTATTTTATGAAAATATACTACATTGTAGACAGAGTAGCGAATTAAGAGATATGTTAAGCCTTTATTCATATTCTAGTCTATTCTCGTTTTTTGCTGAACTTACGCGTTTTTGGCGAAGAAAAAAAAATTTCACAAATATTTGAAGCTATTATTGTTTAATCCATAGAAATGTATTTTGATCAACCAAAAAATCTGAATAGACTTGAACTCAAGATATATTTGATATATAATAAACTGTTGTTACTCAGAGAAGAAGGCCCGGCGTGGTCAGGTGGTTAAGGTGCTCGACTCGTAATCTGAGGGTCGTGGGTTCGAATCTCCGTTACACCAAAATACCGACAGCTAGCGCAGATAGCCCTCGTGTAGCTTTGCGGGAAATTCACGAGGGTTATCTGCGCTAGCAGTCCCTAATTTAAAAGTGTATGACTAGAAAGGAGGCAGCTGGTCATCACCATCGACTGCCAACTCTTGGGCTACTGTTTTATCAACGAATAGTGGGACTGACCATCACATTATAACGCTTCCAATGGCTGAAAGGGCGATATTTTGGTGTGACGGAGATTCAAACCCGTGAATTTTACGAGTCTAGTGTCTTAACCTCCTGGCCATGCCGGGCCAATTAGAGATAAAGATGGCACAAAAATAAAGATTCCCCCCCCTGATATAGCGGTAAGTCTACGGATATACAACGCCAAGATCAAGGGTTCGATTCTCCTTTTGTGGACTCGGCAGATAGCCAGATGTGGCTTTGCTATAAGAAAACACACATAGACTGTGTTGACATCCTTGGAAGTGAATAAATCGAATAGATTTTGAAGTGAAGTTAATAAAGGTGGAGAGAAAGTGGTAATATTAGAGACACCAAACTTGAATATCAAGACAAATAAAAATATTAAAAATAATGCATTTTGCGTTGTTAGACTCAACCACTTGTTTGAGCAGAGCTTCGAGTAGAGCATTTAATAGGGAAAATGTGAACACTATGAAATTAGCCTAAATACTAGCCGGTCAAAAGTTTAAGATCATACTGAAACGAAGTCCTAAACAGGGTAGGAAATGCCCAACAAGAGGTCTCAGTAGTGAGTTGCACGGCCGTCATTGCGAATAATTTCAAACATTCGTTTCAGCACGATCGATATAAGCGTTTGCAGAAGGCTGGCTGGAATGTTATTCCAAGTGGTGAAGATGGCTTCACGAAGATCATGCACTCTTTGGAATTCACGTCCATTTCTATTGAATTCTCTTGCCATCCATCCCCAATCATTTTCAATGAGGTTCAGTTTAGACAAACACACTAGATGGTCCAAAAGAATCACGTTATCGCCATAAGAAAAATGTCCTTTGTCCTGCGGGCATTGTGGATTGCAGCTTTGTCCTGCTGAAATATCCAGTCATTTCCACACAAGCGAGGGCCTTCAGTCAGTAAGGATGCAATCTTCAACATTCCAATGTAACCAGCTGCTGTTTGATGCCCCCTGTATAACCTGAAGCTCCATTTTTCCAAGGAAGGAGAAAGCACCCCAAATCATGATGGAACCTCCTCCACTGTGTCGTGTAGAAAATGTCTCCAGTGGAATATCCTTATCGTGCCAGTAACGTTGGAAGCAATTTGAACCATCCAGGTTAAAGTTTTTCTCATCAGAGAATAAAACTTTCCTCCACTTTTTTACGACCCATGTTTGGTGCTTCTCAGCAAAGATTAACCGAGCTGTTTCGTGGTGTGGAAGGAAGAGTGGCTTTTGAAGACGTTTACGGTTTTTAAAGCCTTTCTCTCGTAGATGCCGTCTTATTGTTTTTGAGCTACATACTGCATCTCTATCAGGGCCTTAATGTGGTTCGACGATCGGCTGGTGTTTTGCTGGACAACCCGTCGAATCTTCCTGCTCAACGCCACTTTAAAATTTCGTTCCGTATACCTCAGGGTCTTTTAAGAAATTTGCAACAGCAGTTTTACTACGCCCAATCTCACCAGCGATGGCAAGATGAGAGAGATTTTGCTTTTGCCACGTTCAAACTCTGTCAACTTCTTAGTCTTTGCCATGTGTTTACCCAATGTAACACCGGAGATGTCAGTGGAAGATGTTGACAACGCTAACGCTTGAACACAAATGACTAAATTTCGTTAAGTGTTTACCGATTAACGCTTCGTTTCAGTATGGTCTTATACTTTTGACCAGCTAGTATTTAGGCTAATTTAATATTGTTCACATTTTCCCTATTAAATGCTAAAACGTTTTTGTTTTTTTTTCCCTTTTCTTATTTTCGTCTTTCGAATATTGACTGTAGACCCATATTGACTGTAGATTTCCTTGGTTTTAACTTCATTCCACACATCCGATATATAGACCCCCACCGCCATGATGGACTCTAAGTCCCATATTCACTGTAGATTTCCTTGATTTTAACTTCTTTCCACACATCCGATTTATAGACTTCCACCGCCCTGATGGACTCTAAATCCTATATTCACTGTAGATTTCCTTGATTTTAACTTCTTTCCACACATCCGATTAATAGACTTCCACTGCCCTGATAAACTCTAAGTCCCATATTGACTGTAGATTTCCTTGGTTTTAACTTCATTCCACACATCCGATCTATAGACCCCCACCGCCCTGATGGACTCTATGTCCCATATTGACTGTAGATTTCCTTGGTTTTAACTACATTCCACACATCCGATATATAGACCCCACCACCCTGATGGACTCTAAGTACCATATTTACGCTCTTGGATTTTCCGCCCCCAATCCTCATTTCCTATTTTTTTCCATCACATTTCCTTACAGTATTTATATATTTTTGTATTTATAGTATTTAAGTCTCCTTGGTTATTAAATTACGAGGCAAGCGAAGAGACAGAAATGTCTAACCAATGTATATTTGTTTCCTTGCCAGGCATACGTACGACCCGGCATAGCCAGGTGGGTTAAGGCGTTCGACTCGTAATTCGAGGGTCACGGGTTCGAATCCTAGTCGCAGCAAAACATGTTCGCTCCAATTTCAGCCGTGGGGGCGTTATAATGTACGGTCAATCCCACTATTCGTTGGTAAAAGAGTAGCCAAAGAGTTGGCGGTGGGTGGTGATGACCAGCTACCTTCCCTCTGGTCTTACACTGCTAAATTAGGGACGGCTAGCGCAGATAGCCCTCGAGTAGCTTTGAGCGAAATTCAAAACAAACAATATATTTGTCCCTAAGCTTCTGTTTGGGGTCAAATAATGTTAAACTGAAATATCTATAATGAATTCATTCAGGAACGTGGTAAGTACATTAAATTACTGATACTTTTTGCTAGTTATTTCAAATACGCTTGTTTAAAACTACGAAGGAAACAACAGTTTGGTTAAAGAAACATTTTCCGTTCATAATTCATACAGTAGTTGAAGGTATTTGTTCTGTAGCTCTTGTTGCTTTAGTGAGACAAAACGATGTATCTCGTTGAAACAATATATAATATAACTCTATAGACTGAGCTAATTTCCTTAAGGTACTGAAAATAGTTCATTATTTTGAGTCAATTTTTAAATGATAGATGTAAAAAACAAAGATATGTTTCATAATATTATATGTATTTTTTTTGCGTATGACAAATCACCATGAACACGACTATTTTTAGTCTTATTTTCTTATTATGGAGGTCATTTATTATTTTGAATTTCGTCCTCGACAGAAATAATCTTATTGCTCCAGTTAAATGATTTTGAAACTGTTTGGTTTTTATTTGTTTAAATCAATAATGAACACCATGAACACGACTATTTTTAGTCTTATTTTCTTATTATGGAGGTCATTTATTATTTTGAATTTCGTCCTCGACAGAAATAATCTTATTGCTCCAGTTAAATGATTTTGAAACTGTTTGGTTTTTATTTGTTTAAATCAATAATACATGTATTGTAACTGAATAAACTACTCGTATTTACAAACTATATTTAAGGAGCTGTTTCTGCGCTTGAACATTATTGTTCATTGTATACTTACAATAAATGGGGCTATCTCTTAACTCCATACGTTTCTTAATAAGACACATTACTGACCACAAGATTTGAATTATATTTTCATGACACTATCTGGTGAGTTTCATTAGATTTGTTTTGAATTTCACGTAAAACTATTAGAGGGCTATCTGCGCTAGCTGCCCCTAATTTCTCAGTGACAGATAAGGGTGAAGGCAACTAGTTATCACCATCCACCCTAACTCTTGGGCTACTATTTTACCAACAAATAGTGGGAATGACTGTTACTATATAACGCACACACGGCTGAAGGGGCGAGCATGTTCGTAAGACGGGGATTCGAACCAGGGATTTTCTGATTGCGAGATAAGCACGATAACCACCTGATATGTTAGGCCTATTTGTAAGAGAAAACATTCTTAGGAACTTAGCACAGCATCTAACTGTGAAACATGATCAACATTTGTCAAATTCCTTTTATCCGTTTCTAAGGTTTGGGTTCCATATTAGCAAGTCCAACTTTGAATCGCGATATGCATTTCAACACAATCCACAATTTCAGCTGAGAAAGTATTAGAACTACGATAGTTAATCATGCTATTCGGATATTGTCCATTTCATTGTGATCAGTAGTTCTAATGTAAGGATGACTTTGTTCGAAATCTCGGGGTCAAGGCGTTTTTGTGTGTATGTTTTTTTTATAACAAATCCACATCTGACTATCTGCTGTGTTCGTTGAAGGGAATCAAACCCCCTGATTTTAGTGTTGTAAATCCGAAGACTTACCGCTTTTCCAGCGGAAGACCGAGGTAAAGGACCTCGTGAAAAAATTCATGGGTCGCATGAGTTGTTTTTCCGGTTGAAGACATATCGATAACAGTACGTTTGCTTTGGTTTATTCGAGACAGATATCCCTTGAATTGTTGGCAAATAAGAGGAATGGTCAGAATAAAAGATAGCTATACTTCTATGTATTAACGGCTAATAAGAAAATGCCAAAAAAAAACAACAAAAATCAAAGACGATTTGATTAAGGAATTTCACATAGGATAAACTATTTTATGTATAGTTGACAAGAAAATTATTGTCTTTGTTTTGTTATTGCTTAATAAAGCTGTATTTTAACATATTATATGTTATGCAACTTTGTAAAAGCGCTACATATTTTTTATTTACGAATAAAAACAGAAAAAAAATTAGAAATTTTATTTATATTATTTATTACAGACGACCTCTAGTGGCATATGTTAAGACAACATAACTAAATATTTGATGCACATGTATTAGTTGTAGCTCTCATTAGCCCTTTGACTTTCGTTTTTCTTCTTCACCGAAAATTAACGGTTTAACTGCCCTTTTCAAATCCGTTATTCACGGCGACTGCAGATCACAAAATCTAAAAGCATTGATTTAGTTTCGCTGGCTATCTGATGTTCTCCTTTCAGATTGAAGTTTTTATTAATGGATTATTATGGATCCCAAGACATGCGCTTTACGTCCAATTTCAGTAAAGTCTCACTTCGCACTTTGACGCTGTGAATGCATTATTATTATAATAACGGTCAAATTCCACTATTCAATTAGAGTAGTCTACAAATTGGCAGTGGATGATATTGACTGTCTGCCTTCACTTTAGAAATTAGAGACGGTTAAAACAAATAGCTCTCGATTAGCTTGGCGCGATAGTCAACAAACAATCTCTACAGAAAAGCTAATAAATGTATAAAATAATCATTTTAAAAATTGTCTTTTTTATTCCTTGCTGATCATTTGCTCAAGTGAACGTTAACACAATTTTTCTATTTCTATTCAATGGAGAGTCATTGAGTAAGCCAAATAAATCTAGGATAAATTCTATAAATAAAAGAAGCTTTTAAAGAAGTGCCAAGTCAACTGTGTGAAGCTTATGTGAACACAAACGAAAGTACAGAACAAACATAGAAAAACAAAGAGAAGAGAAAACCAGCAAGTTTCGTCATTTAAACTTGCCGAGGATGCAGACCTTGGGAACTATTTACTGAAAACACGAGTATATTACATGTACCTTCAAAATACATTCAGATTTTATTATTATTCTCCTGATAGACTGTGTTACAAAACAGAAGGTTTCTTTTGAATTTTGTGCAAAGCTACTCGAGGGCTTTTTGCGCTACCCGTCCCTAATTTAGCAGTGTAAGACTAGAGGGAAGGCATCTAGTCATCACCACCCACCTCTAACTTTTGGGCTACTCTTTTACCAATTAATCGTGGGATTGACCGTCACAATATACAACCCCAAGGCTGGGAGGGCGAGCATGTTCAAGACGACGCGGGCGCGAACCCTCGACCCTCGAATTACGAGTCGCACGCCTTACGCGCTTGGCCATGCCGGGTCCCTCGGAAATTAACTCCCTTTAATTTTTATAGAGAAAATACAAATCGGTCGAAAAACTGTTTTATATCGAAGAGTAAAAAAATTGGCTGACAAAACATTATACCAGAACTAAACAATACCACTGTGAATACGAATATATAACTTGCGGTTTCGAATCCCGGTCGCACCAAACATGCCCGCCATTTCAGCCTTGGGGGCGTTATAATGTACGGTCAATCTCCCTATTCGTTGGTAAAAGAGTAGCCCAAGAGCTGGCGGTAGGTGGTGGTGACTAGCTTCCTTCCCTCTTGTCTTACACCGCTGAATTAGGGACGGATAGCGGAGATAGCCCTCGTGTAGGTTTGCGCGAAATTCATAACAAAAGAAAAAAAATGAATATATAATTATTATTTTCCAACTTGACTGTTTCTAATTTAGAAATTAAACATATTATTAACATGCTTATGTACGACCTTCTTCTATAAATAGACTTGATACCTTCAAGCGTATTGAAAGTTTCTATTAATCTTTTGTCGAACCCATTGTAACTTATTGTAAACTCACACTTTAGTGACGAAGTATTTCCAACCAAATAAAAAGAAGCAGTTCCCATTCAAAATTATGAACTAATAATAATTAGCACAGAAAGAATTTTCAATTAGTTTCTTTGATTACTGATTTACTATTTGGAAAAAGTATTAAAAATTGATTATTTAGAAGGTTAAATTATATTTTTTCTTTTACAAAACGTTTTCAGGTGAAAACTAAGTGCTACTATAGATATTAATGTATCAGTTAGTCCTATTTATCAAGAATTTACAGTAATTGTACCTTTAGAATAATAGGTGTATTTTTAGATTTTAGTTTCTTATAAATTATTATTTGTTGGATAAAAATTATTGACTGATTACCTCACAAATAGCCCAACAGTGGCTTAGCGGTATGTCTGTGGACTTACAACGCGAAATACCGGTGTAACGATTTCAAATTAACCCCGTTTCAAGTTACCCCCCGGCAATATGAAACAGTTTTCAGAGTACCGGGGGAGTAGCATGAAATGGATTTTAAATTATCCCCCTTGATTTCAAATTATCCCCTCTTCTAACGCCAAAATGACAAACATAATGATTGTAATATTTGTAGTACATGATAATAGTACGTATCTAAGTACATGATAATAGTACGTACCTAAGTACATGATCATAGTACGTACCTAAGTACGTGATAATAGTACGTATCTAAGTACGTGATAATAGTACGTACCTAAGTACATGATCATAGTACGTATCTAAGTACATGATAATAGTACGTACCTAAGTACATGATAATAGTACGTATCTAAGTACATGATAATAGTACGTACATAAGTACATGATCATAGTACGTATCTAAGTACATGATAATAGTACGTACCTAAGTACATGATAATAGTACGTATCTAAGTACATGATAATAGTACGTACCTAAGTACATGATAATAGTACGTACCTAAGTACATGATAATAGTACGTATCTAAGTGCATGATAATAGTACGTACCTAAGTACATGATAATAGTACGTATCTAAGTACATGATAATAGTACGTACCTAAGTACATGATAATAGTACGTATCTAAGTACATGATAATAGTACGTACCTAAGTACATGATAATAGTACGTACCTAAGTACATGATAATAGTACGTATCTAAGCACATGATAATAGTACGTACCTAAGTACATGATAATAGTACGTACCTAAGTACATGATAATAGTACGTATCTAAGCACATGATAATAGTACGTACCTAAGTACATGATAATAGTACGTATCTAAGTACATGATAATAGTACGTATCTAAGTACATGATCATAGTACGTACCTAAGTACATGATCATAGTACGTACCTAAGTACATGATCATAGTACGTATCTAAGCACATGATCATAGTACGTACCTAAGTACATGATCATAGTACGTATCTAAGTACATGATAATAGTACGTACCTAAGTACATGATAATAGTACGTACCTAAGTACATGATCATAGTACGTACCTAAGTACATGATTATAGTACTTACCTAAGTACATGATAATAGTACGTATCTAAGTACATGGTAATAGTAGGTATCTAAGTACATGATAATAGTACGTACCTAAATACATGATAATAGTACGTACCTAAGTACATGATTATAGTACTTACCTAAGTACATGATAATAGTACGTATCTAAGTACATGGTAATAGTACGTACCTAAGTACATGATAATAGGCAAAAAGGCTTATTTCTTTCATGAAAATTGATGATTTATATAAGATAAAAGGTATTTTAAGGGCTCGTCCTGGCCAGAGTACAAGGTCTACATACTGTCTTCATTCAATATATTGTAATTTATACATATTATTTTTTTTATTTCTTTATGCGCACTGAAATAAAAATGAGTGATTGATAGAAATTATATGCAAAAACGGCTCGTTTGGGCTGAGAAAACACTTTTACATAGAAGAGCGAACAACGTTTCGACCTTCTTCGGTCATCGTCAGGTTCATACGTTGTTCGCTCTTCTATGTAAAAGTGTTTTCTCAGCCCAAACGAGCCGTTTTTGCATATAAATTTCTCAACAAGTGGGTTTCTCGTCATCACTGAGTGATTGATAGCATGAGATATAGATCATGATAAATATTCAGATTTTTTACATTATTATTAATGTGTTAATTTCATTTACACACACTGAGTGCGATAAGAACGTCTAGCATCTTAACAAACCGTTAAAACGAGTCTATCGGGAATGGGGTAGTTTGAAATCAAGGGTGGTAAGATGAAATCGATTTCAGACTACCCCCGGGGGTAACCTGAAATCAATTTTGTCCTACCCCCCGGTAATATGAAAACGAATTAAAATCGTTACACCGGGTTTCGATACCCGTGGTGGGCGGAACACAGATAGCCTATTGTGTAGCTTTGTGCTAAATTCAAAACAGCAACCTTAAACATCAAAGAACACGAATTCAGATTATAGGTAATGACATAAAAGTATTGATTAAGATAGTTCGTAGTCAACTATATGTGGACTGCTTTAATTCATTAGTTATATAAAAGGATTCGGTAATTCATATATGTAATTACAGTTAAATTTATAGATTCAGCTTCAAAAAGTAATATTTCGAATGATATATCTGAAAACGAATCACAAGAAACAAGCGTTGTTTGAATGATAATCTTTGAACTTTGAATATTTATCAAATAATTACATTAATCGGATAGCAAGGTAATGAAAAATTGACTATAAATTCCATATTTTGTAATCGTACCAATATAAGTATGGTGAGAAAAATTAACCATAAAGGTGTTATTAGGGATAATAATCTTAAAAGTAACCATCATGGTCACCGTCTTTGTTGTATGATTAGATTTTGTTTTGAATGTCGTAGAAAACTACTCGAGGGTTATCTGCGCTAGCCGTCCGTAATTTAGATGTGTAAGACAAAAGGGAAGGCAGCTAGTCATCACCACCCACCGCCAACGCTTGGGCTACTCTTTTTACCAACGATTAGTGGGATTGACCGTCACATTATAACGCCCCACACCGTTGAAAGGACAAGCATGTTGGGCGTGACAGTGATTCGAACCCGTGATCCTCGGATTATGAGTGAGTGCCTTAACCACCTGTCCATGCTGGGCTCTAGGATTAGAAAATAAACTCATACAGTTAAATAAGTAAGAAAAACAATTTTAATGTATTAAATTTGACCTATTATAAATAATAGGTTAATGTTTTTTTTTCGAAATTAATACGCTAGAATTGGTAGAATTATATTAAACACTTAAAACAATTGTGTTAAAATTTAAAATATATTATTAAAAAATCAAAATCATATAGTAAATTTCTTTTGTTGTACGTTTGTTTTTCGCACAAAACAACTTGAGGGCTATCTGTGCTAGTCGTCCCTAATTTAGCAGTGTAAGACTAGAGGGAAGACAGCTAGTCATCACTACCCACCGCCCCAACGCTTGGGATACTCTTTTATCAACGATTAGGGGGATTGACTGTCACATTATAACGCCCCCACGGCTGAAAGGGCGAGCATGTTTGGTACGACCGGGATTCGAACCCGCGACCCTCAGAATACGAGTCGCACGCCTTAACACGCTTGGCCATGCCGAGCCGAAATTACCTTTCAAAACTTTGGTTTTTAGAAAGTTGAAAGTAATGACTATTAAACAATTGTATTGAAAACTTGCACTTATTAAGCACTGTGCAATATTGAATAAATCATATTGTCTAAATCATTAATATTAGATAAGCAGTGAATCTGATAAGTTGATGAATATTCTACTTAGAACCAGAAATATCGTTCAAAGAAACGCAAAGTATTTTGGTCCAAAACTTTACAATCTTCTACCAACAGCTTTAAAATGGTAAAGAACGAAAAGAAATTTAAAGTGAATTGTTAACTGGCCACTAATGATTCTACTGAGACTTTAATGGATAATTCATATTAACTTAAGAGAAGTCTAGAACGATGTTGTAATTTTGTATTTATTAATTTTGATGTTTATTTTTTGACCCTATGGCCCGGCGTGGCAAGGGGGGGTTAAGGTGTTCGACTTGTAATCCGAGGGTCGCGGGTTCCAATTTTCGTCTCACCAAACATGATCACCCTTTCAGCCGTGGGGGCGTTATAATGTGACGGTCAATCCCACTATTCGTTGGTAAAAGGGTGGGTGATGATGACTATCTGCCTTCCTTCTAGTTTTACACTGCTAAATTAGGGACGGCTAGAGCAGATAATCCTTGAGTAACTTTGCGCGAAAAACAAAAAAACAACAACAATTTTTTGACTAACGGCCACTGTGCTGCAGCATGTGTACCTGATGATAACATGAACTTGTTTAAATGTTGTACATTTGTAATAGGTTCTATCCATTCAGGCTGTCTACAAACTTTAACACAAGTTATTCTATGTAAGCAGTTCTATTTGAGAATGTTTTCTGAAGTGATACATAAATAAACAACAAACTATTTGCAAACAGTTTATCATTATAATTAATTTTGACTGATGTTAAAGTATGTTTGGAAAGAAAGCTATGAACATTTATCTTAATTGTAGTTAATGTGTAAATGTTATAGAATATGTCACGTATCTTTCGCAAACGTGCATGATTGAATGTATTACTTATTAGCTTATCTCGGACGAGTCTTCAGTTTATTTTGTTACGTATGTTAACGTATTGCGATTTCATACAGCTGAAAATTTTAATTTTAATTTATAAGTTAATTAAATGTCGATACATATCAAATTTATAATATTTGCCAACTAAATTGATCAACTCAATTTTCTTTCTTAACACATATAATTTAATACACAAACAACAATACAATTTATAATAACGGTTATTACAAATAATGATTTATACCGAAAAGGTTTATTGTTGATTCTTACGCTCAAGAACCTTCTACAAATTTAGAGAATAGGCAGGACTTTCGCAATGCACATATAATAATATACGTAACGAGCATTTCTAAATATATATTTAACTAAACAAATATCGATTTTAAAATATATTAGTAAATCTGTCACAGATGTCGCACACATTTCTGATAATAATCTATTGCAAAAACTGAAATGTTTTATAGAAGGATATATAGTAGGATTCGATATAAATTATGGTGTTCCGTTATAACGGAGATCCGCTACAAAACGCATGACGTCTTCTGCTGTAACATGGATGGTGGTGTTCCGCTGTTTTGTAAATCGTTTGACAGGATAACATGGAAAGTTTAAACTGTTTTGTTCTTTATCATTTCATTTCACATTTGAATATTAACGTCATTTGTTTTTCATGTATTACTAAAAATAGTAAACTTTTTATATTAACGAATCTCAGCTCTTATACATTAAGGTAAATATAGATATACATGTTTCTCATGTATCAAAGACACAGGTCTTTAAATAAAGGAACTGTAATTGAGTTACTTCTACGATCAGTTTTCTTTGTGATTTAAGAACAATTACAAATATCTTATACCTACATCGAGCGTGTCATAACAAATATTGGTACCAAAAATAACAACAACAAAAAACCTGGAGAACGGTTATTCTAGGAAAACGAGAATTAATTTTCCAGTAGGCAACGAATCAGGTGACAAATGGAAGCGGGTAGAAAGCCCACATGGCCGAGATCTACTAACTGGGAGATGGACGACCCGTCATGACTTCTTTCCAAAATCTAATGTCTTACGCTTGCTCCATTGTTAAGCATTCTAGTCTGACCATTACTCTTACATGACAGTGAACGTGCCTGAAGTGGTGTGGGAAAAACAAATTGATATTTCTCTTCGATTTAATTTTTATTTTATTTATTATCATCTTACACTTTCAGATTATAATACACGTAAATATATAGTATAAAGTATATTGCTGAAGGTAACCCTAATTAATTCTGCGCATATCTACATTTATATATGAGAAGGATTATTTGTAAGCCATGCGCGACATAAAATAAAAACCCTTCACTGGCAAATTGAATTTTTGGAAACCGGTTCCAGCGAAACCCACTAATTAACGAAAAGAAATGTGGTCTGATGATCCATGGTTCACGTCCTGTTACAGAAACAAAAGTGACGTGTTTGGTATTTTGGTGTTATATGTGCGTGATAAGAGTAAGGGTAAGAATCCAACCGTTCGTTTGGACAAAAGGAATAAGACGGTTTGTCTGCTCTGAATTAACTGATTTTCTGACAGTCAATCACTGTATAATATATTTTTTAGAATCCACTGATTATATATAGTGTTTCTTTATAATGACTTTAGACCTAAACATGCCTAAGATATTTTTATCTCAAATTACTTATCTTTTCGTGCAAAATGTTTTCTTATCTTACGAAATATGTAATCCTGAATCATCATTGTAAAGTTTATAACGTATAGTAACCATAGTAACATCGAGTGGTTTAATAGCAGGCTGCTGAATTTAGGTACGCTGTCATTTTTTTCATTTCGTCACAAACGTATGACAGACTTACAGAAAACAGCACACTGCAAATACTATGTTTTAAACCTTAGTAAAATTAAAATTTCATTTCATGATAATTTATTTACTATAACGTGGATGCTGGCGTGTTTTATGTTATAATTTCATCGAAGTTTGGTGAAGGGAGCGATTTGATAGGGTTGTAACTTATTACAAAAAAGAAATGAATTGTAGCAAGTTGTAGGTTCATAGCACGGTAATACTAGATGAAACGGGAATAGTATTTCTCATGAAAGACAAACATTAAAGAATTAAATAGTCTCTGAGAGATCGTGAGAACTCATCCACGTGGAACGTGAGATTTTTCTGCGAAAAAAACACGTTATGAACGATTAAGCGAATTAATCAACAAAAAATAGTTCTTTGGCTTTTGTTGCACACAGAAAGGAAATTGAGTCATTGGATGTCGAGTGTTTTGAAAAGAGCTGAACAGAAAATTAGTTAACACATTTGGGCGATACTTTTATTGTGTACTTGGGAATATTCTATACACTTTTTTCTGCTCAATATTTTTCAGTCAAGCTGAAGTATTGTTAAAACCCATTACTTTAACTAGAAACGGGTTTCGAACAATGGAAAGTAATCAAATCGTTCAGAAGAAAAGTTTAGAAATTACAGTAGATATTTTATTTTAATTAAAGCGCACAAGTTGATGAAGTTTTTCTTCAAAACTTTGGACTATTAGCTACAGTAGATGTCTCGTAATTAGGGGAAAAAAAAACACACACTTAAATTGAACCTATATAAAGAAATCAGTAAACTTTTGTACTTGTTTTCGAATGTTATAAAATTATGGTTGTTTTAACTTAATTTGTAACCATGAAACAGTAGAGAAATGTTGTTATTATTTATATGCAAGAACAATAACGAAATTACGTAACACGGGCTTTAATTTTCAAATGTTTAGAACGAATTAGCTTTTCAATCTAAGAACACAGAAAGACTGGCAGGATGTACTATTTGTTTCTTAAAAGTAATATATGTATTAATTTTTACATACATTAGTTTGGAGTTGAGTGTACGACTAGACAATGGGCTAACTGCGTTCTGCCTACAACGGGTATTAAAACCCGGTTTGTATGAATATAACTCCAAGGACATGTCGCTGTGCGGCCTCGTCCACTTGCGTAGGAGTTTAATGTTTGTAAAGAAGTGATGTCGTAAAGGTAAAAATAACTAATAATTATCCAAACTACAGATTATTATTTAGCGTTTAGTTCTAAAAATTACCTGTTGTTTAAAAACACCTTGTTTAACAGTGAAATGATCCAACAGTAGTTGGTCAAATTCAGGTTAACTTTGAGAATAAATTATAAAAGTCTTTCCATATTCTTATGATAGAGTATCAAAGAAAGTTAGAATAATAATACAACTGACCTTGACTACTTGTAGCATTAAATAATATTTAGAATAATAATGCAACTGACATTGACAACTTGTAGTATTACTCTAAAGAGAAAACAAAACTTAATGTCGCATTATAAAATGAATATTTTGTCTTGGTAACATCTCTTGTTTCGGAACACCCATCAAGGATAGTGTGATTGAATATCATACATTCAATTTAACGTGCTCAACAACCACAAAATAACAATGTTTCTAACCTAAAAAATGTACTCACCGAAACGTTAAACAATTAGTTTTCGTCTAGGGACATAATTGCTGCAAGGAGAGAACAGAATAACGAAATACCAGCATTATCACCAGTGACTCTTCGGTGTGGATTCCTGTACATAATGAGGGGACCTCCCAGATAAGGTTCTATACTTTCAGCTTACCTTCTCTGGATCTAAACATCTACTTATGTGTTTACCGTGCGTGACGACTTATGAAGGGTAGGAGAGGATCCTGGTGGTTGAGGAAGCCACCCCTATCACACTACTTTGGCCTTGATTTCCTGTAGACGGGCTGCCTTACTGTCTCTCCTAAGTCATTAAGAAAGTTACGACCTGGAGACAATTTGGTGGAAACATCTTCATCACAACATAGTAAACTCTTCTTGAATTGAGGAGCATCGGAGATATACCCATTAAAGTGGCTCCCCATGCAACTTGATTTAATTCGAGGAACATCGGAGATACATTCATTAATGTGGTTCCCTATGCAACTTTGATATAATTCGAGGAGCATCGGAGATACACTCATTAATGTGGCTCCCCATGCAACTTTGATTTAATTCGAGGAGCATCGGAAATACACCAATTAATGTGGCTCCCCATGCAACTTTGATTTAATTCGAGGAGCATCGGAAATACACCAATTAATGTGGTTCCCCATGCAACCTTGATTTAATTCAAGGAGCATCGGAGATATACCCATTAATGTGGTTCCCCATGCAACCTTGATTTCTTCCAGAGGAGTTATAATTGATATGGATTTAAAGAAGATTCCCAAGTCGGAGATCCTGGTTGATTTTCCAGTAAGACGTTTCTGTAGTGTCCCAAATCTCCACTTGTAAAGACGTAATTATGGTACCTACGAACGTAATTATTTTGACGTTTACATCACCACATCCATCTGCTACTATCAAAGCAGGATACTGAAATTGTAAGGTTAAGCCATATATTCCCAAGCCTTTCTGATGTTTTCAGTGTCAGAGGTTCAGAAATTCAAGGACCTCTTGTCATGGTTCTTTAACATGCGCTTGTTTTTGTGACAAAGACCACGATGCATACGAGTGCAGATTAGAACCATGCTGTGTTAACTACAATGATTCACACTCATCTTACTCTCTTTCTGTAAGTGAATGAAAGAGAATGAGGTACAACGTTTGAAGACTATAAATAATATATCTTATCCAGAGGCTCGGAAATTACTGTTTCCACTTCATCTTGAACATATTCTGCTACACTCCGTTCCACTGCTACAGTGGGAGTGCAAACAGATATCCCTATGCCTTCAACAGAGTCAATTTCAAATGACTTCAAGAGTATTTTGTCCTCCATGATTAAGAAAGTAGACGAGTTGATCCAGGGAGCCACTTCCTTTGGCCTCAGGTTTGGACATTTCATGGAGTTAATCTTATTTTCTGGTTCTTTGGATGCAGGGTTGTCATTTATTCACGTTCTCAGTCGCTGGAATCTTCGTCCAACGACAGTGACTTGCTCAATCGACCCAGAGCAGGATCTTTGGAGGTCAGTAGACTTCTTTCTAATAAAGAAAATAAAGAATAAAAGATGTGGTCTAAAACAGAAGGGATCTTCCACCCAAATCGCTTATATATAAGTAAAAATGACTACTTTGATACAATGGAACTGTCGAAGTTTTCATTTTAATATGGATGATATAAAAGCACTGATTGCTTTCTACCATTATGTATGTCTTTCCTTATAGGAAACATTTCTAAAATCTGCCGATACAGCCACCTTTCAGCAGTTTTTTTTTGTTAAGAAATAACAGGTTGTGATGGACGAGTGCATGGAGATGTGGCACTGCTCGTAGATCTGCATACGTCCTCCCTGTCTTTATCACTCGACATAACTTTGGAAGCTGTAGCCATCCGTGTTTACTTGGGTTGTACCATCATTGCTTGTTCTCTCTACTTGTCTTCCAAAGAAATCTATAATCAATCAAACCTTGATGATCTCATTGAATAGTTGCCGTCTCCCTTTTTAATCTTGGAGGACTGATACCGATGAGAGAAGTCGCTCCGTAGAGCGTACGCTCTCGGATCACAACCTTTCTTTCTTCAATACTGGTGTTTATGTTTATTTTCATGCATAGTCAGTCTGTTACTGCAGTTGATCTATTTCCCTTCTCTTCTTCATTTTTTTCTCACTTTTCATGGAGATTGAAAGTAACCTACAGGGAAGTGTTCATTTTCCTATCATTATGAGAGAGACTGGCCGTGATCGATGCTACCCGACCCATGTGCCTCAGTAAAAGCTTGACCAGACCAACTGTCCCTCTTTCACTGATCACTGAATTTGATTCCGCCATTGTCTGTAAGCCATCAATAGACGACCGTGTAAAAGCAGCAACTGATTATATTGTCCAAGAAGCTGCATAATCTATACCTAAAACCTCAACACGTTTTCCATGTTATCATCGTTTGTGGTGAAATCCTGCCTGCCACATGACACGGAAGAGTAAAAATCGGACCTGGGATACTTTTGTAGATATCCCGCAGTTTTGAACTGCATCACTTTTTAGTGAACCAGTGTATATGTTCGGCAGGTAAGATGTCAAAGTCAGAAGGAATCTTGTATTAAATTCAGAACCAGCACCTATTCTACTACCAGTTTCAATGTCATACGGGACAAGATTCGGAATTTCAGTAAGCAGTATGCTTCTGTCCTCCTTCTGATGTTGCTTTCTGATGGCCAGGAAGTTACCGATACTCAGAGCACTGCCGATACTCTCGGCGAAAGCTTTTGTTGGGTATATAGCACTTCTGCTTTATCCTCCACATTCTTAGCCATCAAGACTCGTGCAGATGGACACCTCTTTCCTTTCAAGCTGATCGTTTCTATGACTATAATCGCCCCTTTACACTAATGGAACTCAAGCTGGTCCTTCACGAGTCTGGCAGTACATCGGTTGGATCCGATGATATACACTACGAGATGCTGCGTCATCTCCCTCCTGCTTCTCTTGCTATTCTTCTGGTTATTTTAAACCGGATCTGGCAGGAGAATGTTTTTCCTGATGTGTGGCACCAGGCTATTGTCCTACTTTTCACTAAGCCTTGGAAGGATCCCAAGATTCCCTTAAACTACTGTTAAATTGCTTTGACGAGCTGTCTCTGTAACATTTTAGAAAGGATGGTTAATGCTCATCTTGTATGGTTCCTAGAATCCAACAACCTTCTTTCGCCTACCTAGTGTGGGTTCCAAAGACAGTGCTCCACTGTGGACCACATAGTTTGACCTGAAAAGTCGACTAGAGAAGCCTTTTTTCAAGTGAGAACATTTTGTGTCAGCATTCTTTGACCTTGAGAAGAATTACGATACTACGTAGTGGTATGGCATATTGTGAGACCTCCACTCATATGGGTTGCATGGCTATTTGCCCATTTTTATTTAAAGTTTTTTAATGAGTAGGCGATTACAAGTTTGACACTTTCCTGTTCTTTCGAACAGAAACATGGAGTCCTTCATAGCTGTTTCTTAAGTGTCGCACTTTTCAGTATAAAGAATAATGTATTCAGTGGACAACACACTTCTACTATTGCAAACAGGCTTCATGTCCACAACTGACACGAGATGTAGAAGTCGTCGAACATGAGGTTCATTAAGCGGCAGCTACAGACTTTCCTCAATCGTTTATTGAAGTGAACCAGAGGAAACGGTTTTAACCTTTCTCTCTCTAAAGCCACTCGTATGTACTTTTGCCGCCAATGAGATATTCACCCCGATTCTGAACTCTATGTTGGTAAAGTTGTGTTTTCCGTGGTCTCTGAGGCGAAGTTCTTGGGGCTTACCTTTTACTGTAAGCTGACTTTTATTCTACATATCAAGCACCTAAGCATCAAGTGTACAAGGGAACTGAACATCATCCGTGTCCTCTCTTCCACCTCTTGGGAAACAGATTGATGTTCTATGCTAAAGATTTATTGTGCCCTTATTCAATCAACACTCGGCTATGAGTCTCTGTTCTGTGGCTTTGTCAAGACCTCTACTTTGAAGATGCTGGTCCCCGTTCATCACCATGGGCTTCAACTTCACATCTGGGTTTTCAGTCCAGAGTTTGTACATAGAGTCTAATGAACCTCCTCTGCATCTCTATTGCTTCCAACTGTCTTTATTGTATGCTTCAAAACTTTGATCCTTACCACAGCATCTCACCTAGGGTTGTAGTTTTCTTCCTCAGTGAGCCATACCTTTTCAGAAAAGATGATCTGCTATTGTTCCTTTTAGCCTTTGTATCCAGGCACAGTTGGATGAAGTTGGTCTGTCCTTGGATAACATTCCTGTATCCACTGGTTATCTCAACCGACCATGCCTTATTACCATTCTCAAGTGTGACCTTTCTTTGAGTCATTTGAGGAAGGCTGACACTTGCGATTGGAAGTACCGACTTTAATTTGCAGAACATCTTTCGAACCATCCTTCCATTCCTATTCATACAGATGGTTCAAAATCAGGTAACTGTGTGGGCTCTGATTGTACATAGAATCTTTTCTACAGTTCCTGTGTTCACTACTGAATTTTACGTCATTTCTCCTGCCCTGGATCACGTAGTAGCTATGTAGTACATCAGTTATACTGTTTATACTGACTCGCTATCACTCTACAGGTCTTGTTCCAGTCGATATTCAAAACCGACTGGCCCATTTATCTTTAACTTCTATTCAGTTCTTCTGGACACCATGTTGGTATTCGAGGGTGAGAGCTCGCTGATACCGCAGCTAAGTCTGTCTGCTCTGGTACTGCCACTGCTGTGCCTGTTCTATACATGAACTATTGGACTTTGGCCGCTTTGTTTCTGTAAGGATCTGTAGGAGAAGGTTTTCCTAATTAGAGTACGCATTGGTCACAGTTTTTAACTAATATTTTTCTTTAATATCGGACTGATAAACCAATGTGTTGTTTGTGTGACACCCAAGTCACAACAGTCCACATTTTACTGTCGTGTCGTCGTTCAGAGGTCGTACAGACGGCACCATTTTAGACGTTTTATCCACAGGTCTACTTCTGACGCTGGAAAGTGTCATTGGCGATTGTGACACTGTCCACCTTACAAATGTTTTTGGTGTTTTAAAAGCCATTTGTCTTTTTAACGCTGTTTATGTTCTTAATACAAAAATTAGACTTTGTTTTAACATGATTAATTTTTACGAATTTTGATAATTTTACTATATTTTTAATATTTTACCGGTTGTTTAGCGCAGAAACGCCAAACAACCAACTGATCATCAGCAAAGTTAGATAATTAATTAAATAATTAATGCCGCTTTATAAAGAATGATCTCAATTAACTTTTTGTAATATTAATATGAAAATTATTTTCACTAATGTTTTGAAAGCTTGAATTTAACCATCCAAATCTATATTAATAATATTTTGTGGGTTAAGATCTGGCCCTCTAAATAAGCCATTCAAAGCAATTGTTATTTTAAAATTGGACATGAGCTATTTTAAAGTATGCTGATATTAGTGGTCATTTAGACTTGTAGACACTATTATTATTAGGTACCATATGAAATTCCCATAATCCAACTCGGCACGGACCTCTTCATGTCAGCCATATAAATCTGATTATATAGGTCATATGTTGTAACTGAATTTCGAAGTGGTTTTAATGACTCAATGAAATTCGCAACCATCAAGATTTCAGAAAAAAAGAACCATGCCCACAGAGCATGCTCCGTAGGTAATGCCACATGTTCAAGAAGCGTCTAGATACTTTTGGTAAATTTAATTGAAAGAGAAGTAGTAGATTTTTTAAAAAAACGCATTTTTTCCATTCGACACAAATATATCTACAATACAAAAAATAACAAAAAATAATCTGAATTTCGAATATTGTAATCACGTAAAAGTCACAGAACGTCATAAAACAATACCAGTTACTGTTCTCAGTTCATTTTCTTATTTATACCAGATAATTATTCCGTGGCCTAGCATATAAAACACCAGTCGTTCAGACTACATGGTATATAATAATCTTTAACAGTCTTGTCTACGTCGCTATTTTCAAGTGAAACACAGAGTTTAAAATTATCTATGTCATTCATAAATCATTACTGGATCTCAAAGAAGACATGTTTCATGGAGAATTATTAGGTTTTAACTACCATTGAGCAAGTATAAGATGTTGTTAAGAAATTCATCTCATTTCATCAAGCATGGCTAAACATTAAAGAAGTTATTGCAGTCGTTTTTCAGATAAGTTCTCTAGGGTACCCCAAGATCTAATGCATATGTCATGATACTTTTTTTCTACATCGATGTCAGGCTGCCTAAGTTGGTGGTGACCATACTCCATTGTGAAGAGACATGTCACGAACCGTAAGGAAGTAAGGCCATTTTAACCAAAAGTTCCTTTATGAGCATTAAACAAACGACAGAACACATGAAAAATCACCAGAAGCATCAGTTGAAACAGATTGTCGTTACGTTTAACATTAGTCTTGTTCTTCATAAGTGAAATATTAAAAATTCCAATTATATTTTTATTTTGTACACTGTAGGAAGACAAAAATGTATTTTTACAGCGGCATGGTGGCTTATAGAAGGACTTTGACTTTTTTTACTATCAAATACAAATTCTTATCTCATAGCTCCGTTACCTATTGACCAATTTGAGATTGTCTAACTACATTTTATGACTCAGGAGATCGAACCTTTTCAATTGATGTATTTTGACCACACCAAAGATCTCGCATATTAATTTACTTTAACCTGTCTAAAATAATTTGAAGTGTTGTAGCTATTGAGATTTCCCTCTTGTCTAATTCGCTCAGTGTATGGATATTATGGTAAGTTGTTAATTTCTCAGAATAATTATATTAGGGTAAGTTATCAGACACTGAGGGTGATGATGTTATGGTAAGTTGTCAGGCACTGAGATTAATGATATTAGGGTAACTCCTCATCAGACACTCACAATAATGATTTTATGGTAAGTTGGTAAGTTGTCAGACACTTAGGGTAATGATATTATAGTAAGCTGTCAGACACCAGGATGATGATATTATGGTAAGTTGGTAAGTTGTCAGATACTCAGGGTAATGATATTATAATAAGTTGGTGAGTTGCCAGACACTCAGAGTAATGATATTATAGTAAGTTGGTAAGTTGTCAGATACTCAGAGTACTGATATTATAGTAAGTTGGTGAGTTGTCAGACACTCAGGGTGATGATGTTATTGTAAGTTGGTAAGTTGTCAGATACTCAGGGTACTGATATTATAGTAAGTTGGTGAGTTGTCAAACACTCAGGGTAATGATGTTATGGTAAGTTAGTAAGTTGTCAGATACTCAGGGTACTGATATTATAGTAAGTTGGTGAGTTGTCAGACACTCAGGGTAATGATGTTATGGTAAGTTGGTAAACTGTCAGGTACTCAGGATAATGGTATTATGGTAAGTTGTCAGATACTCAGGGTACTGATATTATAGTAAGTTGGTGAGTTGCCAGACACTCAGAGTAATGATGTTATGGTAAGTTGGTGAGTTGTCAGACACTCAGGGTAATGATGTTATTGTAAGTTGGTAAGTTGTCAGATACTCAGGGTACTGATATTATAGTAAGTTGGTGAGTTGTCAGACATTCAGGGTAATGATGTTATTGTAAGTTGGTAAGTTGTCAGATACTCAGAGTAATGATGTTATGGTAAGTTGGTAAGTTGTCAGATACTCAGGGTACTGATATTATAGTAAGTTGGTGAGTTGTCAAACACTCAGGGTAATGATGTTATGGTAAGTTGGTAAGTTGTCAGATACTCAGGGTAATGATATTATAGTAAGTTGGTGAGTTGTCAGATACTCAGGGTAGTGATGTTATTGTAAGTTGGTAAGCTGTCAGGTACTCAGAATAATGGTATTATGGTAAGTTGTTAGACTCTCAGGATAACTATGTTATGGTAAGTTGTTAGACTCTCAGGATAACTATGTTATGGTAAGTTGGTAAACTGTCAGATACCAGAATAATGATGTTATGGTAAGTTGGTAAGTTGTCAGACACTCAGGATAATGATGTTATGGTAAGTTGGTAAATTGTCAGACACCAGGATAATAATGTTATGGTAAGTTGGTAAGTTGTCAGGTACTCAGGATAATAATGTTATGGTAAGTTGTTTGACTCTCAGGATAATTAAGTTATGGTAAGTTGGTAAGTTGTCAGACACTCAGGATAATGATGTTATGGTAAGTTGGTAAATTGTCAGACACCAGGATAATGATATTATGGTAAGTTGGTGAGTTGTCAGATACTCAGGGTAATGATGTTATGGTAAGTTGGTAAGTTGTCAGATACTCAGGGTAATGATATTATGGTAAGTTGGTGAGTTGTCAGACACTCAGGGTAATGACGTTATGGTAAGTTGGTAAGTTGTCAGGGTAATGACGTTATGGTAAGTTGGTAAGTTGTCAGACACCAGGATAGTGACGTTATGATAAGTTGGTAAGTTGTCAGATACTCAGGGTAATGATGTTATGGTAAGTTGGTAAGTTGTCAGATACTCAGGGTAATGATATTATGGTAAGTTGGTGAGTTGTCAGACACTCAGGGTAATGACGTTATGGTAAGTTGGTAAGTTGTCAGGTAATGACGTTATGGTAAGTTGGTAAGTTGTCAGACACCAGGATAGTGACGTTATGATAAGTTGGTAAGTTGTCAGATACTCAGGGTAATGATGTTATGGTAAGTTGGTAAGTTGTCAGATACTCAGGGTAATGATATTATGGTAAGTTGGTGAGTTGTCAGACACTCAGGGTAATGACGTTATGGTAAGTTGGTAAGTTGTCAGACACCAGGATAGTGACGTTATGATAAGTTGGTGAGTTGTCAGACACTCAGGGTAATGACGTTATGGTAAGTTGGTAAGTTGTCAGACACCAGGATAGTGACGTTATGATAAGTTGGTGAGTTGTCAGATACTCAGGATAATAATATCATGGCAAGCTGTCAGATATTACACAAGAACCTGTACTCATTTTGTTTCAAATTTTTAAAGCAAAATCCTTAGAAAAGAATCCATTGATTGTTTTCTTAGAATTTTACTCAGAAATAGTTATAAACTATTTTACCTCACCCCCTAGTACAGCGGTAAGTCTACGGATTTACAAAGCTAAAATCAGGGGCTCGATTCCTCTTGGTGAGCTCATCAGATAGTTCGATGTGGCTTTGCTATAAGATAAAAAAAACACAATGTATTTTAAGGCTCTTAACTCAAATATCTGGCATAATACTAGCAGAATTAGTGAAGAAGTCTACAGGTGTTGGACCTTCATCCATTTTTCTGAGATTATTAAAATATTTTTACTATGACCCTCAAGATATATCATATATATTTCTCAAAGTATTATGAGTTAGTTTGTAGGTTTTAAAATGAAATATTGCATATAGGATGATTTTAAAGTTAATTATTGTAAGTATTTCTGTCGACTCGTGTGTATATACCATTTTAGTTCCAGGTATTAAATCTTTAAAGAAACTCACCAAGTCAGTTACATATTTGAATAATATATCTAAACAAAATGACAAAAGATAATAATACAAAAATACCGTTTCTTGTCTACATATTATAGAATAATATATTTTATATATTATAGCACTTGGAACTGTTTCTTATTATACTATGGCACTTGAAAGAGGTACTGTTTCTTATTGAACCTTCAAGTATTATGCACTTCTTAAGTTAAATGAAAAATGTTTTCCTGTCACATTATCAATAAGGTTTGAAAGGAAGAATTATGTATGATATATACCTTTTTCGTTAGTAAAATATGAAACTTTCATAGGACGGTGGTTCGATGCAATATAGATCAATTACTCTTCACTAATTTAACATTTACGTGAATTTTGACAGGTGATTAGTTATGTTTTGAGCTAATAGATCAGCTTACAGCAGGATGTATGGTGTTACGATGAATATTACTTGTGTTTTAATTCCTCGTAATGAGATCAGAGGGTACTTATCCAGAATATTAAACTGTTTTATAAATAAAACAACACACCTTGTTGGACTCTCTACAAAAGATAGTGTTTGAAAAACACCTCAAAAATACTTTCCATGCGAATCAGGGCAGTCTATATAATTTGGCCTTTTTTAGACAAATGCTCTAAATGTAATTTGTTCTCCATTTAACAAAGAATAGCCGATAATATTTGTTTTATTCAGGACTGAGAATTTACTGTTCTGATCCCGTAATTATGTCTCGTTGTTTGTTTGATTGGATGTCTCCTTTGCTATTAGTATATACAGAATAAACTCACAGAAACTATATTGTTTTAACACAGAGGTTACTTTGTCTGCTGAACATAACGGTGGACGCAGAGATGATTTTGTGCTCAGAAAAATCAAAATCAAATCAAAGTATCAAACGGTGTGGGAAAATGTGTGTAATGAGGCTTTAACTCCAATTTCTCTTCTCATCCTTCCTTGTTCATGAAAATTAAGTAATTTGAGTAAAATTAAGATAGATTTAATCAAAGATCACAAAAGGTATTTGATTCCACAGTTAAAGAATTTATGAACTAAAATCAGCATTGGTTCACAATATGAAATGTGGTAAGAAACAAAATTTCTCGATGCCCATGGAAAAGAATACAGCAGATGATTCTTAAAAGTTACATGTTGAATTTTATTTGTAACAATTTCGTTTTAACGAGAAACCTCTAGTGATAATAAGTGTCAGAGGTCAAATAAAACATTTTTCACTTGATCATTTTATGATAATTCCTTCTTGATGTATTCAATTTTTAAATAACATAAAACGTTTTTTTCTTTGTATTTTGTAGAAAGAGTTTTCAAATTTTACAATATTTGCACGGCACAAATATTTGCAACCTTTTTATGTGTTCACGTATTTTAATTTCTTTAAACGAGTTATGAAATGAATTGATCTTAAACTCATGCTAATAAATCAGCCACGCTTTCAGGTATTTAAATAATTTCCATATTTTAATTTAAAAAAAGAAAGAAAACTTATTTTCGTGATGTATTATATGGTCTCGACAAAGCTTTTAACTGATATAAAATTATCATGCATGTTTAGATTTTCTCAATAAATTATCTGTCTTATAAAATCTTTATATGTACGCATATATTATTAATCAGAGATGTTAATTTAAACTGCTGACAGCGTAAATGTAAAAGAAATGTGGCATACATACATATATATTAAAATAAGTTATGTGTAGAATAAGAAACAACCTATTTTACACGTGCACACGTTTGTTCTATTTATTTCAAGTAAATTTTAAGAATTAAACGACTAGTGAGAGTAGGAACTGTATGATTACCATAGTTACAAGCTGGATAAAAAATAGTGAATTGTTCGTTCATTGTTAAGTCTAAAGCTAATCACACGACTCAGATTTGATTCCAACAAACAAAACCCCTTGTTGTGGGCAAAGTGAAGATTCAGGTGTGAAACTAGAACACATTAAAGTTCACACTCACGCTATGTATGTAAAAGAGTGAATTTATTAACAGAGTGGAAAGTCATATTTGTGGTACATGAAAAAGTAATTTTGAAAGCAACTGTTAATGAAATAATTAATATTAAATAATTAATATTCAGGTAAATTTATGCTAAATTGAAAAGTTTATAACACATTGTTTAGATGGCAGTAACTCTTTGAAATAAACAATTTTAGAACAAACTTGCATGCGGTATGGCGTCTTAAATATAATTGTGTAATATTTCATATTTCTGTTATAGGTGTAAACTCAGATTTTTTTTTGGTATAGCTACCCCATCAGAACTTCAGACAATTTTTCAGAGTGTAAATGTATGTTTATTATTACGTATAACAAAACAATCGTGGGATTATACTGGCTCCTGCAGGGAGGTATAAAACGAAAATAGAAACTTGAATTTTAGTAACAGAAATATATGTAAATTAACTATTTTGCTTTTCATAAATAAAATAATGAATTAATAATATAAATAATGTCATTAATTTTGAAATTCGTCTCATTTTAAGTACTTCTCAAACCTTGTAGAACAATTTAGAAATATAGATTATTAATTTTTTTTTTTTAATAATTGTTGTAATAATATACTGAAATATACAGGTTAAATAATTATATTAGTTATTCGTAAGTTTTATGAATTCACACTTTCTGATATTAAAAAACAACGCAGTTAATAGTTATTTAGAGGTTTGAACCTTGTTTGGAAGAGCGATAGTTGTTATAATAGTTAGAAAATAGCTGATAATTTTGTTATCTTTAATCTAGAAAACATTACTTTAGTAATTTTATGACAAACGTCTATACAATGATTAATTGCAAAACTAAAATAGTTTATGTTTGAATCTACAATTTGCGAACAAACCTATTGGAACAGCACAGTCTATTAATAGGTTAAATTATACTAAATTAAGTGGATGCAGTGCTACATAAGGTTTTCAAAATAAGTAAACAGCTTTTATAGTCAGGGTGCTAAAGTCAAGAAACAAAGAGTAAATAAACTCACAAAGTTTCAAAGGGAAATGTTTGAATTACATAATAATACTTAAACCCACTTTACGTAGGAGTTTAAACCAATATGTAAAGTGTGTGTGGAAGCAAACCCTTATTAGGGAGTTTTGCTTCCCTTAAGACCCCTTTTAAAATATAAGTATTCTATTTTTGAGACTTTTAAATTCGCCACCCCTCTGACACTCTCTGACATGAACATTTTATTTTCAGACAGATGGGGTAATCATGCTCTGTAACTTAAACCAAAAGAACGATCAGATGAGACTTATTAGGAGGTGTGTTTAATGGTGATTTGAAACAGTACCAGGCCTCAGAAGAAACATATTAAAAAGTGTGTTTATTGGTAATCTGAAACAGTATCAGGCCTTAGATGAGACTTATTAGAAGTTGGGTTTAATGGTGATTTGAAACAGTACCAGGCCTCAGAAGAAACATATTAAAAGGTGTGTTTAATGGTAATCTGAAACAGTATGAGGCCTCAGATGAGACTTATTAGAAGGTGGATTTAATGGTGATTTGAAACAGTACCAGGCCTCAGAAGAAACATATTAAAAGGTGTGTTTAATGGTAATCTGAAACAGTATCAGGTCTCAGATGAGACTTATTAGAAGTTGGGTTTAATGGTGATTTGAAACAGTACCAGGCCTCAGAAGAAACATATTAAAAGGTGGGTTTAATGGTGATTTGAAACAGTATAAGGCCTCAGATGAGACTTATTAGGAGGTGGGTTTAATGGTAATTTGAAACAATATCAGGCCTCAGATGAGACTTATTAGGAGGTGGGTTTAATGGTAATTTGAAACAGTATCAGACCTCAGATGAGACTTATTAGGAGGTGGGTTTAATGGTAATTTGAAACAGTATCAGATCCGACTGAAGCTATGCCTGTATATCCTGAGGTAATATTGGTTTTTAACGTTTAAAAAGAATAAATATAAATACTTTAAATGGAAAAAAAGCCTATTTTTTGTTTACAATAACACTTGACCTCCAAAGTTTGCTCCCAAGCAAATAAAATCCAATAAATGCCATTGACTTTAGGTACTTTATTTTAGAAATGGAATAATTCTAGAGGTGTTAACATTGATAGTCCAATAGTCCACATGTAACGTTTAAACTTTTTGTGAAACAAAAAAACGCATATGTCGTTTTAAATATTGAGTGAAAGATTTTAACAGGTGATCATAGTGATATCATAGGGCAGTATTCGGTTTGCATAGCGAGGTTTCTGCATTTCGAACCTTCCATGACACCAATCGATATATGATGTTGTTGAGTGTCATGTGGTTTTGAACTTTGACCGTTTTTCTCTCTAAGTACCAAGCTACACAATTCTAATGTTGCAAGTAAGTAAACCGACCCACCGAGGACATGAAAGTAGAAATGAAATAAGGTAAAAATGGAATGACGAATTCAGATCATGGTTTGTTTTCGATGCACACTTAATACCTGCATTCCTTCAGTTAGATCATATTCTGACTGACACGTATAGTAAACTTTACTTTCATTCGGTCTTCGATATCTCCAAACTTTGTTATTTTGAAGTTTCAAAAAAATCGACAAATATTCTTTCATTAAAAGCTGAGATTTCATTAATTTTACACTTCTGTTAGAACATAGAAAAGAAAACTAATAGGCGTAGGGCTAGTTACTTTAAAGTGAACAATAAACGTAAGCTGAACTTTTTGATACTTACGCGTTAAAAAGTAAACCAAACTCAACAGTAACAAACGGAGCGAAAGAATATCAAGTGGTGCAAGAAGTAAAGAAGCAACATTTGTTTTATGTATTTTAGTTTCAGGTTCCGTAGTCGCATCGTTATATGTTTTTTTATTTCTAAAACCGATTTGTAATCCATCTATATAAAATAACATAAATGTCTGTGGGGTCCACAGACAAGCCCGGCCTGGTCAGGTAGTTAAGACACTCCAGTCGTAATCTGTAGGTCGCGGGTTCGAATCACTTTCACATAAAACAGACTCACTATTTTAGCCGTGGGGGTGTTATAATGAGATGGTAAATCCCGTTATTCATTGGTAAAAGAGTAACCCAAGCAATAACTTCTATTAAAATGATAAGCTATCAAATATAAAAGTTAGTTGCCATGGATATTTCACTGTGAGAACCGAATTGTAAACACGTTGAATTGAGGATATTGATAACTGAGTGGCAACAACAACTATAGTACATATTGAACTAAACCCCATCAGTAACGTTTTGAAAACCACCATCCATTGTTACATCTGATTCAAGGAAACATTCATTCTTTGCTTCTATTATGTTGTTTTTTCTAAAACTTATTAATGTTATAAGTTTAGTGGATGTAATTGTTGGCATTTAGAAATAATATTTGTCAATTTTTCTATCATTAGAAGTTAGTGTTTTTATATATAAGTTTCAGAAAATTAATGAACATTTTCTGCAAGGCCGCATTTGATATCAGTGTGTGTCCTCCAGTGGCACAGTGACATGTCTGCGGACATATACCGGACTTTGACACCCGTGGTGGTCAGAACACAAATAATTTTTGCCGAAGCTTTGTGTTTAATAACAAATATCGACAACAACTGATACTAGTGTGAATTTTGTATAATACGGATTCATGCACTAAGTGGTTAGCTCCACGATATACAATATTTGTTTAACAAAATTATTGTTTTAACACAGGTGGTAACTTAAGGTAATAATGGATGTGGTTTTTCCGACCCCTGCTACGAATCTAGACATGTGGTACTCCTTCTATCTCTCTGCTTCTTACAACACTGTTCAAAAGTGTTAAGTTTATATTTTCTTTATACTGTAAAAACATTAGCGGTTGACAGTTAGTGTTCATAAATTAAATTCCTTGCAGGGTAAGTAATTTCTAAAGGACTTATTATATATTTACATTGTTAGCATAGTTTGTGGACTTTTCATTTCAACGATTCATTCTTTCCTCACGTTAAACCTTTTGCCTGTTTGACACACGTTTACTTGAAACGTTTATTGAAAAAATAACTCTTTGTTAACCTGAAGATGACCTAAGAAGATCGAAACGTTGTTCTGTGTTTTATTTTAATACCAGTCGTCTTTAGAATACAATTTTACTTCGAGTGTCATCACGAAACGTTGTTTACTTTGTTCATAACTGAACCTTTGAAATTATATCATGTATAAACAATTATGATGAATTTCACTTCAGTATAACATGTGAATATTTATTTTCTTTCATACGTTATACACGCACATAAACACACGCGCCTGCACTTACATAATGACAAATATGTACACACACATATATAGTTTCAAACATGAAAACTAGCTTCTAACATATGTTTTATAAACACATTTCTTCCAAATTCGTTTGATCACTCTTGTCGCCTAAAAGATATTCTGTAAATAAAGTAACACTGAATAATTTGTTTACTTACATTAATACCTTTCAAAGTGTAAGTTTGAACCTTTTCAAACATTTAACAGGTACTTCGGTATATGTTAATAATGCTGCATTTTCGAGGAATCACATATTCGTATAACTGAATTAAAAACACTGAAACTTTTTATATCTCCATACATATATAACTACGGGAAAACCGGCTAACATGTAACACTTAACATGTAAGATAGCCCCCATTTACTACAAAACATAGCCTGCATTTACTTCCAAACATACCCTCCATTTACTACCAAACATAGCCTCCATTTACTACCAAATATAGCCCCCATTTACTACATTTACTGCCAAACATAGCCCTCATTTTCTACCAAACATAGTATCCATTTACTACCAAACATAGCCCCATTTGCTGCTAAACATAGCTCCCATTTACTACCAAACATAGCCCCATTTACTGCCAAACATAGCCCCCATTTACGTTTGCAAAACATAGCCTGCGTTTACTGCCAAACATAGTATCCGTTTACTGACCAAACATAACTTCTATTTACTGCTAAACATGACCCCCGTTTGCTACCAAACATAGTATCCGTTTGCTACCAAACATAGCCCCGTTTGCTGCTAAACATAGCCCCCATTTGCTACCAGATATAACCCTCACTTGCTGCCAGACATGGCTCCCCGTTTGCTACCAAACATAGCCCCGTTTGCTGCTAAACATAGTATCCGTTTACTACCAGACATAGCCCCCCGTTTGCTGCTAAACATAGATCCCCGTTTGCTACCAAACATATTCCGTTTGCTGCTAAACATAGCAATTTTTGCTACCAGATATAACCATCATTTACTGCTAAACATAGCCTAGCCCATTTGTTACCAAACATAGCCCATATTACGTTTGCTACCAGACATGGTATCCGTTTACTACCAAACATGACTATCCGTTTGCTACCAGGTATAATTCCGTTTGCCATTTACTGCTAAACATGCCATTGCCCCATTTGCTGCCAAACATAGTATCCGTTTACTACCAGATGTTGCCCCGTTTGCTGGGTTGTTTGCCAACGTATTACGTTTACTTAAAATATTTTCGTTTTCTGCCGGACATAACCTTTGTTTGCTACCAGACATAGTATCCGTTTAATACCAAACATAGTATCCGTTTGCTACCAGGCATAACCCCGTTTACTACCAGATGTAGCCCCTATTTACTGGGTTGCTGCCAGACATAGCCCCATTTACTGCCAAAGATAGCCCCATTTTCTACCAGACATAATTATTCATTTACATGAGCCCTGTTGCTGCCAAGACATAGTATCCGTTTGCTATAGAACATAGCCCCATTTGCTGCTAAACATAGCTCCGTTTGCTACCAAACATAGCCCCATTTACTACCAAACATAGCCCCTATTTACTACAAAACATAGCCTGTATTTACTTCCAAACATAGGTATCCGTTTATCCATTTACGACCAAACATAGCCATCCATATACGTTTTGCTGCCAGACATAGCCCCGTTTGCTGCTAAGGCATGAATTTCGTTTGCTACCAAAGATGTATTATTCATACTGCCAGATGTAATTTCGTTTACTACCAAACAGACATATTTACTGCTAAACATAGCCCCAATTTACGTTTACTAGCCCCCAGACATAGCCCCGTTTACTACCAAACATATAGTATCCGTTTGCTACCAGACATAACCTATTCGTTTGCTATAGGCGTAACCCCATTTACTGCCAAACAGGCGGCATGTTTCGTTGCTACCAAACATAGCTCCATAGTATCCGTTTACTAACAAATATAGCCCCATTTTTTGCCAGACCATAACCTTCGTTTACATAGCTCCTGTTACTACCAAACATAGTATCCGTTTGCTGCCAAACATAGCCTCTATTTACTACCAAGCATAGCCCCATTTACTACCAAACATAGCCTCCATTTACTAACAAATATAGCCCCCATTTACTAAATTTACTGCCAAACATAGCCCCATTTACTGCCAAAAATAGCCCCCATTTTCTACCAAACATAACCTCCATTTACTACCAAACATAGCCCCCATTTACTACCAAACATAGCCTCCATTTACTACCAAACATAGCCCCCATTTACTAGTAAACTTATCCCCCGTTTGCTTGGGTAGTTTTATTTTGGCTAAATAAATTTTAAAATTACACATATTATAGGGGGTGAATTAAAGGATACCGCTTGTGTTTCTTTGAAGTTAAGCACAAAGATACACAGCATACTACCACTTTTCTGTCCATCACAGGTATCGAAACTCGGTTTTTAGCGTTCTAAGTCCGCAGAAATACCGCGGAGCCACTATGGGCGCCACATGTGATTTCTTACAATAGTAACGGAACAAGTGCGATTAATCATTCATTTTAAGCCGCTTATGAGAAACTAATTTATCTGTGAAAATCAAACTTTAGATACTTGTAAATGATTTCACTTCTCTAGCGTTTCTACTGTGCAAGTCTAAGGTAACTGTAACTCCAAATTTGCCAATAACGTTTTAAAATTGTTTTCATTAGATATTGACATTTGTAACATGCTCCCTATATATCGTGTTTTGGTTTGGCATGGCTAGGTGGGTCAAGGAATTCGACTCGTAATCCGAAGGTCGCGGGTTCGGATCCCCGTCGCAGCAAACATGCCGGCCATTTCAGCCGTGGGGTCGTTATAATGTGACGATCAACCCCACTATTCGTTGGTAAAAGATTAGCCCAAGAATTAACAGTGGATGGTGATGACTAGCTGACTTCCCTCTAGTCTTACACTGCTAAATTAGGGACGGCTAGAGCAAATGGCCTTCGTGTAGCTTTGTGCGAAATTCAAAACAAACCAAACGAAATAATATAAAAACAAAACTTATGTTAGGAATATGATTTGACCCTGAAAAGAAGTGTATGCAAGTTCGACAAGATTTTATAAAAATATTGTACATTGCATACTGTAATATATTGTAAAAATATGGTACATTATATACTGTAATATATTGTAAAAATATGGTACATTATATACTGTAATATATTGTAAAAATATGGTAAATTATATACTGTAATATATTGTAAAAATATGGTACATTATATACTGTAATATATTGTAAAATTATGGTATATTATATACTGTAATATATTGTAAAAATATGGTACATTACATACTGTAGTATATTGTTAAAATATGGTACATTACATACTGTAATATATTGTAAAAATATTGTACATTACACACTATAAAATATTGTAAAAATATTGTACATTACACACTATAATATATTGTAAAAATATGGTACATTATATACTGTAATATACTGTAAAAATATTGTACAGTACATACTGTAATATATTGTAAAAATATGGTACATTATATACTGTAATATATTGTAAAAATATGTTACATTACATACTTTAATATATTGTAAAAATATTGTACATTACACACTATAAAATATTGTAAAAAATATTGTACATTACACACTATAATATATTGTAAAAATATTGTACATTACACACTATAATATATTGTAAAAATATGGTACATTATATACTGTAATATATTGTAAAAATATGGTACATTACATACTGTAATATATTGTAAAAATATTGTACATTACACACTATAATATATTGTAAAAAATATTGTACATTACATACTGTAATATATTGTAAAACTATTGTACATTACACACTATAATATATTGTAAAAATATTGTATATTACATATTGTAATATATTTCACTGTGATAATAACACAGCATTGAAAGTCAGAAACTGCAAATCTTTAGAGTCGATTTCGAAAGAACAATTTGGTTAAATTCAACGTTTTCGTGATATTAATAAAACAAATGTTCCAAAGATACATATTACATTAAACACTGACGAACATGATGCGACAAAAGTGACTGTTTCAGAATTTGTTTTAGCACAAAACTCTAACAATTTATCTTTCTGAAGTATCATCGAATAACTTCACATATATATTTGTACGTATAACGCGGCCCTGTACGGCCAGGTGGGTTAAGGCGTTCGACTGGTAATCTGAGGGTCGCGAGTTCGAATCCTCGCCGCACCAAACATGTTCGCCGTTTCAGTCGTAGGGGGGTTATAATGTAACGGTTAATCCCACTATTCGTTGGTAAAAGAGTAGCCCAAGAGTTAGCAGTGGGTGGTGATGACTAGCTGCCTTCCCTCTAGTCTTACATTGCTAAATTGGGGACGGCTAGCGCAGATAGCCCTCGAGTAGCTTTGTGCGAAATTCAAACAAAATACAAACGTTTAACGTGTTTGTAACGTTTATATTTATATTTATTTATCGTCAGTAGACCTTGAAACACTACTTCATGAAAAACTTCAATTTTTTAAAATGTTTGTGTTTGATCTACGAGGTCTGTTCAAAAAATACGCGGAATGACGTCATAAAACAAAATGTACTTTATTTAGAAGTTACAGGTCTGGGACCCCTTCAAAGTACTCTCCTCCCCAACGCACACACTTATCCCAACGGTGTTTCCACTTGTTGAAACAGTCCTGGTACGCTTCTTTTGTAATGTCCTCCAGCTCCTTCGTCGCATTTGCCTTAATCTCGGGAATCGTCTCAAATCTTCTTCGTTTCAAGGGTCTTTTGAGTTTAGGGAACAAGAAGAAATCGCAAGGAGCAAGATCAGGTGAGTAGGGGGGGTGGGGAAGAACAGTGATCGAGTGTTTAGCCAAAAACGCACGAGTTCTGAGGGCTAAATTTCGCAGCAATGCGGTGCATCTTCAATGTTTCGGTAAAAATCTCGTAACAAGATACAACTGATATCCCACACTCTTCAGCAAGCTCCCTAACAGTCAGACGTCGATTTGCCCGCAACAGGGTGTTGATTTTGTCGACGTGTGGGTCGTCAGTTGACGTGGAAGGACGTCTAGGACGCTCATCATCTTCAATGGACTGTCGACCATCCTTAAAACGTTCATGCCACTTGAAACATGCCGTACGATTCATAGCAACATCACCGTAAGCCGTGTTAAGCATAGCAAAAGTCTCAGTCGCAGATTTTCCATGTTTAACACAAAATTTCACAGCAAGTCATTGCTCCTTTAGGTCATTCATTCTGAAATCCGCCAAACGAAAAAATCGTACTTCAATTAAAACCGCGTAGGTAATACACAAATGAAGATATCTGCAATCGGCAAATGGCGTCGTAATCAGCTGATCTGTGCGAACCTACCGACACCAAGCGGATTCTCCTGGAACCAACTGGAGCCGCGCAATTCAAACAGTCCGCGTATTTTTTTAACAGACCTCGTAGTTTTTATCACAAACTAAATCCTTGAGGGACGTCGAAAGAAGATTCTTAGTTTCACGGCTCTGCGTCCAGAAATTTATGACTGCTGAAAATTGCATGTGGTTTAAGTTTGACGTGACTGGCGTCTGAATCCTTTTGACAATTGCTGTTTGTGGTCAGCTGTGGGGATTCATGAGCTCTTGGTGTCCCCTGGACAGCTGTCACTGTATCAGGATGAACAATACCTGAAGTAGTTAGAATGTGAACGGCGACTGGGAGAACCGATAAAGTTTTCGTAGTTTCGTATTTTTTGAAACTAGAAACGAAAATCGTTTCTGACTTAATTGTTAAATCATACATGATGGTCCAATTACCCATTTCTTCCTCAGTTTAACCCTTTCCGTGGAATAATTATAATACTTATTTTTAATGTTAAAGCTACATACAGATGAAATGATTCAAACATTTTTTTCCAGTGAAAGTTATGTAAGCTAGAAAAACAAATGAAGTCAGTTTAAGCAGTTTCAGTTATAAAGCCCTTTTAGTGAGTCTTAAAGATAAAATAAAAAGTTTTAAGTTGTATTAGATTTCATGTTCAAAGCATGTAAAAAAGTTAAAATTATAAATAAGCGTTTTAAAAACGTTCAGTTATGGAAAACGATAAATATACGTTTAAAGTATTATTTACTTAAAGTTTTATGCTATTCAACCCTGTGCCAGGTTTTACAGTTTTTATCAATGTAAGAATGAGCAGATAAATGTGCAGTTAAGCCTAAATCGGACCAACATTGAGATAAAGAAAACATTTAGCATCAGATACTTGTTTGTTTTGAAATTTCGCACAAAGCTACTCGAGGGCTATCTGTGCTAGCCGTCCCTAATTTAGCAGTGTAAGACTAGAGGGAAGGCAGCTAGTCATCACCACCCACCGCCAACTCTTGGGCTACTCTTTTACCAACGAATAGTGGGATTGACCGTAACAATATACACCCCCACGGCTGGGAGGGCGAGCATGTTCAGGGAGACGCGGGCGCGAACCCGCGAATTACGAGTCGCACGCCTTAAGCGCTTGGCCATGCCAGGCTACATCAGATGCTTAAGTAATAACATCAAGTAACTCAGTCATACATCAAAAAGTGGGTTTTGTAAAGTAAGTTCCAACATTTCTGTCACTATGCAAGGATACAATACACTGAAGTAAATGAACAAAAATATATTTTACACTAAAAATATCTAAATATATAAGTTTTTGCCCTTGTTGATTTTCACGTGAAGTTATTCGAACTCGAAGGTCACCTGCAGTAGTTGTCCCTAATTCTGAAGGGGTAGACCAGAGAGAAGGAAGATATTCAACACAAGTGTGAGTAAAATTTTGTTGTTGTTTGTAACGGGACTCAGATTGCGTACATCGCTTATTAATTGACTGCTGACTGCGTTCGGCCTTACATTACAAATATAAATAATACAGTTATCGTTCAATATTGTAATAATACAGTGATATCGCATTTTTTTCATTTTTGTCCAATAAAATGTAAGATATTTTGTTATTTATATTACACACTTTCCCTAACATAATATTGCTAAAACCGTAATCCTTACTTACGTACTTTACCTGATTTAGCCATTGTAACATCTTAATTACATTATTTTACGATAATCACAGCAACATTTTAGATTCATTTAGGTTTGTTTGTTTGTTTGTTTTAGAATTTTGCGCAAAGCTGCACGAGGGCTTTCTGGGCTAGCCGTCTCTGATTTAAAAGTGTGAGACTAGAAATAAGGCAGCTAGTCATCACCACCCACCACCAACTCTTGAGCTACTCCTTTATCGATGAATAGTGGGATTGCTCGACATATTATAACGCCCTCACGGCTGAAAGGGCGATTATGTTTATTGAAACGGGGATTCGAGACTTCAACCCTCAGGTTGTACGTTTTATATATTCCTGAATCTGTTACAACTGGCAAATAAGTTGCTAAGTTATAATCATATAATATTTCTTTGTACGGTCAGATGCTATTAAAATACGCGATTACTTTTATTAATAAATGTTATTTATGGAATTAATTATCACGTTATGGGAAATTATAAAACAAGAGTAAAAACGGTGAAGAAAAAAAAGGAAACCAACAATGACTATAGTGACATCTATTGAGGATTTTATTAATATTTTATTTTTAAATATTTTGTTATTTATTACATAATAATCAGTTAATCGCGACAAGTTTACTTAATAACATTATGTATTAACATTAACTACAAAGCTACATAACGATTTTGAGTCGTAACACCATTAGGATTGGCTTGGTTTGTTTTGAATTTTGTGCAAAGTTGCACGAGAGCTATCTGCGCTATCCGTCCTATCAATTTAAGACTGAAGGGAAGGCAGCTAGTCATCACCACCCACCGCCAACTCTTGGGCTACATTTTTACCAAAGAATAATAACAGGATTGACAGTAACGTTAGAATGCCCCAACGGCTGAAAGAGCGAGCATGTTTGTTGTGACGGGGACTTGAGTCCGAGGCCCTCAGATTACGAGTCAAGCACCCTAACCACCTGGCAATGCCAGGCCAGTACTAATCAACAAAAGTACAACCTGAAGAGTATGTTAGTACTCGTATATACATTTATATATTTTAGTGCTTTACCACCATCGTGGGGCTAAAATGTCGACTTCAGAAGGTAAGTGTATTTAACTTACTTACCATAATACCTATTATTATTTTCTTTATAATTTATTTTTCTTTATTTTGGAGAGCAGTCACCTTCCCACAACTGTCTGCAGAGAGTGAAGGGTGATATAGGTGTGGGACGTTGAGGGCTAGAACACCCACATCTCGCTCTCCTAATTTCTCTTTTTAATTCTGTAACTATTGTTATTCTTTATTTCTTATATGAGACTAGCTAATGGAGGTTAAGACTGATAGACGGTATATCCCTACGGCAATGTGGGTCCTACTTCTACAGTCATCTCAGAAATCTATGGTACATTTTATATCCCACATTATAACTTGTACCCTTGGGATTCTTTTAATTGTTGTAGAGTTTTGGAGTTTCGTTTGGGTTTGTTTTTGTTTATATATATATATATACAATGCACGTTTAAATACATTGTATTCAAACCACAAACACTGTAGTGTTAAAATAGAACAGGAGAAGGATGAATCTTTAGCAGATCAGTATGGAGGTTCATCAGGTCCCCTCATGGATATGAAAATATGAATTTTCAGTTTTGCATTTTGCAGTTTTTATGAGCGATTATTTTTTTTTTTACCAAAACGTAACCTCCTATGGATAGATATTCACCAAATGTGGTATGGAAGGTCATTGGATCCATGGGGAAATTCATACAACTTCTAACTTGTGAGGTTTTTATAGGCGTTTTTATGTATGTTTTTTTACCATTACTTTGCCCTTTTTAAGTGAACATTCCCCAAATTTGGCAAGAAGGTTTGTTGGGTTCATGTAGAGGAGATTAATGCAAATTTGCGGATTCACATTTCGTGCTTCGAAGTTTTTTACATTTACCTTTAAGGGAGCAACTTTTCATGTCCTAAGATAACCTTTCATTAAACATGAACTTACATAACTTCCGTTCAGGGGACGGGTGCGCCATCTAGCAAATATAATAATATTAATTATGATTATTTTTTATTTTTATATTATCATATATGTACGAAATACTGTAGTGCAATATAAAGATGTAATTAAATAATACAAAAACCAAATCCAAAACGTTTATAATTAGGCTTACAAAACTGTTCATTACCAGTCTTTGTTATTACGTTATGATTAAAGGCAGATGTCGAACTTGTTAGAAGTCTTTGAAAATTAATAAGTCTCATTATGAAGGTTTTTAGTTTTGCTGTATACTGGTGATTTGGTTACTTAAGCAATTTATAGTGACAGAACTAGAGAGCCATATATATGTATATATAATGTAAGGCAGTGTTCGAACTTGTTCTTTAAGTTTCGACAGAAATCTCAACAATAAATATTTGAAAAAGTGAATAGTTGTTCTGACTTAATATTATTATGTATTATAAACAGTGTATTATTATTATGTATTATAAACAGTGTATTATTATTATGTATTATAAACAGTGTATTATTATTATGTATTATAAACAGTGTATTATTATTATATATTATAAACCGTGTATTATTATTATGTATTATAAACAGTGTATTACTATTATGCATTATAAACAGTGTATTATTATATATTATAAACAGTGTATTATTATTATATATTGTAAACAGTGTATTATTATTATGTATTATAAATAGTGTATTATTATTATGTATTATAAACAGTGTATTATTATTATATATTATAAACCGTGTATTATTATTATGTATTATAAACAGTGTATTACTATTATGTATTATAAACAGTGTATTATTATTATGTATTATAAATAGTGTATTATTATGTATTATAAACAGTGTATTATTATTATTATGTATTATAAACAGTGTATTATTATTATATATTATAAACCGTGTATTATTATTATGTATTATAAACAGTGTATTACTATTATGTATTATAAACAGTGTATTATTATTATGTATTATAAATAGTGTATTATTATTATTATTATAAACAGTGTATTATTATTATGTATTATAAATAGTGTATTATTATTATTATTACTATAAACAGTGTATTATTATTATATATTATAAACAGTGTATTATTATTATGTATTATAAATAGTGTATTATTATTATGTATTATAAACAGTGTATTATTATTATATATTATAAACAGTGTATTATTATCATGTATTATAAACAGTGTATTATTATTATATATTATAAACAGTGTATTATTATTATGTATTATAAACAGTGTATTATTATATATTATAAACAGTGTATTATTATTATGTATTATAAACAGTGTATTATTATATATTATAAACAGTGTATTATTATTATGTATTATAAACAGTGTATTATTATATATTATAAACAGTGTATTATTATTATATATTATAAACAGTGTATTATTATTATATATTATAAACAGTGTATTATTATTATATATTATAAACAGTGTATTATTATTATGTATTATAAACAGTGTATTATTATTATATATTATAAACAGTGTATTATTATATATTATAAACAGTGTATTATTATTATGTATTATAAACAGTGTATTATTATTATATATTATAAACAGTGTATTATTATTATGTATTATAAACAGTGTATTATTATATATCATAAACAATGTATTATTATTATGTATTATAAACAGTGTATTATTATATATTATAAACAGTGTATTATTATTATGTATTATAAACAGTGTATTATTATATATTATAAACAGTGTATTATTATTATATATTATAAACAGTGTATTATTATTATATATTATAAACAGTGTATTATTATTATGTATTATAAACAGTGTATTATTATTATATATTATAAACAGTGTATTATTATTATATATTATAAACAGTGTATTATTATTATGTATTATAAACAGTGTATTATTATTTTTTCTTATAAACAGTGTATTATTATTATATATTATAAACAGTGTATTATTATTATGTATTATAAACAGTGTATTATTATTATATATTATAAACAGTGTATTATTATTATATATTATAAACAGTGTATTATTATTATGTATTATAAACAGTGTATTCTGATTTCATTCTTTCAGATGCTCGTACAAATGTACACAAGTATTATCTGCACCAGTGGTTCCTATTTTATCAAGTAATGTAATCTATTAGTGGAATTTGACTGCCAATCTTATAACACAATCAAGGCTTCAAAGTGTGGAGCACAGTTATTTTTCTGCAGCAACTACAGACCCTTCGATCGACAATTTGATTGATTGATTGGTTATTTGGAATTAAGAAGAAAGCGAAACAGTGTGTTACCTGTGTTCTGCTCACCATAACGGTGTAAGTTCGCAGACATACCGCTGTACCTTTGGGGGGCCTACTGTTCCATATGCTAAAACTAGGCCAAACTCTCCCTAAATGTGTGTAGATTTTTTGTTTACTATACCCAAAATTAACATTTATTTTATATTTAGGAAGATGTATTGTACCAAGCTGTTTTCTCGTCTTGTGTAAAACCACCCTATTAGTTGTAGTTCTTAGAATTTTTAATATACAGATCTACTATTGTATAATCATTTTTAATATACAGATCTACTATTGTATAATTATTTTTAATATACAGATCTACTATTGTATAATTATTTTTAATATACAGATCTACTATTGTATAATCATTTTTAATATACAGATCTACTACTGTATAATCATTTTTAATATACAGATCTACTATTGTATAATCATTTTTAATATACAGATCTACTATTGTATAATCATTTTTAATATACAGATCTACTATTGTATAATCATTTTTAATATACAGATCTACTATTGTATAATTATTTTTAATACTTAACTTTGTATTGTATACGAGCAATATAAGATGATGAAACTTGAGTTTAGTAAAACTATAGTACGGATATACGAGCAATATAAGATGATGAAACTTGAGTTTAGTAAAACTATAGTACGGATACACGAGCAATATAAGATGATGAAAACTTGAGTTTAGTAAAACTATAGTACGGATATACGAGCAATATAAGATGATGAAAACTTGAGTTTAGTAAAACTATAGTACGGATATACGAGCAATATAAGATGATCAAAACTTGAGTTTAGTAAAACTATAGTACGGATATACGAGCAATATAAGATGATGAAACTTGAGTTTAGTAAAACTATAGTACGGATATACGAGCAATATAAGATGATCAAAACTTGAGTTTAGTAAAACTATAGTACGGATATACGAGCAATATAAGATGATCAAAACTTGAGTTTAGTAAAACTATAGTACGGATATACGAGCAATATAAGATGATCAAAACTTGAGTTTAGTAAAACTATAGTACGGATATACGAGCAATATAAGATGATCAAAACTTGAGTTTAGTAAAACTATAGTACGGATATACGAGCAATATAAGATGATGAAAACTTGAGTTTAGTAAAACTATAGTACGGATATACGAGCAATATAAGATGATGAAACTTGAGTTTAGTAAAACTATAGTACGGATATACGAGCAATATAAGATGATCAAAACTTGAGTTTAGTAAAACTATAGTACGGATATACGAGCAATATAAGATGATCAAAACTTGAGTTTAGTAAAACTATAGTACGGATATACGAGCAATATAAGATGATGAAAACTTGAGTTTAGTAAAACTATAGTACGGATATACGAGCAATATAAGATGATCAAAACTTGAGTTTAGTAAAACTATAGTACGGATATACGAGCAATATAAGATGATCAAAACTTGAGTTTAGTAAAACTATAGTACGGATATACGAGCAATATAAGATGATGAAAACTTGAGTTTAGTAAAACTATAGTACGGATATACGAGCAATATAAGATGATCAAAACTTGAGTTTAGTAAAACTATAGTACGGATATACGAGCAATATAAGATGATCAAAACTTGAGTTTAGTAAAACTATAGTACGGATATACGAGCAATATAAGATGATGAAAACTTGAGTTTAGTAAAACTATAGTACGGATATACGAGCAATATAAGATGATCAAAACTTGAGTTTAGTAAAACTATAGTACGGATATACGAGCAATATAAGATGATCAAAACTTGAGTTTAGTAAAACTATAGTACGGATATACGAGCAATATAAGATGATCAAAACTTGAGTTTAGTAAAACTATAGTACGGATATACGAGCAATATAAGATGATCAAAACTTGAGTTTAGTAAAACTATAGTACGGATATACGAGCAATATAAGATGATGAAAACTTGAGTTTAGTAAAACTATAGTACGGATATACGAGCAATATAAGATGATCAAAACTTGAGTTTAGTAAAACTATAGTACGGATATACGAGCAATATAAGATGATCAAAACTTGAGTTTAGTAAAACTATAGTACGGATATACGAGCAATATAAGATGATCAAAACTTGAGTTTAGTAAAACTATAGTACGGATATACGAGCAATATAAGATGATCAAAACTTGAGTTTAGTAAAACTATAGTACGGATATCGACATTCATCCAAAGTTTTTAAGTGTTGTGAGGAACAAAACACGCAGAAAGGAAAAAAATAATTTAGATTTATTACATTAAATTTTTCTATTCCAAAAGAGCACTTAGACTAACCAATTCGTGATTGATAAGCAGAGAACTGTACATTGTGCGGTAGGCCTAGCTCGACGGTTGAAGTGTAAGTTGAATGACGAAACGATCCTGCTTTTGAACAGCTATAGGCTTCACTAAAGAGACTGATTATTGTTGTCGAGATCTGACGTCACTCGACGAAAACGTTGCCTTATTTTATATCTAGGAAGTTGTCTTAAGTAAAGTTTAGCATCGAGGTACATGCATAAAGATTTTAATTTTGACGTTTCTTTACCATTTGGTTTTGGTTTGTTTTAAATTTCGCTCAAAGCTACTCGAGGGCTATCTGCGTTAGCAGTCCCTAATTTAGTAGTGTAAGACTAGAGAGAAGGCAGCTAGCCATCACTACCCACCGCCAACTCTTGGGCTACTTTTTAACCAACGGTTAAATTGGCAAGTATGTTTGATATGACGGGGATTCGAACCCTCGAACCTTTGATTGCGAGTAGAATGCTTTAAGCAACTGGCCATGCCTAGACATCTGGCTAGAATAGATGTAATACACTCGCATACTGTATTACACTTCTTGTGACATCCTGAACAACTTCTGTTCATCAGGATTTCCTTTGACAAAAGATGGTTCCTGAAATACGGCCAGAAGTGGAATGTGATAATTGAAAGTTTTGGCTTTCTTAATATTGTCTTCAATTCGGGTAAATTTTGAGTTGATAGAGGGAAAGGAAATAAGAGTAAATTAGTAATCAAACAGACAAACATACAAACATATGAGAGAGTTTAACCTCCGACCTCCTTCGGTGGCGGAGACAATGATCGGATTTTGATGAATTGGTGGACACATGTGAAATAGCATTTATAATCATTCTAGCAAAAAATGGTCCTTGCACGTTAATAACTGACATACGAACACATCTTCGTATCTTCAGAGAATCGAATATGATAAACAATGCATATCGTAGGCCTGCACTCTACAGAGTGTCCCTCTAGTGTCAACCATGGCTGTAATAAATGAAATACTTGTGAAAGGTAGAATTGTCTTTGCTTTCCTTGCCCCCCGCTAGTACAGCGGTATGTCTCCGAATTTACAACGCTAAAATCAGGGGTTCGATTTCCCTCGGTGGGCTGAGCAGATAGCCCTTTGTGGCTTTGCTATACGAAAAACACACACATACATAACTAGTAATATATACATATATTTTAAAACTTTTATTTTATGATTAAATGGACTGAGTTCTATATGAATTTATATATTTCTAGTTTCTTATATTTTCAATTGGATTATATAATTATTGAGTTCACACTTACAAGATATATCTTTTCTAATATCTGAAATAAGTATTGAGTTTAAATTATTTTTGTATTCGAACAAACGAAATGTAAAAATTAACCATTTACTTTAATTTTTACCAGTAAGTAATTTATTTTTAAGTAACTAGATACTCTTGGCGGGAAGGACTTGGGTATTGTTACACAGGAAGAGATATTTTTTAGAAGTTAGGAATATATTGCCCTTTAAATTTTTTTATGACGGTTTGTTTACATCGGTTATCAGCTTGATGCAAATTTTAAAGCTATAAAAAGAAGAGATAAGCGATTATCACTGTCTACAGCATCTGGTGCTGTAAATATGGAATAAATACTGAAGTACCAGTCAAAAACACACAACCTTCGCCCAGTTGGCGTCTGAAGACGTTAAAATTAGCAAACTGTAACGGTTCGACTATACCTGGAACCACTTTCAAAAGTAGTATTTATTTATGATTACCAGTTTCTGGTCTTAGAAACATACGTTTGGTTTGCTTTGAATTTCGCGCAAAGCTACACGAGGGGTATCTGCGCTAGCCGTCCCTAATTTAGCAGTGTAAGACTAGAGGAAAGCTACTGGGCTACTCTTTCACTAACGATTAGTCGGATTGACCGTCACGTTATAATGCCCCCATGGCTAAAAGGGCGATCATGTTTGGTGTGATGTGGTTTCAAACCCGCGACCTTCGGATTACGAGTCGAGTGCCTTAACCTCCTGGCTAAGCCGGGCCTTAGAAACAGAGAGTAACCTCATTGAATATAACGCATATTCATTGAACACGTCCTCCAGTAGCACAAAGTTTTGTCTGCGGACTTACATCGCTAGAAATCGGGTTTCGATACCTGTAGTGGGCAGAGTACAGATAGCCCATTGTGTAGCTTAATGCTTAATTCTAAATAATCAATCAAACTATTTCATGCAAACTTAAGGCAAGTCTACAGGTTTACAACACTAAAATCAGGGGTTCGATTCCCTTCGGTGGACACAACAGATAGGCCGATGTGTCTTTGCTATAAAAACACACACTCGTTGAACATTACGTGTGGACAACATGTGCAGATTGTAGCACTATTTCTATGTTATTCTTTGTTTAAACTCAGAATTCTAGTAATGTCTTCATTAATAAAATATTAATTTTAAGAGCTTTCACCGAACCATGGAAAATTAATTTTTTGTTTTTACGAATGAAATCTATTTAAGCCGAGCAGATTGGCTCTGCTTATTACCACTAATGTCTTGAATTAAAACTACCATACGAACCTTATTAAGCACTTTACTTTTGTTGTACTGCTTTTACAAGGTTCTCATTGCTTATTAAAATAAGGTAATTTGACTTAATTCTGGGCGTTTACTGCAAAATAATTCTTTAAAGTCTCAACGTGCGTGAGGTAGCCACATAGAAATCTTGCGAAGAAAGCTATGCAATGCTGATGTGTGCCACTGACCAATTGTAATAGTTATTTTGCAAGAATGAGGCTTTGAGCTTCCACACAGTTTAAGAAACTAGTTATCTTTATTCCTACTATTTCCAGCTTGAATAATTGTTCACTCCAATTAAACTATCTGATGCAGCTCTCTAATATGTACTTGTCTGATGAAACCAGCTAATAATTCAACGTTATGTAACCTAATTCTTTCGGTTTGTGTAATGAATATTTGTTTACTTAATCTAGGATATTTAAACAAAATTCACTTAAGTTAATTGAAACAAAAAGTTATACACGTGACAATTTAGACCCTTGTTTGTGTAAGTAAATTATTTTTGTTAGATAAATTGTTTATATAAATATATACATCTCTGTGTGTGTGTATATATATATGTTATGTATATATATATACGTGCGTGTTTGTTATTTAAGTTTAGACTGAATGTAAACAAATAATAATTTTAGCCCACATTTTTGAAACATATAATTATTTCAAACTTTTGGACTCGTTAGTCATTTATATATAGACAAATCCATTTTTGTTACTTAGTTTAATATATTAAGAAAGTCTGAATTTATACCAAGCAAGTTTTCGCATTAGTCAAAATTACTTAACCCTAGATTTACCGACAGGATCCATACAGGCTAATTAATTAGTAAATCATTTTTCTAAAACATTTGTGGAATAGGTGGCTTGATGGTTAAACTATCCATAATAAAGCAGGAGTTACATTTAAAATATCACCAGCATTGTAAATAATTATATTAATTACTATTGCAGTTCTTTGTGTGTTTTAAACAATAAAATATTTTTCAACTTTGGTTAGTTTCTTACTGTGAGTATCGTAACATCAAAATGTAAACTTACAGAATATGAGACAACATGCGGACCCCACACGTGGAGAATATATTGTAAGTTCAGGATCATTAACATGAATAATTGTATGTGAAAGTTAAGCCTACTTGACAAAATTAACCATGCTTGTCTCCTGGAAGAAATTAATCGTCCATTACAATCAGGTTAAAATAATGAGTTACCTATGTAATTAGTATTGCATATTGATAATATTTAGAATAAAATTAGTCGACTTATTGGCAAAATCAAATGAAACCTGAACTATATAAATAAAACAATAGCATGATTCTTGTATATTAACATCTAGTATCATCCTGTCAACATATGTTGCCGATAGAAACTGAACACGCTTGAAACAAAAGAGACCAGCGTCATTGTACTTCTGGATTTCGTGCCTAAAGGACCATATTTGCGTGTAAATCTCCCGTCTAAATCCATGACAGTAATTTAGGTTTAAGATCTTTCGAGCGTCAAAGAGAGTTCTGGGCTTGAAAGACAAACTGGGATGTTCAGAACTAGCAAAAAAAAATATAGAAGATGAAGGAACTTGTTAACGTTATTTTAGATAGAGTCCTACAAAAAATTAAAAATATTAAAAATTTATATTTAAAATTTATAAAAGATAAAAAACAGTTTCCATGTGATACGTATCATCACATATCTACTTCGTCCTCTATATCTGATGTTTTTATTGATAAAAACCCAAATACATCAATAGCATTTCTTTAAATATTTATTTTTGTCAGTTAGTATAGTTTTATTAATATTTTCTTTTCTAACAGACATAAAAGTTAAGTCTCTACATAAAAATAGCAGTAATAACATGATGGTACGAAACACCTATTTGAAGACTTGTAACTGACGTCCCAACGTTTTCCTTGTTTTCATTTAAAAACCGTTAGGTTTTAAATTGGTTTGAATTTCATAAAAATGTCCAAACACGTATAATGGATGTCATTTATCTTCGTTTATCACTTGAATAACTTACTTTCAGTTTTTCCAAAATATAGAATATTACAACCTAATCGAGTTTAATAATATAAGAGAATCACGCTCTACAAGTATATTTTTTAAATAAACTTTCATAAAATTAATTACCTGGAAAAACTTAAGTAAAAAGTAACAAAATGTAAAACTGTATTAGGAAAAAATACCAGATTTTAGAAAGTTATGAAGGAGTGTTTTGTTTTTATGAATCTGAACCATTAAATTACTGAAAAATTATGTTAACCATGGTAATAGAAAAAACAGTAACTAAAGTTAATAACTTCCGTATGTCTCTATTTATAAAATTATTCTTAATGTTATAGAATAATTTAGCATTTAAAATCAGTGGCTTTTAATACAATTCTTTTATTGAAGCCCATGAGCAGATTGGCATACGTGTCATGGGTAATATATGTCTCTCTATACAACATCGTTAATGTGGTTTCGAATTTTGTTCAATCTAAATTTTATCAATTTTAAGTTTAAGACGTCCAATCAAGTTTTTAAATATTAGTATTTTTATTTTGTATTTAAAAATAAACTTAGCATCGAGGGAGTTGTTTGATATGTAGACGTGACTGTGAAAGATTTTAACATTTTTTTGATGTTAAAATGTTGGAATGATTTCTTGATAAGAAGTGTAAAAATGTAAACTAACTGGTTCCTTTTTTGTTTAGGTGTTTCGTGAAATAATGTTGAAAGTCCATAATTTTCAAAAATTATAGGGAAGTAGAGCGGAACTTTTGGAGTATTATTTGAAACATTTCATGCAAACGTGAGATGTCTTTTACAAAAAACTATTATATGCATAGGTTGCTGAAATTAGATTTTAATTAGACGTATGTCAAGTGTTTTTTTTAAGTTATTTAAATTAAAAAATCTAGATTTTTAAGAGAAGCTATTGAATCAACCTTTGCTCGTTTACATGACATGGCAAATGACAGTGCTGATGTCTTTCTAAATATCTCCAAAACGCTCTAGGGGTCCAATATGTGTATCTATTTGGTCAACAATGATGTGGGTAGTGTGTGTTAAAATTAGATATGTTAACGTAAGTTTCAATGTGTGTCTGCTATTGCTTGCAAACTGGATGAAGATATTTTCAATTAAGCCTAATTTGTAAGATAGTTGTATATAGGGACTACAAAATTTTGGTCAAGTCTTATTGGGTATAATTAGCTCTACTTATTTTCTCGAGTACAATCTAGAAAGAATGTTTTTATATGAGCAATTGCTATTTTTCAAATAATTTTTGTTAAAGACTGTTCAACTTCTCCAGGTCTCTAAAACTAATGTACTTCTGTTCCAAGGCCTTGGGTTGCCCTTTCATAATGTGTCTTCCATTGTGATTCTTATATATACACAGAATTTCTACTTAAAGTTATTTTCTTTTTCTTTTGTACGATTTCAGATTTTTCTGTGTCAACACGTATTTACGTCAACAATCAATTTTTGTGCGATAGCTAATGCTTTAAAATCTATGATTGCTAAACACAAAGCCATTACAGTTTAATAGTATCTCAAGTACCCTCTGGCTGAAATCATTGGTTATCGAATTACAAAACTTTGTCGTTTAATTTATGATATAAAACAACAACTAAAATCTTTATTCATTATTAACTTTTGACAAAATTTCATTAAATATATGTGTTCTTTTTTTATCATTTAAAAAATAACAATACGTTTAGACTTTGGGAAAACAGACGAAGGGAAGAATAGTTAAATACATTATATTAAAATGAATTATTTACTCTCACTCTGCACTGATTTTAGAGTGAAGTTTTCAGTATGCCAGTCAATAAAACACTTACAGTTACGTCCGGACATTCAATATTTGTAGGAACTTTGCTGCGTATTGATCACTTCAAATCTTAACGGTGATCTTCCTTCCTTCCCTGTTTCCCCGTCCTTTTCCGTTCCGGATACAAAGCTTGGTATGGAATTTTCGTCTTGTGAAACCCAAGATTTTCCATTACTAAGTTACTTTCTGCTGAGGCAGCTCCAGTCATAAGGCTTGCTGTCTTAAAATCTCACACTACCGGTCATTATGACGACTTTAGTGCTGAACGGAGGAAAACAATGAACAATAGACACATCAATGAATGATTACATGAGCAGTTACAAATCACGCAGTGCTATAATAAGTACTCTTATGTCACAAATTTAAATTTTAATTTAAATAAATGGATGTACATTACTTAATACATAGAATTATGACACTTAAGAATATGCTGTGGTAACAACCACTAGGCTCGGCATGGCCCGAGGGGTTAAGGCGTTCGACTCGTAATTTGTAGGGCGCGAGTTCAAATCCTGGTCGCACCAAACATGCTCTTACTTTCAGCCGTGAGAGCACTATAATGTGACGGTCAATCACATTATTCGTTGGTAAAAGAGTAGCTCAAGAGTTGGCGGTGGGTGGTGATGACTAGCTGCCTTCCCTCTAGTCTTACACTTCTAAATAACGTACGGCTAGAGCAGGTAGTCCTCGTGTAGCTTTGCGCGAAATTCAAAAATAAGCACTAATATTTTTTGAGGGTTTGAACACAACATTTCAATCTTACAATTTTAGAGAAATAACTCTTTCTATACATTAAAATCAATTGAATGCATTCCGTTTATCGATGTTAATTGTTTTATTCTAATAAATTTGTAGAATGACAATTATGTGATAAACAGGTTTAACAAATATGAAGTTTCTTTTGACTTAAATAAAAAAATATCTTACAAAAGAACAGAAAGGCTATTTCTTAATTTAGTAATTCTATCAAACACATTCAGTTCTGGTTATTTAAATCATTCTATTACATATTCAGTTTTGATTAATTTAATCATTCTATTACATATTCAGTTCTGATTAATTTAATCATTCTATTACAAATTCAGTTCTGATTAATTTAATCATTCTATTACATATTCAGTTCTGATTAATTTAATAATTCTATCACACATTCAGTTCTGATTAAATTAATCATTCTATCACATATTCAGTTCTGATTAATTTAATCATTCTATTACATATTCGGTTCTAATTAATTCAGTAATTCCATCACACGCATTCACACATTCATTCAGAGTTCTGATTAATTTAATCATTCTATTACATATTCAGTTCTGATTAATTTAATCATTCTATCATACATTCAGTTCTGATTAATTTAATCATTCTATCACACATTCAGTTCTGATTAATTTAATCATTCTATTACATATTCAGTTCTGATTAATTTAATCATTCTATTACAAATTCAGTTCTGATTAATTTAATCATTCTATTACATATTCAGTTCTGATTAATTTAATCATTCTATTACATATTCAGTTCTGATTTAATTTAATTCATTCTGATTAATTTAATCATTCACAATTCAGTTCTGATTAATTTAATCATTCTATTACATATTCAGTTCTGATTAATTTAATCATTCTATTACATATTCAGTTCTTCAATTTATTCAGTTCTGATTAATCTAATCATTCTATTACATATTCAGTTCTGATTAATTTAATCATTCTATCACACATTCAGTTCTGATTAATTTAATCATTCTATTACATATTCAGTTCTAATTAATTTAGTAATTATATTACATATTCAGTTCTGATTAATTTAATCATTCTATTACATATTCAGTTCTGATTAATTTAATCATTCTATTACAAATTCAGTTCTGATTAATTTAATCATTCTATTACATATTCAGTTCTGATTAATTTAATCATTCTATTACATATTCAGTTCTGATTAATTTAATCATTCTATCACACATTCAGTTCTGATTAATTTAATCATTCTATTACATATTCAGTTCTAATTAATTTAGTAATTATATTACATGTATTCATTTCTGATGAATTTAATTATTTTCTCACACAAATTCAGTTCTGATTAATTTAGTCATTACATCACACGTATTCAAATCTGATTATTCTAGGAAAAGGGCAAATGTACTGAGAAAATCCAGTTTATTTATGAATACACTAAGTTACTTGTTCAATATTTAACAAACACTGATTTACTGTGACTCACGTATTATTGAAACTCAAAGTTTATGTTAGCCAATTAGTAGTGGATCTCAGAAGGTGAAAATGAAAAACTTCCGGTTTTGTTACCAAGTCACATAAACGTCAACAAGCCAGGTAATAAATATATGCTTAGGGATATTTAACAAGAGGTTTTATCATCTTATTTCTTTGGACTATTCTGTAGTGGATCAACCGTGTGTTCTGATCAAAACAGAAAACCTTAACTGAAGCTGCACTTCTTTCAAACAAAAGGTTTGTATTTATACAGTAGTTAGAATTGAAATCTGAAATAAATGATCAAAAATAATTTCATTTTCTGACATTTTATTAGTCATTTTTCTTGACTTTTAAAACATGATGTATCTAACATGGATGGATTCCAGCTTTATTAGGAAAAACTGAATTTACAGGTTGTACTTTACCATTTATTTTCAGTTGAAAAGGAAAACTAAAGCTAATGTGTTGGCAATCGGTGATGTTAACTGTTTACTTCCACTCTAGATCTCCTCAAAATTAAGAACGGTTAGCGCCTGTAGCCTTCGAGTGCTTTTGCACGAAATTCGACAAAACAATTAGAAGTACTGTAATTAAACATATCTATGATTTTACTGTAATATAAACGTTCCAGCAAAACTATTTGAATATAATATGAACTTTATTACATCATCAATAAATATATACAGAAACATGAAGTATTTTAAAATGGTATATATAGAGTGAGTTACCAAACAAAATTTGTCTTATTGCTTCTATACATTCACGTTAAAGCTCGTATTCCGATTAAAGAATTGAAAACAAAGAAATATGTATTAAACTAAGAATAATTGAAACTATGAACCAATTAATGAAAGTCGACACTACACATATTAGCGATATTTACTAACAGTGCTTTTCTCTTACAGCAACGTGAAGGATAACGTTTTACATTTACCTTTATCGGAAACGAAAAAAATATCGAGAATCGTTTCGTAATCACCGGCGGAGTTTCGTGATAAAGTTCCACATCCAATCGATTTTTCTTTCGTTTTAATTTTTTTAGAACCTGATTACAACAGGTCCGTTCTCAATAACTATCAGATGTTGATGTTCCCAACGAAAAATAACATTAACTGTTGACTTGTGATGTTCTATAAAACTTCACATACTTTACTGTAAAGTAATCTATATATACTTAATTCTAGGGCTCTCAATCACGGTGAATTTTCATAATACCTAACTGATCATTTGACGGTATAGTGTTAAGCTTCAATACATTATCATTCGTTTGACTACCAACGCCCCCCACTGGTACAGTGGTATGTCTACGGATTTATAATGCTAAAATCAATGATTCGATTCCCGTCGGTGGTCTTAACAGATAGTGCGATGTGGCTTTGCTATAAGAAAACACACACTATTGACGTTAATTAATTTTTTCAGACATAAATAATAATAATACAATTGCAAACTGTATACGAGAGTATTTTTACTACATTACTATAGAACACGTGTAAAAATAGCATCCATTAACTTGTACAAAATATAAGTTAGTGTTTCATTTTACAGCTTTCTAAGTGAGTTCGTTATTACGTAACAAGGCACGAAGTTCATTTCATAACAGTCGTATAGTTACTGAACACTAGTTGATCTCAATTTACTAACTGTGTAAACACATATCAGGATTAGTTGAATACTGTAGATAACTGACAGAGAACTGTATAACACCCTTATCACAACTAGCAGCTCATACTGATATAATGACTGGTTGAAATAAGACGAACTTCTTACTAGAGCAGATGGGAAGAAAACTAATGGTATATCATGAAATACCTAAATTTCAGGGTCGAGAAATCTTGGACGCTTCTCGTTATTTGTCGAATATTCTACGAAGCTATTCGATTGAGCTAAAAGTCACTAATTTTGGAGTGCCAGAGAATAGGGAAGGCAGTTACTAAACACCACTTATCTTCAACTAATAGTGGGATTAACCGTAAACTAATAATGCTCCTACGGTTGAAAGGGAAAGCACATTCAACGACCCACAGGTTTTGACTTGAGAACTCCAATCATAGCTAATGCCAGCTTCCCTTAAGAAGTTCTTGCTGAACATTGTAAGTAGTCAGTAAGACCAACGGATGGACCATACAGAAAGTTTACAGATGACTGGCTAAGGGTTATTTAAAGTTATATCAATGATCAGAGAAGAGAGGTAAGTATGCTATATTAAGAACGATTTGAATATGTAAATGAAAAGTCACGTGAAAAACAATGTTTCATATAATGCTGCAATGGAACAGAATGTATCAGAACTACATTAGGGTACTGTTTAGCACTCGTCAGTAGTGCGATGCTACCGATGATTGATTATTTGTAACAGATTACAAGGATGTGTTCTGGTCGAAGAGTTAAAGTTTTATAATCCAGGCTATATTTTGAATTTAATGCCATTGCAAGGAAAAGGAATGTGGGTCAACTTGTAGAACCAGTACTATCTAGAAAGAGACATGAAACAAGATATAGGCCAGATTTTCTAAGCAGTGTATAGCGTCTGGTAACATATAAACATCCAGAAGCACGGAAGTCAGCGTCTAAAGCCGTCCAGTATCTAGGTAACAGTGTGAAATATAGTGAAGAAGGATTTTAATCTACAAAACCAAAACCAAAACATAAGTCACGTGTACACTGGTTACTTGCACTTCATAACTTTTCTGTTATCGCTCATCTCCAGGAACTGGAGAATGAGAGAGATATTCATACTATTCCATACGAATCTACACAAGTCATATCTGCGCGATCTGACTCGCAATGGAAACTACACTGCACGGATCTTGCCAAGATGCAGGACAGTTAGATAGAGCATGGTCGGGAGAGGCTCTAACATCCGCTGTATGGTTTAAAATTAGGAAATACAATATTATATTTTGTTATTGTACTAAATACCTCGAAATGAATAATAATGAGCCGTTTCTCTCTTGATGACGAGAAACCCACTTGAAATAAAAAGGTAGCTCAGAACGGCTGGTGTGGGTATTAACACTTTTACTGATAAAGGGAAAGCAACGTTTCGACCTTCCTAGGTCATTTTCAGGTTAAGAAAGAGAGAGTTTGCAAGTGACCGCTGCCGGACACATATCTTAGGGACAAGAGTATAAACGGGTACGGGATTGTAGGGGGCGTTCCAGTTGGATGTTAGGTTATTACCTATACTAATTAATAATACCTCTATTCATTTATAATGAGCAATTTGTTTTTGTTTCGCTCACACCATTACACGTTTTAACTTTTATTCGTCATGAAGGAGTGCTACTTTATCATGCGTAGAGATACATGTAAATCACACAACTGATTAGCTTGTATGCTTACCCCTAACATTCACAGCCGTACTTCCTAGACTGTTAAACTTAGACACAATATTTTTACATAAAACTTTCCGAAACAAAACAACAAAAACGAATATAAATTTTTTTCAACATTATTTATAAGCGATATCTTGAAAGACGATTTAGTTATGTAATCAGTGTGTTAGTTTGTACACAAAGTAAAATAAAATGTCTGTTATTTATTATGTTATCTTGTTTGATTTCTTTTAGCGCAAAATAGCACTATGTTCACTGAGGGGAATCGAACCTTGGGTTCTGGAACTGTAAGCTCATAAGCTTATCGTTTGCCCTGAACAGACATAGTGTTGGATAACTTGTTCATGAATATTGCATAAAACTACAAAAGAGATATCTGCGCTAGCCGTCCCTAATTTAGCAGTGTAAGACTAGAGGAAAGGCAGCTAGTCATCACCACCTACCGCCAACTCTTGGGCTACTCTTTTACCAACGAATAGTTGAATTGACCGACTGTCACATTATAACGTTCCATACGGTTGAAAGGGCGAGCATGGTTGGTGCGACGGAATTCAAATTCGCGATTTTCAGATTGCGATTCAAGCGTTCTAACCATCTGATCATGCCGGATCCGTTGGGCGGGCTTTGGCTTTCTTCTCAGATCTCTAGTATTTGAATTTTCCCATAAGTATTATCTAAAGAAAATCAAATGCGATAAAAATACTTGTTTGAAGATAATTTTGCAAGGATATGGTATAGAAAAATCTGGTTCTATATAACATGTTTCAGAAACTCCTTCAGAAAAATATTCAGATGAACAGGCGCTATCCTATTAAAAATTATAAGAATATTCAGATGAACAGGCGCTATCCTATTAAAAATTATAAGAATATTCAGATGAACAGGCGCTATCCTATTAAAAATTATAAGAATATTCAGATGAACAGGCGCTATACTATTAGAAATTATAAGAATATTCAGATGAACAGGCGCTATCCTATTGAAAATTATAAGAATATTCAGATGAACAGGCGCTATACTATTAAAAATTATAAAAAATATTCAGATGAACAGGCGCTATCCTATTGAAAATTATAAGAATATTCAGATGAACAGGCGCTATCCTATTAAAAATTATAGGAATATTGAGATGAACAGACGCTATCCTATTAAAAATTATAAGAAAATATCTTAGGTGAAATGAATACGACACACACGCTGATAATTTGGTTTTGATTTTTAAACTTGTTACTTCATCTATATTGAGAGGTACTCGTTACCAGTTTTATTTACCATTCCAAACAAGCAGGTCGATATCTATTGATCGATTGAGTTTGGACACTTCCTCGAAAAAAAAAGCTAAGAGAAATGTATTGATTTAAAGTATCCGCCTGTGTGGTAGTTCGGAAGTAACGTATAATTTATCGTGGATATCAGAGATCTTATAGTCGTTTAAGAGCCACATTCAACTTCTAATACACGAAGAAAAACTTTATCTAGTGGTGCAGTTACGTCTACATTACAAAACATTCATTCCTGCTAATTAACAATGAAACCAAATATAATAAACAAAACATTCCATTGTTTGTTCTGAAGCCACTGTATTTAAATAAAAGCTATATTATTACAAGAGCAAGCCAAAAAGCTAGTATTCTCTGTGGCATAGTATTAGTATTAGCATAGTATTACCGATGTCTTGATGAGCTAAGAAAACAGGGTTCTTTATAAGATATTATTGTTCCAACTAATTTATAGTAAGAAATGTCATAGAAATATCACTAAAATGTCTTCGGCTCTGTTACTAGAGTAAACGTGCGTGTTTTATCTTCGATGATAGATCCTACGTATACCAAGTTTTACTTCCAGTATATTTTCCTATACGATATAGACAATATATTATTCTTTTACAGCAATAAAAAAAATGCTCGTGAGAAAAAAATTACACAAACGTGTGAGAAGAATATGTCATATTATATTTTCTTGGTTACGGAGTTACATTACTATTATGGTTTATATAGGAATCAATCTGTCTTTGACTATGTATTTTTATTATGGTTTATATAGGAAGTTTTTAATTATCTTAGGTATTTGAGAAGACTGAAAGTATTAGATCAGCTCTAGCCTTCAATATTTGTTTTGTTAGGAAGGATAGCGTAAAGTATGCTTAATATAAATCACTTGATGACAGAACTTGATGGATTATGATAGAAAAAATACAAATATTTAAATGAGTTTACCCAGCTTCTATGAAAAACTGATCGGAACTTCCATTTTAGATATCTTGAAGTGTAGCTTTGCGTATATGTTGACAGTAAATTTGATAAAACCTTGTTATTTGTGGAAAAACCTTGAGCTCCATGTAGTGTAAGATATAACGTACTTTGTAGTCGTGTCACCTCTTAGCTAGTGGCTGTTTCGAGTCCATTTGATGAAAGTGCTAAGTTCAAAAAGTGCTACAATAACATGACGCAAAGCAAAACGTATTTTGTGAGTTCTTCCAAGCTGTTTCCATTTCTTTTGGTCTCAGAGGCTTCTAGAATTTTGTCATATTAGATTGACGAAAACTAACTTAACACATTGCATCAAGATATGGCACCATTCATTATGTAAACTCAAAGATCTCAATATATCTTCCTCTTTTATTGTTTCTGTAGGAATCATTCAAGATACACATATAAACTCGAAGTTGCCAGGCTGACTAGAAATATGGGAAATTTGTCGGTGTGACTGCTCGTTGATAAAGTTAGTTGATTGATAAACTCAACCGCTTGAGGAAAGTGTCTTCGTCACACACACAGTATTTCAGTATAAACAGTCAGCCATGAGCTTACGTTCTTTTAAAAATAATGTATCAACATTGTTCACCATGGTTATACATATGTAATATCTTGCATATATAAATAAGTTCCTAAGCTGTAAAGACAGAGGTTTATTAGATGTTTATTTTTTAGGATATTTTATACAAGTAAATATTGAATAAAGTTCAGTTAGAAAACTAGAAAGGTCACCGAGGCATTGAACGTATTTATCACTGTCATGTTATTTATCACTGTCATGTTATTTATCACTGTCATGATATTTATCACTGTCATGTAATTTATCACTGTCATGATATTTATCACTGTCATGTAATTTATCACTGTCATGATATTTATCACTGTCATGTAATTTATCACTGTCATGTTATTTATCACTGTCATGATATTTATCACTGTCATGATATTTATCACTGTCATGTAATTTATCACTGTCATGTTATTTATCACTGTAATGTAATTTATCACTGTCATGTAATTTATCAATGTCATGTTATTTATCACTGTCATGTTATTTATCACTGTCATATTATTTATCAGTCATGTAATTTATCACTGTCATGTTATTTATCACTGTCATGATATTTATCACTGTCATGTTATTTATCACTGTCATGTTATTTATCAGTCATGTAATTTATCACTGTCATGTTATTTATCACTGTCATGTTGTTTATCAGTCATGTAATTTATCACTGTCATGTTATTTATCACTGTCATGTAATTTCAAGCGGAAAATATGAATATTTTAAATTTTTTCTTGTAAATAAAAAGCTCTTATGTCAGTAAGGTATAATTAAGCACTCGAGGTTGTTATTTTGAGATAGGATATACATGTCGTATATCATGCGACATTTCGACAAATACGGTTGATATATATCGGTTGAGACTAAAGTGTATTGTGAGGCTGTAGAAAAAAGCTGTTAGGAAATATGATATAAAATGTGGTTTAATTATTCAGGAAAGATATAAGAAAGAAATAATTTAAATTTATCAATGAGGTTTCTTCCTTGAGAGAACTACTGCACCAACGTAAGCTGATATTAACTAATTACTATAATTATAGTAGCGTTTATATTACTTTATTTTAGTTAATTTTCTATGTTTAAGTTGGGCTGAGTGTGTCCCAATGGATAACGTGATGGACTATGGATCTGCGGGTATATCGTTAGCATTCTGATACTGCAAAAATATAAGAAGAAAGCTTGATCATGAATTTAGAATCGCGGATGCTTTGTAAAAGCAACTATCAAATCCGGCAAAGCTGTTTGACAAGATGAGCAACTATCAAATCCGGATAAACTGTTTGACAAGAGTAACCAAAGAACTGACGAGCTGACTCCCCTAGAGGCTGTTACTTTATGAGTAAGAACGGCTAGAAAATATCAGTTGAGTAACTTTGCGCTAATGTTCGATTACAAATAACCAAATAAAACTGTATAAGATATGAAGCCTGATGGGATCCTTGAACTTGGACACAGGTTTTTGAGTTTTTGTTCTGCGTTTTGCTTTCGAGACAGTTGAATAAAGACAAAAAATATAGTTTCGTATCCTTAAATAATAAATAAGTAAATAAGAAAGCTGAAGGTCCTGTATGAATGAATGTGTGTGATTGATCATTTTCATACGATACTAAAATATTTACTGCTATCAAGTTTCACGTTTTAAAAATAGAAATTAATAACATTATTTAGAACATTACTATATATAAACATTTAAACGTTCTTTTATATTATATGCAACTTTATCTTACAAAAAAATATTTATTCAAATCTAACAATGACTGAATAAAATAATAAAAGTTGAATTAAAATATAAAATGGATTTTTGAAAAATAAATCAAACATTACATGCACGAGATACGTACATAACTAAGAAACTGAGATACACACGTTACATACACGAGATACGTGACGTAACTACGAAACTGAGATACACACGTTACATACACGCGAGACGTGACATAACTAAGAAGCCCTTAGACAGTAAGCTATTGTCAGCACATATCTGTGAGAAGGTAACAGATAACAAGGAAAGACTAGTGTTTGAACTGATGTATTTTATGGAAACAAGAACAAAAAAAAAACAGATTTGTACACTACCTTGATCTTATGGCTACTCTATGATTTGATCATACACGAAATTGTGAGACTAAAAATATGGTCTTGAGGGGAAAAACAGCCTTGAATGATGATAAACAACATAATAGAAAGATATCCAATCTCTACAAGAGGAAATTGTACATCCAAAACCATAATCGTAAAGTGTATGTTAGTTCGTAAATATAAGGAAGTGACAAAAACCTTCTAGTTGATGACTGTGAAAGTCTGTATTTTGTAAGCAAGCAGGTGTTGGTTTGTCTTGTCTTCGTCACTCTGAGGTTAGGTTTCCGTAGATTCTTTAGAATACTTAGCACTAAGCCTAACACTTTATTCTCCTGGACTTTTCAAAGGGCACTTTTTGATAAAATCTGATCTATTATCGTATTTGTTTTTCAGTTTCCAACACGTTATCGCTTGCACATATATAAACCTGTGAAGAATTTAATCATTGACACAGCTGGACACAGGTGTCGTGTGTCGTTACTAAATGTGAACTGCAATGTGTCACATACTACAAATATTCCATGTTAACTGCAGTGTGTCACATACTACAAATATTCCATGTTATTTGCAATGTGTCACATACTACAAATATTTCATGTTAACTGCAGTGTGTCACATACTACAAATATTCCATGTTAACTGCAATCTCACATACTGCAAATATTCCATGTTAACTGCAGTGTGTCACATACTACAAATATTCCATGTTAACTGCAATGTGTCACATACTACAAATATTCCATGTTAACTGCAATCTCACATACTGCAAATATTCCATGTTAACTGCAACGTGTCACATACTACAAATATTCCATGTTAACTGCAACGTGTCACATACTACAAATATTCCATGTTAACTGCAACGTGTCACATACTACAAATATTCCATGTTAACTGCAATGTGTCACATACTACAAATATTCCATGTTAACTGCAATGTGTCACATACTGCAAATATTCCATGTTAACTGCAATGTGTCACATACTACAAATATTCCATGTTAACTGCAATGTGTCACATACTACAAATATTCCATGTTAACTGCAATGTGTCACATACTGCAAATATTCCATGTTAACTGCAATGTGTCACATACTACAAATATTCCATGTTAACTGCAACGTGTCACATACTACAAATATTCCATGTTAACTGCAACGTGTCACATACTACAAATATTCCATGTTAACTGCAACGTGTCACATACTACAAATATTCCATGTTAACTGCAATGTGTCACATACTACAAATATTCCATGTTAACTGCAATGTGTCACATACTGCAAATATTCCATGTTAACTGCAATGTGTCACATACTACAAATATTCCATGTTAACTGCAATGTGTCACATACTACAAATATTCCATGTTATTTGCAATGTGTCACATACTACAAATATTTCATGTTAACTGCAATGTGTCACATACTACAAATATTCCATGTTAACTGCAGTGTGTCACATACTACAAATATTCCATGTTAACTGCAATGTGTCACATACTACAAATATTCCATGTTAACTGCAATGTGTCACATACTACAAATATTCCATGTTAACTGCAATGTGTCACATACTACAAATATTCCATGTTAACTGGCGTACGTTACGTACTACATGGGTAGCGAAACTCAGTTGTTTTATTAATGAATACTAAAATTGATCATGGACAGTTTTATTACATGGATGTTTAATTGCATGTTCATATTAAATTATTTTACGATGGCATAAAATGTATATTCAAAAACTTTTATACCACATTTGATGCACACGATGGTCAAAAATAACATGGAACCCAAAGTATCCGTCTCATTTTTTAAAAACACAGAGTAATGACTTACACACACACATACATTCTTTTGTACCATTTATACATAAGTCACAAACTGACGGAATGAGATATGTTTTGAAATAAGTGTTTCTATAGGAGTTATTTTAAAGCTAGTTGTATTTTCATATAACAATATCTATCATTCATATTTAGGACCAAAGTTTCATTCTAATACTGATTTCAAGGTGAGAATTCCGATTTTTTTTATCAGTTTTCTTTTCGAGCATTATTATTTAATGAAATGATTTTAAGAAAACAAAATAAGTACATTTATGTGTTAGATAGTAAGATAAGAATCCCTGACCCAGCAATCTTCTGTTTAAATTAAGTCTTATGTAACAAGGATTTAAACAAATACATTTAACACAATTTACTAAGAGCAAGTCTGTGTTTGATTTAGTTTACTTTGTACGTTGAAGTAAAGATGAATAGAATACTATATCTTTGACTTGTGAGCGAGCACGCTGTTAGCGTGGCATAAAATTCATCTAAAGCTCGAGGAGATAGTTCAGCGGTCACTTAAAATCGTTCAACGATGAAATTCGGGTTCGATCCCTATGGTGGGTACAACATAAACAGCCCAGTCTGTAGCTCTGTGTTTAACAACAGAACAAACATCTGTTTATGGTACTTCAGTCGTTTTTTTGTTTAGGTATTGCGGATCACGTATTTCATTATTCTTAACAAAAAACCATTTCTGATACATTTTGTCCACTTATTATAGTCTATGCTACGTGTATATCAATATCTGGGAGTCTTAAGTTTGAAAAAAGTTCGTTTATTAAATGTATTTTAAATGAATTAAACTGAATATATTTTTTCCTTCAACTAATAAATTAAAACCTGTTAAGAGGTTATTCATATTTAAAACTCATAATGATGCATGCACCCCTGTTTTATGAAAAAGAATGTTTATTTTTTCCTATGTATGTTACGGTGACGTTCGGAAATAAACTTTCACATTTTTTTTTGTTTGTTTTACGTTTGCACAAGACATTGACAGTTAGAACGTAGATCTCACGAGTTCACCAAGTTCGGCTTTCGTACTGAAACGTGAAATTTGGATTTCTTTAGTAAGATAGAACTGGTGACTTCCCATTACGTCGGCCTGCTATCTTCATGGAATTGGATTGCAGATATAAGGCTTCATTCTCTGTCTCGGAATGTTCACCTATCTGATGAGAAAGGTTTTTTTTCTGTATCGTCTAACTGGAGTTGGCCTTCTTTTTAAGCATTTATTGTTAGGCCGAAAGGTTTTTTTTCCCACTGAAGAAAACACTTTTATTCATTTATATCTTTATTTGTGCAGCTGCGTATATGTTGTTTTTCATGATGCAAACGTGTTGCGAGATGTAAGCTGTTGAGTCTTGCTACTTTTTTTCCCAGTTTTATTTACAAATAAGAAATTAGTAAATTTTTCTGTAACCGAATAGTTGTTTGCTTGTCGTAAAGTTGTATTTTATATTATTATGTAAAAAGTTGCAGTTTTATGATTGAGGTTATCAGGTAATAGTGCTTTAGGATAACATAATTTTTGCTTTTGTTTATGAGTTTAGTTTATGAAGTTATTTAGGAAACTTATTCATGAAGGGAATTTTACCATAGAGTTAGGGTAAAGATAAAACACATAAACCATAATAAATGAATAACTGATTATGAAGTTAAACAGGAACAAAAGTTAACTGTAAAAATAGAATGATTTTAACATAAAAACAATACTGATAATTTAATTGTATTTAACGGGTTGCATTACTGGTAAATATATTTGGTCTGTTGTTATTTTGAATTCAGCACAAAGCTACACAATGGGCTATCTGTGCTCTGCCCACCACGGGTATTGAAACCTGGTTTTTAGCGTTGTAAGTCCGCCACTGGGGGTCAAAAGTTGCTCTAAATAAAACCTAGTAGTTTATTTTAACTAAATATTGATTTCTGTTTATCGACACATTTTTTTTCTCTAAATTTTTGTGTAGCTGAGATAAAGGGTGATTATCTTCGCTTGCGGGGTGTATACTCTTTTTATACTAAAACGGTAGTGGTTCAGCTATATATATATATATATATAATAAAGTTTGACTTCGTGTGATTTAGTGACTCAAGTTGTATCGTATGAAATATGGCAGTTGGTAATACCCTGTTTTGCTGGTTTAATGAGAAAAACATTATGTTATGCACGAATATTAATAATATCTTATCTGCTTACTGTTGCTCAGCGGTAAACTAGACGGTTTAAAATGATAAAACTTGGAATTAGATCTGTGCGTGGGTGAATCACAGCTAACCCATTGTGTAGCTTTATGTTAAGAACAAAGAAAATAAACTGTCAGTGAATCTTTCAGTTTTGGACTCTTAGTAAAACTTTTAACGTTAGTTACAGATATTTCAATGTAACAAACTTTTGTTTTTTGTAACTAAGTCACCACATCTCAATCAACTTTACCATCTCTGTGTTGAAATGAACGTTGCAATCACTAATATAGTTCTTTTCCTATACCTGTGAACTAAGCTAGATCTCAGTCTTCCATAAAATGGGGACCCGGAATGGCCAGGTGGTTAGGGAACTTGAATCACAATCTCGGTTGCGGGTTGAAATTTCTGTCCCACCAAACATGCTTGCTTTCAGTCGTGGGGGCGTTATAATGTGATAGTCAATCCCATTATTCGTTGGTAAAAAAATAGCTCATGAGTTGGCGGGGGGTAGTGATGGCTAACTGATTTCCCTCTAGTCCTTCACTGCTAAATGAGAGACGGCTAGCGCAGATAGCCCTCGAAATTCAAAACCAAAACCAATACGTGAATGGGCTACAATCGAACAATACACCAACCTGTATTCTGTACATACAGTCTAAGTCACGCCAAACTATAGGCTATTAGGAGGAGAAATATGGTTTAAAAATACGTGGATAGCCTATTGCTGTGACCAGTCAATGTACCTCTTCATTATAAGACTAGTTTTTAGTTTTAAACTTAGTTTTCTAACTTTTATAAAACCAGATCCTAGTCTACCCAATACTACATTCTCGGTCTATGACGAATTGTTTTTATTGTTCTTGGAGAAATTTTGTGGCTTTTAGAACAATCTCGTTTTACTTCTGCAGTAATAGTTTTTTTAAGTATTAGTTTGCTGACCTTAACGATACAAGTTTTTCATTCCCTGCATTAAAAACAACAAACTATACCAGACTGCTAAATTTTCGATAAATACAGGATTGTTTTGTGCTTTTGCATGAAAACATACCAGTTATATACTGGTAGTTACAAGAATAATGTTCTGTAATGTTTTAAGGATATTTTTCATTTTTGTTGTCATTTTTAAATTAAGAACAAACAGTTATCTGCTGGTAGTCACAAGAATACTGTTCTGTAATTTTAAAGATATTTTTCGTTTTTGTTATCATTTTTAAATTAAGAACAAACAGTTATCTGCTGGTAGTTACAAGAATAATGTTCCCTAATTTTTGAAAAATATTTTTCGTTTTTGTTATCATTTTTAAATTAAGAACAAACAATTATCTGCTGGTAGTTACAAGAATAATGTTCTGTAATATTTTAAGAATATTTTTCGTTTTTGTTATCATTTTCAAATTAAGAACAAACAGTTATCTGCTGGTAGTTACAAGAATAATGTTCTGTAATTTTTTAAGGATATTTTTCGTTTTTGTTATCATTTTCAAATTAAGAACAAATAGTTATCTGCTGGTAGTTACAAGAATAATGTTCTGTAATTTTTAAGGATATTTTTCGTTTTTGTTATCATTTTTAAATTAAGAACAAACAGTTATCTGCTGGTAGTTACAAGAATAATGTTCTGTAATTTTAAGATATTTTTCGTTTTTTGTTATCATTTTCAAATTAAGAACAAATAGTTATCTGCTGGTAGTTACAAGAATAATGTTCTGTAATTTTTTAAGGATAATTTTCGTTTTGTTATCATTTTAAAATAAGAACAAACAGTTATCTCCTGGTAGTTACAAGAATAATGTTCTGTAATTTTTTTAAGGATATTTTTCGTTTTTGTTATCATTTTTAAATTAAGAACAAACAGTTATCTGCTGGTAGTTACAAGAATAATGTTCTGTAATTTTAAGGATATTTTTCGTTTTGTTATGATTTTTAAATTAAGAACAAACAGTTATCTTCTGGTAGTTGCAAGAATAATGTTCTGTAATTTTTAAGATATTTTTCGTTTTTGTTATCATTTTTAAAATAAGAACAAACAGTTAACTGCTGATAGTTACAAGAATAATGTTCTGTAATTTTTAAGGATATTTTTCGTTTTTGTTATCATTTTTAAAATAAGAACAAACAGTTATCTCCTGGTAGTTACAAGAATAATGTTCTGTAATTTTTTAAGGATATTTTTCGTTTTTGTTATCATTTTTAAAATAAGAACAAACAGTTATCTCCTGGTAGTTACAAGAATAATGTTCTGTAATTTTTTTAAGGATATTTTTCGTTTTTGTTATCATTTTTAAATTAAGAACAAACAGTTATCTGCTGGTAGTTACAAGAATAATGTTCTGTAATATTTTAAGAATATTTTTCGTTTTTGTTATCATTTTCAAATTAAGAACAAACAGTTATCTGCTGGTAGTTACAAGAATAATGTTCTGTAATTTTTAAGATATTTTTCGTTTTTGTTATCATTTTCAAATTAAGAACAAATAGTTATCTGCTGGTAGTTACAAGAATAATGTTCTGTAATTTTTTAAGGATAATTTTCGTTTTTGTTATCATTTTTAAAATAAGAACAAACAGTTATCTCCTGGTAGTTACAAGAATAATGTTCTGTAATTTTTTTAAGGATATTTTTCGTTTTTGTTATCATTTTTAAATTAAGAACAAACAGTTATCTGCTGGTAGTTACAAGAATAATGTTCTGTAATATTTTAAGAATATTTTTCGTTTTTGTTATCATTTTCAAATTAAGAACAAACAGTTATCTGCTGGTAGTTACAAGAATAATGTTCTGTAATTTTTAAGATATTTTTCGTTTTTGTTATCATTTTCAAATTAAGAACAAATAGTTATCTGCTGGTAGTTACAAGAATAATGTTCTGTAATTTTTTAAGGATAATTTTCGTTTTTGTTATCATTTTTAAAATAAGAACAAACAGTTATCTCCTGGTAGTTACAAGAATAATGTTCTGTAATTTTTTTAAGGATATTTTTCGTTTTTGTTATCATTTTTAAATTAAGAACAAACAGTTATCTGCTGGTAGTTACAAGAATAATGTTCTGTAATTTTTTAAGGATATTTTTCGTTTTTGTTATGATTTTTAAATTAAGAACAAACAGTTATCTTCTGGTAGTTGCAAGAATAATGTTCTGTAATTTTTAAGATATTTTTCGTTTTTGTTATCATTTTTAAAATAAGAACAAACAGTTAACTGCTGATAGTTACAAGAATAATGTTCTGTAATTTTTAAGGATATTTTTCGTTTTTGTTATCATTTTTAAAATAAGAACAAACAGTTATCTCCTGGTAGTTACAAGAATAATGTTCTGTAATTTTTTAAGGATATTTTTCGTTTTTGTTATCATTTTTAAATTAAGAACAAACAGTTATCTCCTGGTAGTTACAAGAATAATGTTCTGTAATTTTTTAAGGATATTTTTCGTTTTTGTTATGATTTTTAAATTAAGAACAAACAGTTATCTTCTGGTAGTTACAAGAATAATGTTCTGTAATTTTTAAGATATTTTTCGTTTTTGTTATCATTTTTAAAATAAGAACAAACAGTTATCTCCTGGTAGTTACAAGAATAATGTTCTGTAATTTTAAAGATATTTTTCGTTTTTGTTATCATTTTTAAATTAAGAACAAACAGTTATCTTCTGGTAGTTACAAGAATAATGTTCTGTAATTTTTTTAAGGATATTTTTCGTTTTTGTTATCATTTTTAAATTAAGAACAAACAGTTATCTGCTGGTAGTTACAAGAATAATGTTCTGTAATTGTTTAAGGATATTTTTCGTTTTTGTTATGATTTTTAAATTAAGAACAAACAGTTATCTTCTGGTAGTTACAAGAATAATGTTCTGTAATTTTTAAGATATTTTTCGTTTTTGTTATCATTTTTAAAATAAGAACAAACAGTTATCTCCTGGTAGTTACAAGAATAATGTTCTGTAATTTTTTTAAGGATATTTTTCGTTTTTGTTATCATTTTCAAATTAAGAACAAATAGTTATCTGCTGGTAGTTACAAGAATAATGTTCTGTAATTTTTAGGGATATTTTTCGTTTTTGTTATCATTTTTAAAATAAGAACAAACAGTTATCTCCTGGTAGTTACAAGAATAATGTTCTGTAATTTTTTTAAGGATATTTTTCGTTTTTGTTATCATTTTTAAATTAAGAACAAACAGTTATCTGCTGGTAGTTAGAAGAATAATGTTCTGTAATTTTTTATGGATATTTTTCGTTTTTGTTATGATTTTTAAATTAAGAACAAACAGTTATCTTCTGGTAGTTACAAGAATAATGTTCTGTAATTTTTAAGATATTTTTCGTTTTGTTATCATTTTAAAATAAGAACAAACAGTTATCTCCTGGTAGTTACAAGAATAATGTTCTGTAATTTTTTTAAGGATATTTTTCGTTTTTGTTATCATTTTCAAATTAAGAACAAATAGTTATCTGCTGGTAGTTACAAGAATAATGTTCTGTAATTTTTAGGGATATTTTTCGTTTTTGTTATCATTTTTAAAATAAGAACAAACAGTTATCTCCTGGTAGTTACAAAGAATAATGTTCTGTAATTTTTTTAAGGATATTTTTCGTTTTTGTTATCATTTTCAAATTAAGAACAAACAGTTATCTGCTGGTAGTCACAAGAATAATGTTCTGTAATTTTTAAGGATATTTTTCGTTTTTGTTATCATTTTAAATTAAGAACAAACATTTTTTTTATAAATTCCCAACAGTGTTTTCAACTTAGTGACGACTGTATTCAGCATAGTCACCTGTGTTTGATGGCTTATAATAATCAAAGTTTATAAATAACTCAATCATCTTACATTGAAGCCATGTTATGTACAATAAGCAGTTAAATAGATACCTTTAATAACAATATGTTTTATCTTGTTATTTTTAGTTATTTTATTTCGGTTTCTTGTTCTGAAAAAAAAATCATTTCTGTAGTCTTAAAGTACATTTTTGTGTCATATTTGCTTTAATTACCACGAATATTAAATAAAGAAAACATGTATCATGTAATAACTTAATATAACTATTTTGGATTTGTTCCTGAATGAACTTTCGCATGTGATATATAGATATATATCCACAAAGCAATACTGTCGTTATCAGAAATTCTATAAACACGAAAGGTTTCTAAAATATTAACATGTTTATACCTCAGAAGAATAAAGTATTTGGTTTAGTTTATTTTGAATTTCGCGCAAAGCTACATGAGGGCTATCTGCGCTAGCCGTCCCTAATTTAGCACTACCGCCAACTCTTGAGCTACTCTTTTACCAACAAATAGTGGGATTAACTGATATATTATAATAACCTCGCGGCTGAAAGGGCGAGCATGTTTAGTGCGACGGAGATTCGAATCCTCGGCCTTCGGATTACGAGTCAAGCACCTTAACCCCCTGGCCATGCCGGGCTGACAGTATTTCAATAGTCCACTAATATATTGTTACAATAGTATTACTTCCCTCGTGTAAAAGTAAATATATTCTTTGTAAACACTTAGTCGATGTAATATTAAAACGAATTGCTTATATTATTAAAACTGAAAAATGGATAAAAAAAAAGGGTTTTATCTTATTTAAATAAAAATAAAAGCGTCCTATTCTAGTGGTTACTTGTGTTTCGGGACATAGGCAATTTTTAATATAATTAGTAGTTAAACAGTTTTCTAATGCAACAGTCAACGATTACACAGCTTAGAACTCGTCCGTCCTACCGCCAAAAATATCAAACACTTTATGAATATCAGTGAGATATTTAATAGGTTTAAATTATTGCTTGTTTTGTGTATGAAAAAGTTAAACGACGTCTGAGAATTTTTAATTGAAACATATTAAAACCGGCACAGTTTATGTACATCGAAAATGAAAAACTTCTATTATTATAATGTTAATTATAAGCGTGATTTTAATATGTTTTACGATAATAAAACTGTATAATCCAGACTTCTGAAAAGCGCAGGACAAATACAGAACGAGTGAATGATTGTATGCATTATATATACGAGTTTACTAGTGCATGCACCAGGTTAAAAAAACTTAATATATCACGTGTATAGTTTTATTATCGTGCCCTTTATAAAATAAACCAGAAAGATCCAGTTTGTTTTCTAACCATTAATACTTTAACATCTTGGAAAAGTGAGAGTTACGTTTTGATTGATTTTTAGACTTTAAGCATTTCAAGGTTAAATTTCAATAACATAGACAATAAGTAAAGAAAAAACCACTTGATAACGTTTTGTTTCTTCTGATTGAGTAAGTAAACTTATGAGTAAGTTCCAATAGTCCTCATAACGTGACATTAAAAATAATAAAGTGTCTCTTTGTATTAGGTATATATTTTTGGATTGTATTTCATATATAACGCAAACAACAATTGTTTCACTTCCATTAAGTTCAAGGCTTCTCAATGGGTTTGCTGTGCTCAACCCATCACCGGTATTGAAATCCAGTTTTTAGAGATTTACCGCCAAGCTACTGAGGGCTGGTTTAATTATTGAAAAGATTCACCTGGAACATAATTTCCTCACGTGTAGAAATATACCGTCCAGATATTGATATTATGACGTGTAGAAATATACCGTCCAGATATTGATATTATGATAAGAGAAAGCTTTGTTTGTTCCAGAATTTTTTTAGCAGACCACACGTTCTGTTCTATAACCTCTGATTCACAGTCACCTTACTAGCAGACCACACGTTCTGTTCTATAACCTCTGATTCACAGTCATCTTACTAGTAGGGGCCTGGCATGGCCGAGCGCGTTAAGGCATGCGCTCGTAATCTGAGGGTCGCGGGTTCGCATCCGAGTCGTGCTAAACATGCTCGCCCTCCCAGCCGTGGGGGCGTTATAATGTGACGGTCAATCCCACTTTTCGTTGCTAAAAGAGTAGCCCAAGAGTTGGCGGTGGGTGGTGATGACTAACTGCCTTCTCTCTAGTCTTACACTACTAAATTAGGGACGGCTAGCACAGATAGCCCTCGAGTAGCTTTGTGCGAATTTCAAAACAAACAAACAAACAAACTTACTAGTAGACCACACGTTCTGTTCTATAACCTCTGATTCACAGTCATCCTTACTAGTAGACCACACGTTCTGTTATATAACCTCTGATTCACAGTCATCTTACTAGTAGACCACACGTTCTGTTCTGTAACCTCTGATTCACAGTCACCTTACTAGCAGGTCACACGTTCTGTTTTATAACCTCTGATTCACAGTCACCTTACTAGCAGACCACACGTTCTGTTCTATAACCTCTGATTCACAGTCACCTTACTAGCAGACCACACGTTCTGTTCTATAACCTCTGATTCACAGTCACCTTACTAGTAGACCACACGTTCTATTCTATAACCTCTGATTCACAGTCACCTTACTAGTAGACCACACGTTCTGTTCTATAACCTCTGATTCACAGTCACCTTACTAGTAGACCACACGTTCTGTTCTATAACCTCTGATTCACAGTCACCTTACTAGTAGACCACACGTTCTGTTTTATAACCTCTGATTCACAGTCACCTTACTAGTAGACCACACGTTCTGTTCAATAACCTCTGATTCACAGTCGCCTTACTAGTAGACCACACGTTCTGTTCAATAACCTCTGATTCACAGTCGCCTTACTAGTAGACCACACGTTCTGTTCTATAACCTCTGATTCACAGTCACCTTACTAGCAGACCACACGTTCTGTTTTATAACCTCTGATTCACAGTCACCTTACTAGTAGACCACACGTTCTGTTCTATAACCTCTGATTCACAGTCACTTTACTAGCAGACCACACGTTCTGTTTTATAACCTCTGATTCACAGTCACCTTACTAGTAGACCACACGTTCTGTTCAATAACCTCTGATTCACAGTCGCCTTACTAGTAGACCACACGTTCTGTTCAATAACCTCTGATTCACAGTCACCTTACTAGTAGACCACACGTTCTGTTCTATAACCTCTGATTCACAGTCACCTTACTAGCAGACCACACGTTCTGTTTTATAACCTCTGATTCACAGTCACCTTACTAGCAGACCACACGTTCTGTTCTATAACCTCTGATTCACAGTCACCTTACTAGTAGACCACACGTTCTGTTCTATAACCTCTGATTCACAGTCACCTTACTAGTAGACCACACGTTCTGTTCAATAACCTCTGATTCACAGTCGCCTTACTAGTAGACCACACGTTCTGTTCAATAACCTCTGATTCACAGTCGCCTTACTAGTAGACCACACGTTCTGTTCTATAACCTCTGATTCACAGTCACCTTACTAGCAGACCACACGTTCTGTTTTATAACCTCTGATTCACAGTCACCTTACTAGCAGACCACACGTTCTGTTCTATAACCTCTGATTCACAGTCACCTTACTAGCAGACCACACGTTCTGTTCTATAACCTCTGATTCACAGTCACCTTACTAGCAGACCACACGTTCTGTTCTATAACCTCTGATTCACAGTCACCTTACTAGTAGACCACACGTTCTGTTCTATAACCTCTGATTCACAGTCACCTTACTAGTAGACCACACGTTCTGTTCAATAACCTCTGATTCACAGTCACCTTACTAGCAGACCACACGTTCTGTTCTATAACCTCTGATTCACAGTCGCCTTACTAGTAGACCACACGTTCTGTTCAATAACCTCTGATTCACAGTCGCCTTACTAGTAGACCACACGTTCTGTTCTATAACCTCTGATTCACAGTCACCTTACTAGCAGACCACACGTTCTGTTTTATAACCTCTGATTCACAGTCACCTTACTAGCAGACCACACGTTCTGTTCTATAACCTCTGATTCACAGTCACCTTACTAGCAGACCACACGTTCTGTTCAATAACCTCTGATTCACAGTCGCCTTACTAGCAGACCACACGTTCTGTTCAATAACCTCTGATTCACAGTCACCTTACTAGCAGACCACACGTTCTGTTTTATAACCTCTGATTCACAGTCACCTTACTAGCAGACCACACGTTCCGTTCTATAACCTCTGATTCACAGTCACCTTACTAGCAGACCACACGTTCTGTTTTATAACCTCTGATTCACAGTCACCTTACTAGCAGACCACACGTTCTGTTCTATAACCTCTGATTCACAGTCACCTTACTAGCAGACCACACGTTCTGTTTTATAACCTCTGATTCACAGTCACCTTACTAGCAGACCACACGTTCTGTTCAATAACCTCTGATTCACAGTCGCCTTACTAGCAGACCACACGTTCCGTTCTATAACCTCTGATTCACAGTCACCTTACTAGCAGACCACACGTTCTGTTCTATAACCTCTGATTCACAGTCACCTTACTAGTAGACCACACGTTCTGTTCTATAACCTCTGATTCACAGTCACCTTACTAGCAGACCACACGTTCCGTTCTATAACCTCTGATTCACACTCATTTTACTAGTAGACCACACGTTCTGTTCTATAACCTCTGATTCACAGTCACCTTACTAGCAGGTCACACGTTCTGTTTTATAACCTCTGATTCACAGTCATCTTACTAGCAGACCACACGTTCCGTTCTATAACCTCTGATTCACAGTCACCTTACTAGCAGACCACACGTTCTGTTCTATAACCTCTGATTCACAGTCACCTTACTAGCAGACCACACGTTCTGTTCTATAACCTCTGATTCACAGTCACCTTACTAGTGGACCACACGTTCTGTTTTATAACCTCTGATTCACAGTCACCTTACTAGCAGACCACACGTTCTGTTCTATAACCTCTGATTCACAGTCACCTTACTAGCAGACCACACGTTCTGTTCTATAACCTCTGATTCACAGTCACCTTACTAGTGGACCACACGTTCTGTTCAATAACCTCTGATTCACAGTCACCTTACTAGCAGACCACACGTTCTGTTCTATAACCTCTGATTCACAGTCACCTTACTAGCAGACCACACGTTCTGTTTTATAACCTCTGATTCACAGTCACCTTACTAGCAGACCACACGTTCTGTTCTATAACCTCTGATTCACAGTCACCTTACTAGCAGACCACACGTTCTGTTCTATAACCTCTGATTCACAGTCACCTTACTAGCAGGTCACACGTTCTGTTTTATAACCTCTGATTCACAGTCACCTTACTAGCAGACCACACGTTCTGTTCTATAACCTCTGATTCACAGTCACCTTACTAGCAGACCACACGTTCTGTTCTATAACCTCTGATTCACAGTCACCTTACTAGCAGACCACACGTTCTGTTTTATAACCTCTGATTCACAGTCACCTTACTAGCAGACCACACGTTCTGTTCTATAACCTCTGATTCACAGTCACCTTACTAGCAGATCACACGTTCTGTTTTATAACCTCTGATTCACAGTCACCTTACTAGCAGACCACACGTTCTGTTTTATAACCTCTGATTCACAGTCACCTTACTAGCAGACCACACTTTCTGTTCTATAACCTCTGATTCACAGTCACCTTACTAGCAGATCACACGTTCTGTTCTATAACCTCTGATTCACAGTCACCTTACTAGCAGACCACACGTTCTGTTTTATAACGTCTGATTCACAGTCACCTTACTAGTAGACCACACGTTCTGTTCTATAACCTCTGATTCACACTCACCTTACTAGTGGACCACACGTTCTAGAACAGAAATCTTATAATTCTTAGTTTTCATTGATGAAAATACTTTTTGTTGGTTATAGTTCCATTGTTCTCGCTATACTTGCATTTTGTATTTATGGCAAAGCTATTACGGCTATCTGCTGGCTATTGATTAGCAGAACCCTAACATCCACCATCCAAGCTAAGTAACTGGCTGTCACTTTTATCGTATTTCAGAGCTTAAAGTGTGGGGAAATTCCTGTAGTGGTGCGCGGATTGAAGCCCAACTCACCAACTATGTAATCCAAAGGTCAACCACAGGGCCTAACCAACACCTCTTCTCACTTTAGATCTCTAACATTTCTCATTTATTGTTAATAAAGAAGCTGAATAAATTCAGAATCCTTAACAATATTTATGAGAACGTTCACTGAGGAAAGTTTACTTATAATAGTTCAAAACTAATGTATAGTTAAGTTAATGAGAAACAACTGATGGTACGTAAAGATGGGCCATTAATGTAAACAAAGAGGGGATTATTACAACTTTATTAGAAATAACGACTGAGAAAATGTTTTGTACTTTCTTGTAATTAATGGTTTTGTTATAAAGCAATCGCTATTCTTGAATAATTACATTTTAATTTTAGGTTTGAAGCACGAAATCTCTGAGATGAAGTTCAACAGTTTGATAATGAAGAAAGTTATGTAATATCTCAAAGAGCTAATTGACACGACATGAAAGATATAGAAAATATAACATATAACACTTCTTTACTCGATTATTTTGTGCTTTCAAACTTAATGACATAGTGATAGTCAGCGTGAAATATGCCTAAAACTTAATCGATGTAAAAATATTCTAAACATTTATTTTGATTTAACCGTGAAATTCCTGAGTCTTTGTTTTTAACAAGTCCATTTCTGATGAAGCATAGAACAAGTATGTTTGGGTTAGATCAACATATTAATCTGTGATGTTTGTTCGTATCATACCCATAAAAAAGGAACAGCGTCTTTTAAATCAGGAGTATGAATTGTTTGTTCTAAACAGTTAAAAATAATTCTTTAAAATGTTCCTCAGTACAAAATGTTTTCTGTTATCTATCTATTTACTATATACAATTCTAATAGAAACAGATGTTCAATGTTTACAATCGGGTGTACTTTGACAAATCCATTTTTTCCTGTCTTACAACAGAATCCATTGTTTTCTCTTTCATATCTGAAGAGATTAAATTTCTATATTTTGGAGGCTTCATATACTTTGTTTAATATCATATATACTTCATATACTTTGTTTAATATCATATATACTTCATATACTTTGTTTAATATCATATATACTTCATATACTTTGTTTAATATCATATATACTTCATATACTTTGTTTAATATCATATATACTTCATATACTTTGTTTAATATCATTTTCTTCCAGAAATTTCTGTCAGAAATTGATCATCTCATCATATTTCGGGAGATCATTTTTGGTTTACTGTTTATATATTTCAAAGATTTTCATAGAATTCCGGTGTAAATAGGAAAGCTGGTTTTGTTGTTTGACACACTGCTTAGCTTAAGCCTTTATAGAATTGGTTTCACTCTGTTAAAAACAACGAACAACAGGAATAAATGTTTTAAAACTGTCTAATGCTTTTCACTCATTTCTTCACCACATTTTCACAAACATTAAATATCATATCAAAAGACTGGGGTGAATGATATTTAGAAACGAAAAGAAACATAGAAAGTTGAAAACGTTTATTACTTGTCTAGAAAGCATATATTATAGGACGTTCTGAATTTATGGCAATGTTGACTTACTACATATTAAGTTCTTGTTTTGAAACAAGATCTTATAAACTTAACATTCGAAAACAGCACTTTTAAGTTTTCGCAATTTAAGCTCTCAATTCTATGTAGTTGATTTTCAAACTCACAAAATTAATAATGTATGAAATTAACTTTTAGTTCGTTTCGTTTTTTCTATCGGTTAGAACAACCAACTCTCTTCATTCTTCGGAGTAGAACTCGATTATGAATCTGAAAATTAATTACTGCTGAAAACATTGCATATATGAATTCATTTTCATTTGGGTTCCTCTCCTTTTTATTACTGTACGTAATTATTTTTACATTAAGTTTTCACAGTTTTTCAAACGTTAACCCTCTCAGACAGAATTGGACTGGAGTCTGTAACTTGTAGTCTTCTGGATCGTTTTAAGGGTACAACTAATAGAAAATTATTATTATAACGAGATTTACTGACAAATTTGGTTTTCCGCGTGTATCCATCTGTATTATAGAAGGAACTAAGATTCAAAACAATAATTGGATAAGTTGTCAACGAATCAACTGACAATTAATGTAAAATAAATTATGTATAAATTAATAATTTTCTAATTCACTTGAAAACTTCAGTCTAATATGTTTCTGACAAAACGGTGAGCCGAATTTAGTATGATTAGCAAACCTTCCTGGATATTGTAATCTAATAATACTCCGTTTGGAAAGCGTAATGATTGTTATTTTAAGTAGTCGGAATTATTGTTCTGCGTTGTCTCAAGTGGTCTGATTTTTGAAGATTCATGTTTTTGACGAAATATAATTCTGGCCTTAGGTTACTAAGCTCTCTAACACGTGTTTATATCTAGCTGATGGACACATAATAATAAACGTTAATGGAATATTCAATTAGTTGTTATCAGCTAAAATACGCTAAGTTGTGATTTTACCTGTAAAACTGAAATGTCTTTGATTTTGAGGGAAGATAAGCCGAAATACTAACTTTGTATTAAGGTTGGTGGACGTGCGTTAAAACTGATTTTAACATTTTAAAGACATAACGAGTACGTCAGTATTACACTGGAAATGTCAGTATTGTTCTTAACTAAATAACTGAATTTCTTGGCATTTGGATTAATGAAGCCTAAGCTAAAATTGACGAGAAATGCTAATATAATATAACAAAGAAACATTCAATTGTTTGTTATATGTTGAAGTAAGTGTTTGATTGTGTTTATGACTGTAAAAACTGTTGCTCATTACGTAGAACAAGAAAATTCATTGTCCAAAATTCTGATTGAGTGTTATCCGTTAAACTAGGTGTTATGCCACACCCTCATAATGCTATCATGAATGCACTCGTGACCTATAGGGTTGAAATACTGTTAGATAATACTCAAAATATGAAGTTATGATTACACGGAAGGAAGTACAAGAAATTAATATTTCTGAGAACAGACTTGTTCGAGGTGGAAAGCTCATACTTTCTACACGTGGCGCTACGTAACTCATTACGTGCTCTTTTCACAAAATACGTCAGCCTAATGCATTAGAACTTTACCACCATAATCTAGAGCTAAGATCATACAAGTATGAAGTGGCCTCTACAGACTGGTTAGAAGGGAAAATCCAACCAAAGACTGAAATGGGCATCAGATTCAAACAATGGGAGGTAAAAGTTTTGAGAAAGGGTTTTTTTAGAGATGAATAAATTATGTGGTGACACGGGTAGAAATGGTATAATGGCCTACAAGGAAAAGCACGTGCGGAGAGCAATATATGTATAGACTGCATATCATCTATTGGTACTGAATATCTAAGTAGCATTGATGGCAACTTGACTGCTAGAAGTTGTTATCAGTTGAATGTATTTAAAGTTTATTGGCTTACTAGATAATACAGTATGTCCTAAATAACAAGTAAATTATAACTACTATCAGTTTAGTATATGAACTGGCGAGTTGCCAAATAAAAATATGGGGTTGCTTATAGGAAGCATATTTCCACTAGAAGAAAGAAAATATTAATTGTTAAACATAGAAAATGAACAAAGCCTGTTAGAGAGATATTTTTAAATGCTTACAAGTGTTTAATGATACCTGTCTTTGGTATGTTCTATGCTAAAATACCCGTAACCAGTGCAATTACTGTTTTATATATAACCTTGTAAAGTTTGTTTAGTTCTTCAACGGTATCATAAAGTTAAAGTTTTATATATTACAGGTTGCTACTCTCAACACTGCCCACTTCCTTTTGTTTTAATTTTTTTCTGAAGCTTATTTTTGGTTCAATGAATTAATAACTAAGTACACTAATAATGTTGAATTATATACCCATTATTTAGAGTCAAATTTGGTTTTTGTGGTTGGTTTTGTTAATATAAAAATACTATTATTTGTTTTCTCCAAGTAAAGTGGTTTTTTACAATGCCTTTAGGTTGTTAAGATTTCGCACCTATAAAGACCTGCAATTGGTTATAATCAACAAACGTTTTATTTTTAGAAATAATACCACATTGATTATCTTATTCATAATACTGCACATATGTATATAACACTTTAAAGACTATTCCATAATCAATACAACGAGCCATTAAACTAATGTTTTGCACGTTTTGTTAAATGAGCTAATTGTTCAATGTAAAAACTGTTCTTACTGACTTGCCATGCCTACAATTATTGTTTTTACATTTTTCTTTCGTACGTATGAATAAAAACAAACAACAAAGACAGATAGGATAAGCTTGTGATTCCAGCTTCGTGTGATGTTAACACATTTCTGGTATGTTTTGTTTTACATGATATATTGTAAAATTCGAAATATTTTGACAAGATGTTTGTATTTATATTTACCTGGATATTGTGAACTAAGTAATGATTGTATTATTATATTGTAAAATATCAATCATATATATTTCAATATTTCCTTGCAGTAACTGGATACTCAGTTGTATGATATATTGTAAAATTCGAAATATGATATACACGTACTTGAAAACCGTAAGAATATTTCGGAGGATTACTTTGGTTCGTTTATTTATATTGCTGTATTAAATACTGTTGACAAAAACATGGCATTACTAGGCATTACAGCTATCATGATCACCGCTGCTGGACAACACAGTGACTGCTAGTGGAGTTTAGATTGCACCCACTGACTGATTGTTTTGTTTTTGGAATTGGTGTAATTTTTGTTTATTTTTTATGTTCACGTTTAGTAATTTAAAAGTTGAGTAAATTATATTAAAATGGTTTTGGAAGCTTACCACGTCGTTACGACCTGTGTTAACACATATTGTCTTATGCTTTCTGACGACCATACATCTTGATAGTAGATCTGCATCACAGATTCCATTGTTAAAAATTACTTCGTAACGTTGCAATGTCCAGAGCACACCACTCCTCCCTACTTGCTTTTCACAATCAATCTAATGTAAGAGATTGGTTGCAGGGCTCTTTCTAGATGTTTCTGCATTCCCAAATTGTCCCACGTTCTTATGTTTTTTTTAATTAAATACAAGAAGTACTTATCTTGAAAGTTCTAAATATTCGATCTGGTCACGGCTTTATGATCTAAATTTATAACTGTTTTGTATATAAAAAAAAGAGTTGCCATATGTACTTTTCGAAAGCCTATGAATTTTCATTGACGTCACACTACCTACTCAACGTTAAACAATGACAAAATATGGTTGTGGAATATGCTGTCTACATAACTTAATAAGGGCTGTGTCACGTGTCCTGCTGATTTTTGTATTTAAAAAGCATTTTGTTACATTTAACACACTCTGTATATAGTTCTCTGATGGTACAGCTGTAAGTCTTATTATTTGCAACGTTAAAATATGAGGTTCAATTCCTATCCAAAGATATGACAAATAGCCAAGTATGAGTAACTTGTAAGCTTAGCTCACTTGGTTTATTTTAGGCCTCAACCTATGAACGAACATATTCTTTATATATAGGGTTTGTTCATCAATGGCCCTTGTCACATTCATCTAGAGCATGTTCAGGAACACTTGATTTAGTCAGGTATCTCACATTTGCATGTTAGTTTACAGGAGTTAAGAATTTTCATTTGACTGACTTAACACAGCCTTGCTGACAGCACTGACAGGAAAATTTATTAACTCCGTCTTTTCACTTTTAATATAGAAAGACTGTTTTTAAGGGTAAAATTGTGAGGACAATTAGGTTTAAAAATACATTTCAGTCGTATTCAGGCTTACGCCCTCTTTTGATCAATATTTTTCTGTATCGTCATGAGAGACACTGGCTCATGGATTGTCCGCAGTCTTTTAAACAGCTTTACGATTGTAGATATGTGAATGACACATTTAACATTTTCAGGAATCAAGCCTCTCATTTAAAAAACTAACGAACGTGACGGCTTAAAACTTACTATTAAAGAACAACTAATTACAAACTTTAATTTTTGGGAATTTTGATTTTCTACAATGACCATAATTTCCAATGTGAAATTTACTATGAAGACACTTACTGATTTATATTTAATTTTGCAAGTTTTATACCAAATGTTTTAAAAGAAAATGTGGCTAAACACTGTCTTATTGTGTATAACAAATACCTAGTTTTAATGAAGCTTTACCCAAAGAATTTAACAACATAAAACAATTTCTGTATAAAATGTTTTCTGCTAATCATGCTATTCACGGAATAATTTATGACTACTTTAATAAGAAAATTTTCAGTAAACCATTGATGAAGAAAATTCCGAAATATTCTACTTCCTTGCCCTACGTGGGCAGATACTCCTTAATTATTTAAAATCACTGACGAAATGCACTTCGCTCGGTTTATCCTGATTTACATTGGAGTTGTGCTTTTAAGCTTAATTGTTGTCTGTTTTTTATGACCGTATTCGTGCAACAAATCTATCAAATACACTTTATAAATATACTTGAACTTGCTGCTATCAAGGCTGTATTGGGTCCACTGAAGGAACATTGTTAACTCGTGTGAAAGAATATGTAAATTTGAGATCCCCGACTAAATTGATGTCCTGGAACTTGGACTGAGCGTGACGTAGTTGTTAATTCTAATTTCTTTAATATCTTAGTTAAGGTCATTGATGAACAAAGCCTTTGCGTAAAAATTATCTTGTTTATTTCATAGTCTAAGACCTAAAATAAAGCAAATAGTCGTAAAAAATCTTGTGTATTTCCTAGTCTAAGGCCTAAAATAAAGCAAATAGTCGTAAAAAATCTTGTGTATTTCATAGTCTAAGGCCTGAAATAAAGCAAGTAGTCGTAAAGAATCTTGTTTATTTCATAGTCTAAGGCCTAAAATAAAGCAAATAGTCGTAAAAAATCTTGTGTATTTCCTAGTCTAAGGCCTAAAATAAAGCAAATAGTCGTAAAAAATCTTGTGTATTTCCTAGTCTAAGGCCTAAAATAAAGCAAATAGTCGTAAAAAATCTTGTGTATTTCATAGTCTAAGGCCTGAAATAAAGCAAATAGTCGTAAAGAATCTTGTTTATTTCATAGTCTAAGGCCTAAAATAAAGCAAATAGTCGTAAAAAATCTTGTGTATTTCCTAGTCTAAGGCCTAAAATAAAGCAAATAGTCGTAAAAAATCTTGTGTATTTCATAGTCTAAGGCCTGAAATAAAGCAAGTAGTCGTAAAGAATCTTGTTTATTTCATAGTCTAAGACCTAAAATAAAGCAAATAGTCGTAAAAAATCTTGTGTATTTCCTAGTCTAAGGCCTAAAATAAAGCAAATAGTCGTAAAAATCTTGTGTATTTCATAGTCTAAGGCCTGAAATAAAGCAAGTAGTCGCAAAGAATCTTGTTTATTTCATAGTCTAAGGCCTAAAATAAAGCAAATAGTCGTAAAAAATCTTGTGTATTTCCTAGTCTAAGGCCTAAAATAAAGCAAATAGTCGTAAAAAATCTTGTGTATTTCCTAGTCTAAGGCCTAAAATAAAGCAAATAGTCGTAAAAAATCTTGTGTATTTCATAGTCTAAGGCCTGAAATAAAGCAAATAGTCGTAAAGAATCTTGTTTATTTCATAGTCTAAGGCCTAAAATAAAGCAAATAGTCGTAAAAAATCTTGTTTATTTCCTAGTCTAAGGCCTAAAATAAAGCAAATAGTCGTAAAAATCTTGTTTATTTCATAGTCTAAGGCCTGAAATAAAGCAAATAGTCGTAAAAAATCTTGTTTATTTCATAGTCTAAGGCCTAAAATAAAGCAAATAGTCGTAAAAAATCTTGTTTATTTTATAGTCTAAGGCCTAAAATAAAGCAAATAGTCGTAAAAAATCTTGTTTATTTCATAGTCTAAGGCCTAAAATAAAGCAAATAGTCGTAAAAAATCTTGTTTATTTTATAGTCTAAGGCCTAAAATAAAGCAAATAGTCGTAAAAAAATCTTGTTTATTTCATAGTCTAAGGCCTAAAATAAAGCAAATAGTCGTAAAATCTTGTTTATTTCATAGTCTAAGGCCTGAAATAAAGCAAATAGTCGTAAAAAATCTTGTTTATTTCATAGTCTAAGGCCTGAAATAAAGCAAATAGTCGTAAAAAATCTTGTTTATTTCATAGTCTAAGGCCTAAAATAAAGCAAATAGTCGTAAAAATCTTGTTTATTTTATAGTCTAAGGCCTAAAATAAAGCAAATAGTCGTAAAAAATCTTGTTTATTTCATAGTCTAAGGCCTAAAATAAAGCAAATAGTCGTAAAAAATCTTGTTTATTTTATAGTCTAAGGCATAAAATAAAGCAAATAGTCGTAAAAAATCTTGTTTATTTCATAGTCTAAGGCCTAAAATAAAGCAAATAGTCGTAAAAAATCTTGTTTATTTCATAGTCTAAGGCCTAAAATAAAGCAAATAGTCGCAGCTTTACAGGTTATTTTGAAGAGTTAGTATGAAAGACTTTTATTTGGTTTTAAGCTGTAACTATAATAAATCGACGGTACCTTTATTTTAAAATATAACATTTTTGTGAAATAACAAATACCACAAAACATTATGGTACCATGCACATTAGATGATTCCACTCATCCCACAGTTTAAACGGAAATTATACATTTATAAGTAGCACTACTTAAATTACGTACTTTTTCTTCATTGGGAAATATTACTATGTGGACTTACGCTCTAAAATTAAGTTCTACTTGAAAAATCATATCATATTTCATAACCAAACAAGTTATAATTAAAGGAGGATATTAGATATATATATTTATGTATAATAATTTACATAAATTATATAAAGTTGAAATTAAGAGAACGAACAATTAATTAAAGGGTGTTTTCGTCGTTTTTTACTGCTGCTAATTTATTTACAGAAAAGTAACATAATTTTAAACACAACTAAATAATTAAAACTTTAACGTTTTGATATAGCTATTCTTACGAATAAACTTCGTTTACAAATTTTATCTTCTCACTAATATGTACTGTAATCAAACACGTGCCATAAGTTGAATATCACACTTTACTTTCTGTGATGCTATGGTTTTAAGTTCAAATATTTCTGAAAATTAGTTATGTGGGAAAGCAATATGACAAAGTGTGTGTTTTCTTATAGTAAAGCCACATGGGGCTATCTGCAGGGCCCGGCATGGCCAAGCGCGTAAGGCGTGCGACTTGTAATCCGAGGGTCGCGGGTTCGCGCCCGCGTCGCGCTAAACATGCTCGCCCTTCCAGCCGTGGGGGTGTATAATGTTACGGTCAATCCCACTATTCGTTGGTAAAAAAGTAGCTCAAGAGTTGGCGGTGGGTGGTGATGACTAGCTGCCTTCCCTCTAGTCTTACACTGCTAAATTAGGGACGGCTAGCACAGATAGCCCTCGAGTAGCTTTGTGCGAAATTCCAAAACAAACAAACAAGCTATCTGCTGATCCCACCGAGGGGAATCGAACCCATGATTTTAGCGTTGTAAATCCGTAGACATACCGCTGTACTAGCGGGGGACTATATGACAAAGTATATAATTTTCTAGGATGTTTCTGTTGTATTTTTTAGAGAATAATATAAACATTATAAAGCGAAGGATACGAAACCTGAATTTTGTTTTTAATATCTTTCTTTGATATTGATAGGAAAACTGACTCCTGGATACTCGATCATAAAGACCAGTTAATTACAACTGATACTGTATTGTCATTATTTTCTCTTTAAATGTATGTGAAGTTCTACTTTTTTTGGTTTTATTTCTGAGGTCATTTATATTACGTGGTGTAACTGTAATTGAGCGTACATTTATCTAATGATGAAGAAAAATAACAATTTCTTTATTTCCAGGAGATGTATTGAAACATTTAAATAAACCCAGTTAAAATAATTAGCATACGTGTTTAATTGTTTTGTAATATTTCCACATAGAAAGAATGTATGTAAATATATTTACTGTCACTGAGCTTCCATAGAGTAAAAACTGACACCAAAGCTGTCAAAAAAATCCCCTTCCGATTTAATAGGCGTTTAGTTATGTCCAGAATAGAGTTAATATTTCTTTCTTCATGTTTTCCTTCCAGCGATTATGGAAAAACTATTTAAGAACTAGATGAACTTTCGCAGATTGCCTCACAGTGTTCCGTTTCATGAGTAAATAAATCCAGAGTTAAGAGTAACAGTTATTTTGTAATTATTTCTTTTAGACTTCACATATTATGCTGTACCGCAGCCTACAGAGTGCATAATTCTTCTCGTAATTCATGACACGCGCCCGTTTTACTGACGTCAAAATAATATAAACTACAAAGTTGGGGGGAACCTAATGTGACGTCATATTAGTGTCTACTGACTGACTGACGATCAGCACACAACCGCATAGTGGTTAAAACAGATGGCTCCTCGAGACGGACTTCTGTCTCCTTTGGGGTATTAAACTTTGACAATCTAAAGACAGAAACTTGAATAAATGTTAGCCAGAAGGAGACGACTTTGCTATTTTGCACATGTAATCCCATTGTATTAGAATTAACAGTTTCTTTTTATTATGTTTTTAAATGTGAGATTGCAAAATATAATTTAAAATTACATCTTCGCCTTGTAAAAGTACAGTAAACAAAGTTGGATTCTTTAAAATATTTAGTTGAACTTCTCAGTTAAAGCAAAAGTTTTAATAGTAAAATGAATGATGTTACCTTATTATCGGGTCCGGCATTGCCAGGTGGTTAAGGCTCTCGACTCGTAATCTGAGGGTCGCGGGTTCGAATCCCGTCACACCAAACAGGCTCGCCCTTTCAGCCGTGGGGGGCGTTATAAAGTGACGGTCAATCCTACTATTCGTTATTAAAAGAGTATCCTACGAGTTGGCGGTGAGTGGTGATGACTGGCTGCCTTTCCACTAGTCTTACAGTGCTAAACTAGCGCACATAGCCCTCGTGTATATTTTGCGCGAAATTCAAAAACCAAACAAATAAAACTGTGTCACATTTTCGACACCAAAATTTTGAAAGACATTCCACTGTATAAGAAACATTACAAGCCTCGCCCTGACGAGTGTATGTAATTTGAATGTTAGTTTTTAACGGGTAAGCAGATTTGTGATGATTAATGAAGCACTTACATAATGAAAAATCGATAAGTGCTTCTCCATAATTTTCTTAAAAGTAGTTAGAATATGAAAGATTAATTACTTTATACGAATAAACGTTTTCTTTGGCTATGCAGATTGGTTAATTAAACATAACGAAGAAAAGAGTTCACTAAAGAGAACCGAACACTTTGAATACGAAATTTCAGAATTTAATACGTATTAAGAATTCCGCCTTCAGCTAAATGAAATGTAGCAGAATACTGTTTACCAAGTGAGCGGGGAAAGTTTCGTAAAACGTAAGAAAAAAATTCAAATGGGCTGAATTTTGTGTGCTTAATTTAGTTAATGATAGCTTGTGCCTTTTAAAAATATTCCTTTCTGAACTTCAACAACTGTTTCTAAACAACAGAAAGTAAAGGTGTCGTGGTCGAAGGTTGAAACATGTAATTAGATTTGAAGCAACGAGAGTTGTGGAACATGGCGGTCGTTATTGTCTGTAATTATTAACTGATCAGTGTCAAATTGTTTTATCCTGTCGGAAACGTATAACTATCCAAGTAACGTTCTGTAACATTTTATGTATAAAACCGTGTTTACTAAACAATAAATAGTGTTAGGAAAATGGCTACAGCGTACATCAAATGTAATTATAGAAGAAGAAAGTGTACCTGGTGGGTTTATTAGTATCGGTACGTGTGTTAAATATAGGATTCTGATAAAGGACTGACACTTCAAACCTGTATCCGAGAAAACAAGAACATGTGGTGACAAACAATTCAAGTTAACTAAAGCGTTGCTAAAACGTTACTTAAATACAATAACAGTTACTAAAATACGGTAAGATTACGCAGCTAATCCTTAAATACGGTAAGATAACACAGCTAATCCTTAAATACGGTAAAATTACACAGCTAATCCTTATATCACTTTATACAGCTAATCCTTAAATACGGTAAAATTACACAGCTAATCCTTATATCACTTTACACAGCTAATCCTTAAATACGGTAAAATTACACAGCTAATCCTTAAATACGGTAAAATTACACAGCTAATCCTTATATCACTTTACACAGCTAATCCTTATATCGTAAGTAATAAATATTTAGTTGGTTACTTGTCGTCACATTGCAATTTCTACTCTCTGCATATTTGAGAGACGAAATAAACTGTATATTAAGTAAATTAATTGTAGTAAATTAATTATATCTAACAATTGAGAGTATTGTTTGTATCATCAAACTCAGAAACTATACACATGAGTGTACGGAGTGTACCAGAGAGAATCTACGTACACGAATGTACCGCATGAATGTGGAGGAACTTAAGTCTAAGTGACGTACAGAATGTACGTAAAATAAATCATTCGTGAGCACAGTTTTACTGAACGAGACACCTTGACTTGTAATTTTAAATATCCCTAATACCACAACGCTACACAATGCAAAGAACTGGATTTTGATACCCGTTGTGAGCACACTACAGATAGCTCATATGATAGTTTTGTGTTTAACTACAAACAAGTAAAAAAAATGTAATTTAAATATTTACTGAGTAACAAGAGTCGTTCCAACTAATTTAAATATAGCTTAAGTATAAATGGTCCAAATAATTTTGTAGCTAAGCTTCGACTATTGTTCCACCAGTTTCACAATAAAAAAAAAACAAACAATACATAGATAGTTTGTCTATTTTTATAACAGACTTATGACAGTTGTAAAGTTGGATAAAGGATCTGATTGTTACAATTGAATAGAATTGTTTCAAAGGTGTAAACGTAAAGTAAAATAGCTCAGTTAAAAGAATCTTGAATGTTTTTAGATATTTTCCAGTGTTAGCCTGTGTATTCATTACTTAAAATAAGTAGTGTAACCTTTATCTTCTACACTCGTTATGAATTAATTTAAAGTTTATACGAAAAGATTCTTAATCGTTTATAATAAATTTGTTTGTCTGTTTGTTATTAAGCACAAAGCCACACAATGTGCTATCTGTGCTGTGCCACCACGAGTATCGAAACCAGTTTCTAGCTTTGCAAGTCCAAAGACGTACCGCTGTTTTCCCATTAAGGGGTTTTATAATAAATAGGACTTCAGAAACGTACAGGGCCCGGCATGGCCAGGTGGTTAAGGTGCTCGACTCGTTATCCGAGGGTCGCGAGTTCGAATCCCCGTAACACCAAACATGCTCGTCCTTTCAGCCGTGAGGACGTTATAAGTGACATTCAATCTCACTATTCGTTGGTAAAAGAGTAGCCCAAGGGTTGGCGGTGAGTGGTGATGACTAGCTGCCTTCCCTCTAGTCTTACACTGCTAAATTAGTGATGGTTAGCGCAGATAGCCCTCGTGTAGCTTTGCGCGAAATTCAAAACAAACCAAACCAAAAACGTACGGAATAATGGAAATTGTGCGCATATATCTAAAGTATTGTTACAGTTATGAAAGCTTCCCTTTACACATTGTTAACATTTAAATTTGTTGAAAAATCGTTCTAATCTAAAAAACATTGTTATTAAAATTTAAATTGATATCGATTTTAATTATCGTAATAGCGTCATTTTCATGTTTTATATTATTTTGTGTCGATACGTTTATATATATATGAAAATAAGCTATTTCCGCATCAAATTAAAAAACAAAAGGTTCAGTGACTGCTAAAGAAAGCCTTGTATAGTTTTAAATGAGTTCAAACGTTGCTGCTATATATATATAGGATAATAATATATTGCCAGTTAATTTGGTTTAGGTCTATTGGGGAAACAGCGGGACGTTCACGTACTTACAGTGCTAAAATCTAGGGTTCGATTTCCTTACGGTGGACAAAATATATAGCTTACTGTGGCTCTAGCCTAAAAAAATAAAACTGTTTGTTATTATATACCACAAAGACATCTCAGTCATCTGAAAAATATTCAAGATATTTTAAAGTTATTATGTAATATTATTGTTTTATTTAAAAAAATAGGTAAGATAGAAAATTATTGATTGATTTATGAAACACAGACTATTTTTTTTGTTACAATGCTGAGATAATACAAGTTATTCGCATATTTATTGTAGGTAGGAAAACGCAATGTGATATTTGCCATGGAAGACTAGAATAAAAAGTCCGCATTTCTATCCGATTTCTCATGATTCACAAAAAACACGTATACCGATGAACTGAGCAGGTTAGAAGTTGCGGATTTCACGGAATATCCGAAGTTCTCAAGAAATCTGGAGAAGAAGTTCTCCATTGTGCAGACCTCTAAACTGAGACAATTCATTTGGTAACATCTAAAAGTTGGTGTGACTAGCGGGAGTTTAGAATAAGGCATGTGACACCGAATGTTATTATACATAAATATCCCCAGATCCTGTTGATATAAATATTACTCATAAATATAAGTAGTTTTCTCAACACTCTGGTTTCATACCAAAAATCTATAATTTCAAACTTACTTACATGTGAAAGTTAAACAATGATTTTCGACATCATGACACATAAAACACTGAAAAATAACTCACAGTAAAAACCAAAAAATGTTGCAAAAATTTCCAAGATAAACCTAACAGAAAACTCTTACAGGAAACAAATATTTCCAATATAGGTTGTTTTTATATTATGTTATTTTGTGTGGCCCGGCATGAGGGTCGCGGGTTAGAATCCTCGTCGTACCAAATAAGCTCGCCATTTCACCCGTGGGGGCGTTATAATGTAACGGTCAATCCCACTATTCGTTGGTAAAAAAAGTAGCGCAAGAGTTGGCGGTGGGTGGTGATGACTAGCTGCTCTCCCTCTAGTCTTACACTACTAAATTAGGGATGGCTAGCTCAGATAGCCTTCGTGTAGCTTTGCGCGAAATTCAAAAACCAAAACAAACAAACCTGAAGATGACCCAAAAGGTCTAAACGTTGTTCTGTACTTTATTTTAATTAAAGTGTTAATACCCCTATCAGCCATCCTGGAAAAATCTTTTCACTTCAAGTGGTTTCTCATCGTCAAGAACATTTTTACTCTCACTTGTTTTTAGTTGGTATTTATTTACGCGAATCCTATTTTGAGATACTTTTAACTTTTTGCAGAGTTGTTTTGAATAAAAGAAGCCTCCCAACACTGCAAGCTTCTGTTGAATTAATTATATGACCCATTCAATTTAACGGTAGTTTCGTCACTTTACGTTAAAAAATAAAATATATCTTGGTTAAAAATGTATTGCAGATATAACAAGCAAAATAAACAACGTATCAGAAATGACCTCTGTTAAGAAATCCAACAGTAAAAACATATTAGAAACATGTAAAAGATTAACTGAAAAGTGTTTACACAATATTAACCAAAGAGATCACCAAATAAACGAAAGATAAATTAAGGTTATTACTCTTTACGATATTCCGTTAACTGCTGTGTTTACCTAGATATATTAGTAAGAGAAAGATTTCAGTTTTGAAGGAGTGTTGCTGTAACTAATCCTTGAGTAAAATAATCTAAAATAAGCTGTTTTTTTTTTGTATTCCGGTCAGTTACCTCTTTCTTTCTTTGCGAACCTGACGATGACCGAAGAAGGTCGAAACGTTGTTCGCTCTTCTACGTAAAATATTTTCTCAACCCAAACGAGCCGATTTTACATATATTTTTCTCTACAAGTGGGTTTTCTCTACATTACTGATCTACCACTGTGTATTGGTCATACATAGATCGTTGTCGTTTTTTTGGAAAGTTCTTCCATGGAAGCCACAGTGACTAATCAGTATCTTGTCATTTTTGTTTCAGCAATCTACACTTTTTTAGAATCAGCCAATCAGTTTCCAAGGTATACGTTACTAATACCTTTTAAAAGTGGCTCCATCTTTATTTATCAAAGAGAAAACAAAAAAAAGTACAAACCTGTCGAAACTTCCAATAATTTTCTGAACATCAATAACATCACCGAAACATTTCTCTCTGCGGCTGCTAAGGATGTTTACTTTTTAATTTTTATAACACTGCAGAAAACCACGTAAAGCAAGTTTTGACTTTCAGAACTTCTTTAAAACAAGGTTGTGGCCTAACCTTAGGCCTTATTAATCATTTTCAAGCCTCTCTTCTGACTTCGCAACGCCATTAATCAACTGCGCAGTTCGAAGCTCGAGTTTATAAATTTGTTAACCACTTGCTATTAGATATAACCGTCTTATTTATCACTTGTAAGGATGAAGGTGTATCATATAGCATTATATTATATTATATAACTACTCAGTTACGAAAATATGACTTAATTTCAAGGTATTAAAAATTATCTACAAACTCGTAACTCGATAAGATGACTTAGTAATGAACGCATTGATTATCTGTACTTAATCAAACAACTTTGTGATTTTTGTTAGTTTTTTGTTTGAACTCATAAAACCGTGTCATATTCTGCACAGCGTCACAAATACCGTTACTTTATTGCTTACTTTATGTGTAGTTTTAATAATTAAAGTTACGTCTACGTGAGTTTGTTTGTCAGACGTGTAGGCCCGGCATTGCCAGATGGTTAAGGCACCGGACTCGTAATCTGAGGGTCGCGGATTCGAATTCCCGTTGTACCAGAGATGCTTGCCCTTTCAGCCGTGGGGCGTTATAATGTTTCGGGCAATCCAACTATTCGTTGGGAAAAGAGTAGTCCAAGAGTTGGTGGTGGGTGGTGATGACTAGCTGCCTTCCCTTTAGTCTTACACTGCTAAATTAAAGACGGATAGCGCAGGTAGCCCTCGTGTAGCTTTGCGCGAAATTCAAAAAAACAAACAAACAACGAACATCTACTGTAGTTATAATTATGCAGCAAAATTATTAGACTGCCAGCTATATTTAAATAAACTGACTTGTATGCTTATTATCTGATAATTAAGTTACTTCAGGGTTACTTTTAATTCGGCAGCGAGACTGGCGGCTTATAAACTCAACAAGTATTAGGTTTCGATACCTGTAGTGGACACTGTACGAATAGTCCATTTCGTAGCCTTATGCTGAATACTAAATAAACAAACCCTTTAGAGAGTGACCAGTGTGATTTAGTGACTAGAATGCTTAGCTGTGGATCGAAAGATCCAATGTTCGAGTCACAACTTGCCACTGAATACATTCATACTTTCAACTGTGTAAGTGTTATAACTGTGACCTTCCTTATTTTGTTAATAGCAACTACATAGGTGAAGAACGTATGTTGCTGACCGTTTGCCCCTAATCTAGTCAGTAGTGTGAAGTTAATAATGTTTATGTTTGAATCTTCGTTCATACGTGTCACAAAATGTCGTACGTGTCGTGAGAGGACTAGAGCATGCTTTGTGTACTTTACTTTCTGACGCCAAGCTATGTTTTATAAATCTATCAGTTGATGTTTCACGAAATTGTAGGTCAATTTCACAACATTCTTAATCATTTATGAGTCCGTACTTTAGAAGGTGATGTAGTGCAAAGCAACTTAAAAATCTGTGAATAGAATATTTCAAGTTGGAAAGTTGGTATAAATACATTCCAATCCTTCCAATTTAACCTCTAATCTTATATTTAATATTAAGAATTCCAGTGTTATTAACACTGAAAATATTAGAGTTTAAAATATTTAAGATGTTTATAAAAATACAATATTAGAAATAATTACGAAAACACCGAGAAAAAAGTTACGAATGACAAATAGTGCAGGACTATTTTGTCTTTACTGTGTGAAAGCGGGACTGTCTTACCTTTACTGTGTGAAAGCAGGACTATCTCATCTTTACTGTGTGAAAATTAGATACACCAGACAGCTGCCTTGCGTTAATAATTTACACTATGACTGGTTATCACACTAGTATAAAGTCTATAACACTGTGCTTAGTGGACAATCTGGACAATCTAGTAGAGACCAGTCTTCTGCAGGTCAAGGACACTCCATGCAAAATAGTGCGACAAGGTTCATTCGTTCGGTGATAGACTACAGTAAAATACAGCGACAAGGTTCATTTGTTTGTTGATAGACTGCAGTAAAATACAGCGACAAGGTTCATTTGTTTGTTGATAGACTGCAGTAAAATACAGCGACAAGGTTTATTTGTTTGTTGATAGACTGCAGTAAAAGAAAGCGACAAGGTTTATTTATTTGTCGATAGACTGTAGTAAAATACAGCGACAAGGTTCATTTATTTGTCGATAGACTGCAGTAAAATACAGCGACAAGGTTCATTCGTTCGGTGATAGACTGCAGTAAAATACAGCGACAAGGTTCATTTGTTTGTTGATAGACTGCAGTAAAATACAGCGACAAGGTTCATTTGTTTGTTGATAGACTGTAGTAAAATACAGCGACAAGGTTTATTTGTTTGTTGTTAGACTGCAGTAAAATACAGCGACAAGGTTCATTTGTTTGTTGATAGACTGCAGTAAAATACAGCGACAAGGTTCATTCGTTCGGTGATACACGGCAGTAAAATACAGCGACAAGGTTCATTTGTTCGTTGATAGACTACAGTAAAATACAGCGACAAGGTTCATTTGTTTGTTGATAGACTGCAGTAAAATACAGCGACAAGGTTCATTTGTTTGTTGATAGACTGCAGTAAAATACAGCAACAAGGTTCATTCGTTTGGTGATAGACTGCAGTAAAATACAGCAACAAGGTTCATTTGTGTGGTGATAGACTGCAGTAAAATACAGCGACAAGGTTCTTTCGTTTGGTGATAGACTGCAGTAAAATAGAGCGACAAGGTTCATTCGTTTGGTGATAGACTGCAGTAAAATAGAGCGACAAGGTTCATTCGTTTGGTGATAGACTGCTGTAAAATAGAGCGACAAGGTTCATTCGTTTGGTGATAGACTGCTGTAAAATAGAGATATTACCAACATCGTTGCTGTAAATAAAGGTGTGAATACTAACTCTATAATAAAGGTGTGAATACTAACTCTATAATAAAGGTGTGAATGCTAACTCCATAATAAAGGTGTGAATACTAACTCCATAATAAAGGTGTGAATACTAACTCCATAATAAAGGTGTGAATACTAACTCTATAATAAAGGTGTGAATGCTAACTCTATAATAAAGTTGTGAATACTAACTCTATAATAAAGGTGTGAATACTAATTCTATAATAAAGGTGTGAATGCTAACTCTGTAGTAAAGGTGTGAATGCTAACTCTATAATAAAGTTGTGAATACTAACTTTATAATAAAGGTGTGAATACTAACTTTATAATAAAGGTGTGAATACTAACTCTATAATAAAGGTGTGAATGCTAACTCTATAATAAAGGTGTGAATACTAATTCTGTAATAAAGGTGGGAATACTAACTCTATAATAAAGGTGTGAATGCTAACTCTATAATAAAGGTGGGAATACTAACTCTATAATAAAGGTGTGAATACTAACTCTATAATAAAGGTGTGAATACTAACTCTATAATAAAGGTGTGAATGCTAACTCTATAATAAAGGTGGGAATACTAACTCTATAATAAAGTTGTGAATACTAACTCTATAATAAAGGTGTGAATACTAACTCTATAATAAAGGTGTGAATGCTAACTCTATAATAAAGTTGTGAATACTAATTCTATAATAAAGGTGTGAATGCTAAGTCTATAATAAAGGTGTGAATACTAACTCTATAATAAAGGTGGGAATACTAACTCTATAATAAAGTTGTGAATACTTACTCTATAATAAAGGTGTGAATACTAACTCTATAATAAAGGTGTGAATACTAACTCTATAATAAAGGTGTGAATACTAACTTTATAATAAAGGTGTGAATACTAACTTTATAATAAAGGTGGGAATACTAACTCTATAATAAAGGTGTGAATGCTAACTCTATAATAAAGGTGTGAATACTAACTCTATAATAAAGGTGTGAATACTAACTCTATAATAAAGTTGTGAATACTAACTCTATAATAAAGGTGTGAATACTAACTCTATAATAAAGGTGTGAATACTAACTCTATAATAAAGGTGTGAATACTAACTCTATAATAAAGGTGTGAATGCTAACTCTAAAATAGTAAACAACACATTATCACATTAGCACTGAAACAGATGTTGAGAAGAGGTTGAAAATGGCACCTTATTAAAAACAGTAGAATAACCATAGCTGGATGAATCTAAGTGTCAATTTCACAGCTAGAATGAACAATAATTTTTTCTATTGCAGAGAGGAAGACGTCAGTGTAATATCTGTAATGAAACACAGTGAAATCATCAAACATTTGGAGCTACATTTCGGCCAGTGGTTTCGGTAATCTTCACAAAAACTGACAATTTCGTTGATTCTGTCGAGTACAGGCAGATTCTGATTCATTACGTCATTCTCTTGGAAACATAACGCATCAATGATTCCAAGTCTATAACATATATAATCTCATCTATATTTTTTGATTGTTTTTGAATTTTGCGCAAAGCTACATGTCCCTAATTTAGCAGTGTAAGACTAAAAGGAAGGCGGCTAGTTATCACCACCCACCGCCAATTCTTGGACTACTCTTTTACCAACGAATAGCGGGATTGGTCGTACTTTATAACATCCCCACGGCTGAAAGCGCGAGCATGTTTGGTGTGACGGGGATTCGAACTCTCAGATTACGAGTCGAACGCCTTAACCCACTTGGCCATGCCAGGCCTATCTTGATATCAAAAAGACCTATAGAACACTCTCAACCATGAAATGGCGTACATATGATACCGATGTGAATTTTATTGAAATTCTAGAAGCTTATAATAAAACCAGGAGTTGACCAAAGCCCAAACACTTGGTTGAATCGAAAGGATTCATACAGGGCATTTGTAACATAGCAGCATTCCATAACATTGTATAGATAAATTACGTTGAAGCAGAAAGTGAATGAAAGGTATATTGGTCTATGTAAATCACGTGGTTCACACATACACACGCACAATACAGTATTATTATTGTATTATGAAACTAATTCCAATTTTATTTGTATTTTCTTCGGAAATGTCTTCTAGCTTTGATTAGTTTATCATTCATTATTTGTTGCTTTCTGTACTACCTGTATTGGCTGTGTTTCTATGATTATTCCATTTAATGTTCTTTCACAGAGTTGCTATAGGTAATACTTGCAGAGTCGAAGAATGGTAATATATTATATAAGTGATTATTGAGATAATAGGAATAAAACTAACTTTTACTCTAAGACTTATCTGAAATGTTCTTAGCTGTGATATGTCTTACAAACTTCAGTTCACTATTTTAAAGAAAAATAGTTTAACATTAAATTTGTTTGTTTTATCACAGAACTACACGATTAACTATCTCCATTCTGTACATCCACCGTGGGAATTAAACCCCGGATTTTAGAATTGTAAGTCCGTAAATTTATTCTTGATATATCAAAAAACATCGCAAAGATGGAGACATAAAACTGAAATAAAATTAAAATAAAATAAAAATTACTCCATGATCGAAGCAACAAAACTTATCTCAAGCAAACTGGAGCTCGACTCGCAGTCTGATGGTCGCGGTTTCGAATCCCCACCCACACTAAACATGCTTGATTTTTCAGCCGTAGGGACGTTATAATGTGACGGTCAATCCCACTATTCGTTGGTAAAAGAATAGCCCAAGAGTTGGTGGTGGGTTGTGATGACTAACTACCTTCCCTCTAGTCTCACACTGCTAAATTAGGGACGGTTAGCACATATAGCCCTCGAGTAGCTTTGTGCAAAATTCAAAAACAAACAAACAAACAATAAACGATACGATAATACATAAATTATCCATCATTTTGATATAAATATTATAATAGTAAAATAAGCGCAAAATAAATAATTTTAATGAATTAAAATATTGAATATAGTATTATTCTGATAAAAGTATTACAGTTTTATTTAAGAGTCTCATCTCAGACTCAGTAGGAAGTCTGAGAAGCTAAATATTTCCTTTCATGTGCTTATCAACAAACACACACATATAAACATATAAACACTTTGTTACTTTGTTTCTGTGTGTCCAATTATAAACGTTGCTCACATCTCACTTTACGCTCATCCCTTCTTATCAAACGTGAATACCAAAGCTTTACATTGATCAATGAAAGAAATACCTACCAAAAATACTCACCAGTCCTTTTATAACTGTATTTGACCTCCCCCTCCAAACAAAGACTCACCATTCTTTAATAATTGTATTTGATTTTACTCTCTATCCAAATACTCACCATTCCTTAATAAGTGTATTTGACCTCCCCTATATCCAAAGACTCACCATTCTTTAATAAGTGTATTTGATCTCCCGTCTATCCAAAGACTCATCATTCCTTAATAAGTGTACTTGATCTCCCCTTCCATCCAAAGATTGACCACTCCTTAATACGTTTATTTGATCTACCCCTTTGATCCAAAGATTCACTATTCCTTAATAAATGTATTTGACCTCCACTTCCATCCAAAGATTCATCATTCCTTAATAAGTGTATTTGATCTCCCTCTTTATCCAAAACCCACCATTCCTTAATAAGTGTATTTGATCTCCACTATATTTAAAGATTCACCATTTTTAACAAGTGTATTTGATCTTCCCCTTTATCCAAAGACTCACCATTCCTTAATAAGTGTATTTGACCTCCACCTATATCCAAAGGTTCACCATTCCTTAATAAGTGTATTTGATCTCCCCTATATCCAAAGACTCACCATTTTTAATAAGTGTATTTGATCTCCCGTTTATCCAAACATTCGCCATTCCTTAATAAGTGTATTTAATCTCCGCTATATCCAAAGATTTGCTATTCCTTAATAAGGTTATTTGTTCTCCCCATTTGATCCAAAGACTCACCATTCCTTAATAAGTGTACTTGATCTCCACTTCCATCCAAAGATTCACCATTCATTAATACGTTTATTTGATCTACCCCTTTGATCCAAAGATTCACTATTCCTTAATAAATGTATTTGACCTCCACTTCCATACAAAGACTCACGATTCCTTAATAAGAGTATTTGATCTTCCACTTTATCCAAATATTTGCCATTTCTTAATAAGCATATTTGATCTCCCCTTCCATCCAAAGACTCATCGTTTCTTAATAAGTTTATTTGACCTCCCCTTTTATACAAAGATACATCATGCCTCAAAAAATTAATTTGATCTCCACTATCTCCAAAGATTCGCCATTCCTAAATAAGTTTATATGACTTCCCTCTTTTATCCAAAGACTTACCCTTCCTTAATAAGTGTACTTGATTTCCACTTCCATCCAAAGATTCACCAATTTTAAAAAGTGTATTTGATCTCCACCTTTATCCATAGACTCACCATTTCTTGATAAGTTTATTTTATCTTCCCTCTATACAAAGATTCACAATTCCTTGAGAAGTTTATTTGATCTTCTTCTTTATCCAATGATTAACGTTTCCTGAATAAGTGTACACGATCTTCCCCTCTAATCAAAGATTCGCCATTAGTTAATTAGTTTATTTAATCTCTCTCTTTTATCCAAAGACTCACCTTTTCTAGTAAATGTATTTGATCTTTCATTCCATCCAAAGATTCAACATTCCACAATATGTGTACTTCATCTCCTCTTCCACCTAAAGATTCACCATTCCTTAATAAGTGTACTCATTTCCACTTATATCCAAAGATTCACCGTTTTTAATAAGTGTATTTGATCTGCAATTTCATCCAAAAACTCAAAGTTTCTTAATAATTTTATTTGATCTTAACGTTTTATTCAAAGATTAACCATTCCTTAATAACTTTATTTGATCTGCCCTTCATCCAAAGATTCACCATTCCTTTATAAGTTTATTTGATCCCCCCTGTATCCAAAGATTCACCGTTCCATAATTAGTTTATTTGACCACCCCTCTATCCAAAGTTCACCATTCTTAAAAAAAGTGCAACTAATCTCGCCCTTTCATCCAAAGATTCACCATTCCTCAGTAAGTGTACTTGATCTAACCTTTTATTCAATAATTCAAATTCTTCAATAAGCTTGTTTTATCTCCCTTTTACCCAAAGAATCACTATTCCTTACTAAGTGTACTTAATCTCGCCCTTTTATTCAAAGATTCACCATTCCTTTATAAGATTATTTTATCTTACTCTATACCCAAAGATTCACCATTCCTTAGTAAATGTATTTGATCTCCCTTTCCATTCAAAGTTTGAACATTTCTCAAAAAGTGTAGTTTATCTCTTTTTCCATCCAAAGATTCAAAATTCCTTAATAAGTGTACTTGATTTCCACTTCCATCCAAAGATTCAACATTTTTTAATAAGTGTATTTGATCTCCCCTTTTATACAAAGATTAACCATTCCTTAATAAGTATACTTGATCTTCCCCTCTAACCAAAGATTCGTCATTAGTTAATAAGTTTATTTGATCTCTCCCTTTTATCCAAAGATTCACCATTCCTCAGTAAGTATATTTGATCTCCACTTCCATCCAAAGATTCAACATTCCTCAATAAGTGTATTTCATCTCTTCTTTCATCCAAAGATTCATCAATAAATAATAAGTGTACTTGATTTCTATTTCCATACAAAGATTCACTATTTTTAATTAGTGTATTTGATCTTCCCCTTTTATCCAAAGATTCACCATTCCTTAATGAGAACTTGATCTTCCCTGAATACAAAGATTCAAAATTTCTTAATATGTGTACTTGATCTTCCCTCTATCCAAAGATTCGCCATTCCTTAATAAATGTATTTATCTCCTCTTCCATCAAAAGACTCACCATTCTTTAATAAGTGTATTTGATCTCACCCTATATCCTAAGATTCACCATTCCTTAATAAGTTTATATGATCTCGCCTTTCTGCACAAAGATTCACAAATCCTTAATATGCTTATTTGATCTCCCATCTATCCAAAGATTTGCCATTCCTTCATAAGTTTATTTGATCTACCCTTCTATCCAAAGACTCACAATTGCTTAATAATCGAATTTGACCGCCACTTCCATCCAAAGACTTACGATTCCTTAATAACTGTATTTGATTTCTCCCTCTATTGAAAGACTCAATATTCCCCAATAAGTGCATTTGATCTCCCCCTCTATCTAAAAATTCACCATTCCTTAATAAGTGTACTTAATCTCCGCTATATCCAAAGATTTGCTATTCCTTAATAAGGTTATTTGTTCTCCCCATTTGATCCAAAGACTCACCATTCCTTAATAAGTGTACTTAATCTCCGCTATATCCAAAGATTCGCTATTCCTTAATAAGGTTATTTGTTCTCCCCATTTGATCCAAAGACTCACCATTCCTTAATAAGTGTACATGATCTCCTCCTTTATCGAAAACCCATCATTCCTTATTAAGTTTATTTGATCTCTCTCTTTTATCCAAAGATTCAACATTCATTAAAGAGAACTTGATCTACCCTGAATATAAAGATTTAGAATTTCTTAATATGTGTACTTGATCTCCATTCTATCCAAAGATTCGCCATTCCTTGATAAATGTATTCGATCTTCCCTTCCATCCAAAGACTCACTATTTTTTAATAATTGTATTTGATCTCCCACTTCATCCAAAACCCACCATTTCTTAATAAGTGTATTTGATCTCTCCCTCTATCCAAAGACTCACCCTTTATCAAAAAGGTTATATGACCTTCCTCCACAAGGATCAATCACGAGACATTCATATGAGCATAACTGTGCAAGAAATAACACTGTGTATAGATTGCAGTCGTCTTAGTGACATTACTGTTCATTTTGAAGTGCAGGAAGTCATCACCACCCACTAACAACTCTTAGACTACTATGTTATCAACAACTAGTGGGATTGATCGTCCCTTATAATGCTCCTACGGCTGAAAGTGCGAGTATCTTTAGTATGACAGGGATTGAAACTGGTGATACTGGATTGCTCATGCTTAGGCTATTTGTTTGTTGAACGTGAAGTTTGTCTTCATCGTGGTGATATCTGTGAAGTTTGCTAATTGGTTGCTTGAATGTTTATTGATGGGTTAGGGTCTCGGATATGTAGTTATAAGGCTTCAAATATCATTTCTTAACCTCAAAATTACAAGAACCGATATACAATTTCACACAGGAATCTACCGAAAAATCACCCATACTGGACTATATATTCCTTGAGACTCAGCACAAGAAACAAAACAAAAACTCAACATACTAAGAAACCAAATAAACACAGCCATAAAACTATGCTCACCAGATAAAATTAACGACGAATTAGACAAAATAAAACAATACTTCAGTTCAGTTCAGTTTTTGTTCAGTTGCGTCTCGTGTGTCTTTGTTGGATTTGTGTGTATTGGTTTAAATTTGTTCGTGTCTGACAGGGTGTTCTTCATTTCTTTGATGCATTCATTTGTGTTCATTATGACTATAGCGTTACCTTTATCTGCTTTTAGAATTTTTATGTTTTTATCTTGTTTTAGGTTTTTAATGGAATTAATATCTCTTTTGTAAGATTGTTTTTTAGTTCTCTGTTTTGTGAAATTATGTTGATGGTTTTGTGAAAAATACTTTGAAAAAATCGTTTAAGATGTCGTTTTTAGGTGTTTCTGGAAAGTACAAATTTTTAATTTTACCTGGAAAGTTTGGCTGTTGGATGTAAATAAAATTATCTAAGTTGTCTTCTTTCTGTTGGTAGTTTTTGGTTGTCTCCTTGTTTTTGTTTTCCGTAGAAAGTATCACAAGTCTCCTGGCTAGATCTTCTAAACATACCAAGAAACCAAATAAACACAGCCATAAAACTATGCTCACCAGATAAAATTAATGATGAATTAGACAAATTAAAACAATACTTCATCAACATCAATAAGTTTCCTCCACAAACCGTAGAAAACATTATACACACACACCTAGACAGAAAGCAAAATAAACTAACAAAAGTAAATATATCTCACGAATCAAAAAATCACGAAACCATATACTGCTGCATACCATATATTCCTGACATCAGCAAACAAATAACTAACATTTGGCAAAAACTAGTAACAAAATATGACATTCCAGTTAATACCAAATTTATTCAAAAACCAGGCACAAAACTGAGGTCTATACTATGTAAAAACTACACTGACAAACACAACACCAACATTATTTATAAAATACAATGTAATTACTGCCACGACTTCTATATTGGAGAAACAAGTAGAAAAATGGAAACCAGATTCAAAGAACATAAGTCATCTTCACACGTTTTCTAACACTGCAAATAAAATAAACACAACATAACCATAGAAAACACTCAAATACTAAATAAAGAAACAAACATAAACAAACGCAAAATTAAAGAAGCCTTACTTATACAACAACTCAAGTCCAAAATAAACCAATACAAAGGAACATCTTTATACCTATATTAATAAATATAATCAAACATCTAACACCGCCATTCCTACACTCAATTACACAACCCCTTTCAAACATGTGGTCAGCTACCGGTCAGTATCCTTTCTTTCTTTGTGAACCTGACGATGACCGAAGAAGGTCGAAACGTTGCTTACCCCTCTATGAGTGCCTTTTTTACCCATACCAGCTGTTTTTAAATGTATAAGGTCCAAAAAGCATACTCGCAAACCTCTTGTCATTAACATGTTTTGTATGCTAATAGTGATGTGCAAACAGTGTATTGATTTTTTGACGTCACAAATTAGAATCACTCTTTACCACATTCTCGATAGTGGCGTGATTTTGTCCTTTAAAAATAATATCATAATATTCTTTTAAATTTTGAAGTACATCTCAGCTAAAAGTTGTATATAGCTGATTCTTTACTTGAAGTATTTGTTTACTGGTATGCAGGAACGTTTCAAGTATTTTTATGTAGTTTGTTTATTTTTTAATTTCGCGCAAAGCGACACGAGGGCTATCTGCGCTTGCTCTCCCTAATTTAGCAGTACAAGACTAGAGGGAATGCAGCTAGTCATCAACACCCACCGCCAACACTTGGAATACTCTTTTACCAACGAATAGTGGGATTACCCACTAGGAGTATTGTGTTTACTCTCTTAATTCGAGAATATTTACTTCAATATTATATCTTTACCACTAAATAGTATTTATAGTAAAAAACGTGTGGACAAAGTCAATCACGTCTTAGAATATGTGTATAAATACACGAAGAGATCAGGTTAATAAATTAATCCTGTACTACAGTGGTGAAAAGCCTGGTTAATTACTATGTACTTAATTCAATGGAACACTGACATGTGGAAAGTAAATACTGATGATAAACTGGTAGAAATATACCAGTGATGGACAAAGTGAAACAAACTGAGTTAGCAGTGGATATAAGAACGTTTACATCTGATGGCAAATTACATCAAAGCAAGGTGGATAGTATGCCGGATTCTCGAATTTCTTATCTGTTATCGGGATGTTCATGGTGGATAACTGATAAGTGAGTTAGTAATAGAGTGAAATGTTAAACAGTGAACCACGCATAAAATTTATAAGAAGTCAAGGATTTCATGTTAATATTTGACAATTATTTTATCCATTACGTAAAACCAAAAGAAGTATCAGCCTGAACTTGGATTGTTAAGTTCTTGTTTGGGCAGAACAAAGATTTGTATAGGTATTAGTGGGTAATTATTTATTATGGGAGCAAGAACTGTATAATAATGTGAGCTAAACTTTATCAAACACTTTTGACTTTGACAGATGAAGAAACACCTTTTCAGATTCAAAATAGATTACAAGTTGCAACCTGGACAAGTTAAATGACAAAACATTTGACCTATGAATATTTTAGGGTTGATTCTAATTTACAGATGAAATGCACAGGTTTATTAAAGAGAAAGGATTTCCCATATAAAACAATAGTAATATAATGTTTTCTGTTATTTAGGGCAAACTAAAGTGTATTTTATGAATGACGTGGTTGTGTTATCAAACAGACATGGAGTGATCATCAGTCAGTATTTATTCTGGATAAAAATATAGCACAGGTGCAATATCAAGAAAACACATTTAGTTTTGAGTTTTTTCTGTAGTTGGAATTGTTTTAGAAGTCATCAAAACCGTAAGCCCTACCTTATAATGTTATCACAGACTGATCAATCATTTTATCAAAACATATTCATATTGTTGTAATATTACTGTATAATCAAGAACTCATTAGATTCATATGCATGAACAGTGTATTTAAAAGTTGACACTGAGTGAAGATGTTGATGATTCAGTTACAAAATGTGACAGGCTAAATTTTCAGATACGAGACGATTGCATTCTTTGTTGTTAAAAGAGAAAAGATAACCGCAGAAAGTAATTAGACATGATATAAAAATAAGTGAATAAGGTGAAGCTATCGAAGAACGAAATTTACTCTGGTTGTATAACAATAATATATAAGTTAAGCAGTAATTGTATAACAATAATATATAAGTCAAGCAGTAATTGTATAACAATAATATATAAGTCAAGCAGTAATTGTATAACAATAATATATAAGTCAAGCAGCAATTGTATAACAATAATATATAAGTTAAGCAGTAATTGTATAACAATAATATATGAGTTAAGCAGTAATTGTATAACAATAGTATATGAGTTAAGCAGTAATTGTATAACAATAATATATTAGTCAAGCAGTAATTGTATAACAATAATATATAAGTCAAGCAGCAATTGTATAACAATAATATATAAGTCAAACAGCAATTGTATAACAATAATATATAAGTTAAGCAGTAATTGTATAACAATAATATATAAGTCAAGCAGTAATTGTATAACAATAATATATAAGTCAAGCAGCAATTGTATAAAAATAATATATAAGTTAAGCAGTAATTGTATAACAATAATATATGAGTTAAGCAGTAATTGTATAACAATAATATATGAGCTAAGCAGTAATTGTATAACAATAATATATAAGTTAATCAGTAATTGTATAACAATAATATATAAGTTAATCAGTAATTGTATAACAATAATATATAAGTTAATCAGTAATTGTATAACAATAATATATAAGTCAAGCAGTAATTGTATAACAATAATATATAAGTTAAGCAGTAATTGTATAACAATAATATATGAGTTAAGCAGTAATTGTATAACAATAATATATAAGCTAAGCAGAAATTGTATAACAATAATATATAAGTCAAGCAGTAATTGTATAACAATAATATATAAGTTAAACAGTAAATGTATAACAATAATATATGAGTTAAGCAGTAATTGTATAACAATAACATATAAGTTAAACAGTGTCGGGTCATCCCATAAGTAATGTCCACAAATTTAATACAGAAAGTGCATCATCATTTCTGACTTTGTAGAAGTATTTAATGACTAAAATATGTAGTAGGACGTGTATAAAAATGTTCAGACAAATAAAATTAAATAAAATTCAAATCATTAAGCAAATAAACCCTTATGAAGATGGATGTGTTTGAAGAGCACATTAGGCATATAATGCCTTATGAATTTATAAAAGGCAATAGTGCAGCAGAAACCACAATAAACATTCAAGGTGTTTATGGTGTGGAGTCTCTTAATGAAAGAAAATGTCGAAGGTGATTTCATAAGTTCACATCAGGTGATTACAGTTCAAGTGATGTGTCACGTTCAGGTTGTTCTGTTGAGTTTAGTGATGACTTGCTGGTGGCTGCACTTGATGAATATTGTGTTGTAAGAGTTGAACTAGCATGGAAGTTAATTCAACCCATTCAACAGTTCACTGTCATCTGCAACAGCTTGGAAAGGTGCCAAAACTTGGAAATTAGTATATGTGGAGAGTTTATTCTAGGTTACAAATTATAGGACATAAGATACCATTTTATAACTCTTCACTCACAGGATACTCTTGTGACCAACTTATATTTTACCTTAAGGGTTAAAATAACCCTTGCACTGTAAACTACGATTTTCTGACTCCATTAGAACTTTGAAGCTTAGAGTTCACGGTAAAACCTGGACTTTATTACACACAGCATCTGATGTCATACAGACAGAACAATTGTAATGTGTCTGTAGATAGTGACAAGGCTACACAATGAGTCATCTGTTGTGTGCCAACCATGGGTTCTGAAACCCAGTTTCTCGCGTTATAAACTTACCATTAAGCCACTTGAGACAGACCAGTTATATTGTGAGATGGTAATGCCCACGAGTATTTATTTACCAAAATTTAATAACTCTACATGAATATAACATATTTTTAACTAGAAAATTATAGTGTGATGGCGAGTCATAACATATAGAGATTTACTTTACTTTTAATAGCAGCAAAATGTGATTGCTACTTTTTCAATGTAACCTGTCAGGCAGTTTCGTTTGGACACTTCTAAAATAAAACTTTCTGAAAATGTACAGAAAAGTCTGGTATTTCGTGTGTAAATAACATACAATTCCAGGTGACTAAAGCCATTTTCATTATTGTTTATAACTCTTAAAAACTTATTCTTACAAAGTGGTCCTTTCTTGGGCAAATATTGGTTAAACTGAATAACCTGTTTATTGTATATTTCAAAATTACCATTGTTACAGTTTCATCTGCCTTAGAAAGTGAGGTTCTTAGTTAATCCGTGTTAAGCACTAAGACCATCAAAGAATTTGTGAATAGACTGAAAAATAAAACGATAGAAAGAACAAGGCGATTACATATTAAGACAAATTACTGCTAGATTATTATTTTCATTGTGCAAACAGAAAAGTGTAATAGAATTGTATTAATTATTTAATAGATAATCTAGTCATATATCCATAAGTTAATTCAAATTCAAAAATAGTTATATGTATGGTAGTCGTTTTTCATTACTTTAGTAAACCCGTGTTTAAATAATATTTAAATAATGCGTAGCATTAATATTACTAATTTATTATAAATTATTCAGCTTATCTGTTTAAGATACGACGAATTAACATGAAGTTCAACCTATCACTCGATTTATCACTTGTTACTACGTTATAAGATTTTCCGGTAATTTCTTTACTAATCATGACAATAAAAATCGTATTTTTTTTTTTATTTTCATCTAATTCCCATCTGATTTATGAATCTAAAGATATAAATGATTGTATCCTATTATATACTACATTTGGCTAGAAGACTGATCCAAATTATACGAAACTTTTGTAGTATAGATGGTCAGATGAAAACGAAATTCAATCAATGTAGAAGAGAAGAGATTAAAACAAGGTGTCAGGTTCTGGTTTAGATTCTAATGGTAGTAACAATACACATATTTAATTACAGAGAATGTTTATTTAACGTATTTACTAAGTTTTGTTTTAGTATAATAGCATTCGGAGAACCATATATTTCATGTTTACATACAATTTAAAAAAAAAACGGTTTGATAATTTCGTACAACGCTACATTAGGGCTACCGTGACTAATTGTTACTAACTTCTAGAAGACAGATTAGAAGGACGGCATTTGTCAATACCATCCACCACTTACTACTGAACCAGTCTTTAACATATTAATAATGAAATGGATCGTCATAATCCAGGCCCTGCATGGTCAGGTGGATTAAGGCGTTCGACTCGTAATCTCAAATCCCCGTCGCACCAAATACGCTCGCTCTTTCAGCCGTGGGGCCATTATAATGTGACGGTCAATCCCACTATTCGTTGGTGAAAAAGTAGCCCAACAGTTGGCGGTGGGTGGTGATAACTCGCTGCCTTCCCTCTAGTCTTACACTGTTAAATTAAGGACGGCTAGCGCAGATAGCCCTCGTGTTGCTTTGGGCGAAACTTCAAAACAAACAAACGAACAATCGTCATAATCAAAAGCCTCCATGAGTGAAAGGGCGACATTTTCCATGATGGGATACGAGCCCCGAGATCCACAAATTGAGAGTCAAGTGTCCCACCACTCAGGTCTTATCAGGTCCCTGAGGGAAAAAAAATGAAAGAACTTTTGTAAAGCAGTTAGAAGTCGTGGCAGTTATCACATTGTATTTTATAAATAATGTTGGTGTGGTGTTTGTCAGTGTAGTTTTTACATAGTATGGACTTTAGATTTTAACATGTTTTTTAAATAACTTTGGTGTTTACTGGAATGTTGTGTTTTGTTACAAGTTTTTTCAGATGTTGGTCATATTTTCGCTTATGTTGGGAACATATGATATCCAGCAGTGTAAGGTTTGTAGTTTGTTGTATCTTGGGATTTATTGTTGTTTGTTTGTTGTTGATGACATGTTGTTTTATTTGGTTGATTTCATAGTTAATGTTATCGGGTGAGCATAGTTTTGTGGCTGTGCTTATTTCGTTTCTTTATGTGTTGAGTATTTGTTTTGTTTCATGTGCTGAGTCGCAGGAAATGTATAATTCAATGTTGGTGATTTTTCCGTGGTTTTCTGTTTTGAACTGTGTGTCAGTTCTCGTGATCTTCAGACTAAGAAATGTTATTTTGATATTTCTTCATGTTCACACATGAACTTCATGTTGGGGTGTATTGGGTTAACGAGAGTGAAAAAAAATTAGGTGTATGTTCTGTAGATGTGCATCCAGCAATTGTACCAGTATAGTGGTGGGTGTAAGGATGGTACAGGTGTGAGAAACATGTTTTAATGACCGGAGTTTTAAAAGTAATAAACGTCTCAGCAAGTACAGAAATGTAATCTCTAAAAATAGGCCCGACAAGGTCATGTGGGCTAAGGCGTTCGAGTCACAATCCGGGGTTGTGAGTTCGAAACTCCGTCGCACCAAATATGCTTGGCACGGCATGGCCTAGCGCGTAAGGCGTGCGACTCGTAATCCGAGGGTCGCGGGTTCGCGCCCGCGTCGCACTAAACATGCTCGCCCTCCCAGCCGTGGGGGTGTATAATGTGCGGTCAATCCCACTATTCGTTGGTAAAGAGTAGCCCAAGAGTTGGCGGTGGGTGGTGATGACTAGCTGCCTTCCCTCTAGTCTTACACTGCTAAATTAGGGACGGCTAGTACAGATAGCCCTCGAGTAGCTTTGTGCGAAATTTCCAAACAAACAAACAACCAAATATGCTCGCCCTTTCAGTCGTGGGGGTGTTATAATGTGAAGGTAAGTCCCACTATTTGTTGGTAAAAGAGTAGCCTAAGAGTTGGATGTGGGTAGTGATGACTAGCTGCCTTCCCTCTAGTCTTACAATGCTAAATTAGAGAAGGCTAGCGCAGAGAGTCCTCTTGTAGCTTTGAGTGAAATTCAAAAACAAAACAAAGAAACAAGTTCTAAAAATTTAGTTTAGTTTTAATTAAAACGTTTTCTACCAAGAACGTGTGGGAGAATTGAACCTCGGATGTTAGTGTTGTAAATCCGTAGATTTACGACTGTACTAGCGGAGGACCATTCCTACCAACCCTTTTCCCCCAATAAGTAAATGTGTAGAACAAAAAACACGTTTTTATTAAGTGACACACAATAAAATGAAGCTTAATACCTCTGGCCTGATAAAATATTAACATATCACTGGAATATCTTATCTCATCAAAGGATACTAAGGTATTTAATAGTTTTCCGTATTACGGATTCTACACAACGAAAGTTTCGAACATAGCTTGGAGTTATGTAAACTAAAAATCAACAGCAGATAGATATGAACGATTCATTTAAACAGAAAGCTTAGCAGTTGACGTTTATAAATAAATTTCAAGACAGCAAAAAGGTCTGCCACAGGGTGATTCTGCTCTTGGCACGCTAACTTCAACGTACCGTCCATTTTAATAATAAAGGCGCCAGTAAGGAGGCTCAAAATTCACAAATAAATAAAAAGTATGTTGACGTAGAACAAAGACAGTGTAAATAAAGTTTATCGTATTAATTTACATACGTTATCAGTCTTAAAAATAAAATACATAATGCCAACGTTACAGCGAATTGTAAACAGTAACAACGACAATGGTACACACTATTTTAAAATTATGTTATTAGTCGTTCCACTATTAAATGGATAAGGTACTCTACTCGTAACCTAATGGTCGTGGGTTCGAATCCCTGTCACACCAAACATGCTCGCCCTTTAAATTTAGGGGGCGTTATAATGTATTAGTCAATCACACTATTCGTCGGTGAAAGAGTAGCCCAAGAGTTGGCGGTGGGTGGTGATGACTAGCTGCCTTCTCTCTTAACCTATCTTTGGCAACTTTACAAGTGAATAATTATATATCGATATCTATATATTTGGTGTATTATTTTCTAATTATATATAATATTTATATTGATCATGTTATTTGGTCTATTGATTAAATTAACGTTGTTATATTATCTTCAGGCCTCGTATATCATACTGAAGCCGATAGAATTTACTAGAACTAATAATGAACTGACTAAAAACTACTAGTAATATTTGACATCAGAAAGTTATGTACATCACTGTAGAGAACCATTGGCGTGAAATGAAAAATAAAGAAAAAACTAATTATATAAAAGCGATTTAAAAACACAATGATTCTTATAAAATATGTCTTTTCTAAAATATTTTAGAAAATTATTGTATGTCTTAAGTTGGTGAGTAGCTAGGACGTCTAATGTATAGTAACTGAAGGGTTCAAGACATTGACAGAATGAAGAAAAAAAGGTATATGAAATTGCGCGAAGCGAAAGCAGTTTTTGAGACCATGTGATCAGTTATATGTAGTTCCATCTAGTTGCGCCAGAGGGTAGGTAGTTCTAATATTGTTTGTTAGTTTTTTGAATTTCGCGCAAAGCTACACGAGGGCTATCTGCGCTAGCTGTCCCTAATTTAGCAGTGTAAGACTAGAGAGAAGGCAGCTAGTCATAATTACCCACCGCCAACTCTTGAACTACTATTTTACCAACGAATAGTGGAATTGACCGACACATTGTAACGCCCCACGGCTGAAAGGGCGAGCATGTTTGGCGCGACGGGGATGCGAATCCGCGACCCTCGGATTACGAGTCGAACACCTTAACACACCTGGCCATGCCGGGCCTTAGTTCTAATATGATCAGGGGGTTAGGAATACCTCTCCTTCCAAACATCCGTGGGGGCGTTATAATGTAACGGTAAGTCCCACTATTCGCTTTTAAAAAAGAATCCCAAGAGTTGGCTGTGAGTGGTGATGACTAGCTACCTTCCCTCTAGTCTTACACTGCTACATTAGGGATGGCTAGAAAGGACAGCTCTCGAGTTGTTTTGCACGAAGTGTAAAATAAACTAATAAACTAGAGGATGGATATTTCTAAAATGTGCCAGAGTGACATAAAATGTGTAGAATGTTGTTAGGGCTATTGTTAACTGTGCGGGCAGATGTTTTGTTATTTGGTTCATTTGTGAACTAACAGAAGGTGTTCTTGAACCTGTTTGGACATGAATGTCAAGTCATGTCATGTTAGACAGAAGAACATTTTTTTCGATCACTAGTTATTCAGTGATATTTAACTTAGCTTTTGTTAATAAAGAATAATTAATCTGTTTATATTCTCACAGGAACGAATCTACTTTTTTTGTAGGTTCCCAGTCACACAGCGATAAGTCTGGAGCCTTACAACGCTTAAAACCGGGTTTTGGTACCAGTGACAGGCATAGCACAAATGTAGCTTTGTACTTAGTTACAAACAGACTACATAACTATATTCTTTTCTGATAGCCCAGTCTTTTACTGGTGGAGTTTTTATTCGTATTATTGTATATTAGTGCCATGTAATACTCCAGGTTCTGAACTACTAAGATAAAGATTTGAAGACGTGCCCAGAAGACGACCCAGAACTGGTTTTATGTACTGAAGGACTGTATGTAGATCATTGTTAACTAGCTGATTACTTCATTCAATTCATAGTTTTAGTGTCGATATAATACATTACATTTGTGAAGGGAAGGTAGAGTAAGAGTTAAAGCTCTTGTTAAAAGAGTCGCTGGACTGGAAAGTTTGATTCACCAAAAGAAAAAATTAAATGTAAACGAATTCGGAATCATGTTTATTTAGAAATATAAACAAACCAAGCGGATTAAAGTTAGGCTATCACTAAACCAAGCGGATTAAAGTTAGGCTACCACTAAACCAAGCGGATTAAAGTTAGGCTACCACTAAACCAAGTAGATTAAAGTTAGGCTACCACTAAACCAAGTGGATTAAAGTTAGGCTACCACTAAACCAAGCGAATTAAAGTTAGGCTACCACTAAACCAAGCGGATTAAAGTTAGGCTATCACTAAACCAAGCGGATTAAAGTTAGGCTACCACTAAACCAAGCGGATTAAAGTTAGGCTACCACTAAACCAAGCGGATTAAAGTTAGGCTACCACTAAACCAAGTGGATTAAAGTTAGGCTACCACTAAACCAAGTAGATTAAAGTTAGGCTACCACTAAACCAAGCGGAGTAAAGTTAGGCTACCACTAAACCAAGTGGATTAAAGTTAGGCTACCACTAAACCAAGCGGATTAAAGTTAGGCTACCACTAAACCAAGCGGATTAAAGTTAGGCTACCACTAAACCAAGTGGATTAAAGTTAGGCTACCACTAAACCAAGTAGATTAAAGTTAGGCTACCACTAAACCAAGCGGAGTAAAGTTAGGCTACCACTAAACCAAGTGGATTAAAGTTAGGCTACCACTAAACCAAGCGGATTAAAGTTAGGCTACCACTAAACCAAGCGGAGTAAAGTTAGGCTACCACTAAACCAAGTGGATTAAAGTTAGGCTACCACTAAACCAAGCGGATTAAAGTTAGGCTACCACTAAACCAAGCGGATTAAAGTTAGGCTACCACTAAACCAAGCGGATTAAAGTTAGGCTACCACTAAACCAAGTGGATTAAAGTTAGGGTACCACTAAACCAAGTGGATTAAAGTTAGGCTATTACTAAACCAAGCGGATTAAAGTTAGGCTATCACTAAGAATATTTCTATTCGAGTGCTGTTCCATCTCTCTGCTTTGTACGATATGTGGGTCTAATTTTTGGAAATACTGTAGAAGGAAATTATAAGTAGTGGGACTTATTGTTGTCGTGTAGGAAGACTGCTAGTAGTGACCCCTCCCCATTATAATGGAAGGATAATATATTTTATGAAGAAAAATGATCAATATCCAGTGGAAATGTTTTTATTCCTCAATATTTCACCTTAGGGCTTTATCAAGACGTAGACACCCTTGTTTGCTTCAGGGTGCTTATCTCTTGATAAAGTTTTAAGGTGAATCGTTGAGGAATGAAAGAGATTTCAGTAGATACTGGCTGTTTCTCTTCATACAACACGTCTGTGTGCATTGTCTTATCTGAAAGATGACACGTAATTTAAAATAATTGATTACTGAACATCCCAACATATTCAAAGCCTTGTTTCTAAATGCGAAGTAACTTCTAAAGCATTAGTTCGCGTTTAATTGTCTAACGTTTACTTCAAAAATGAGATTATAATATGTGAGAAGTATAGTGTATGAATTCAAACATATAAACCATCCAAAAACACTACTAACTAATTATTAGAATAACACAACGTTCCAGCGAGAGAATTAGAAGTTCCATTGATTGAAATTACGTGTAACAATCCTGAACTGTTAAATAGAATACAGCATTGTTCCGTTATTGTTGAAATATTAAATAGAATACAGCATTGTTCCGTTATTGTTGAAATATTAAATAGAATACAGCATTGTTCCGTTATTGTTGAAATATTAAATAGAATACAGCATTGTTCCGTTATTGTTGAAATATTAAATAGAATACAGCATTGTTCCGTTATTGTTGAAATATTAAATAGAATACAGCATTGTTCCGTTATTGTTGAAATATTAAATAGAATACAGCATTGTTCCGTTATTGTTGAAATATTAAATAGAATACAGCATTGTTCCGTTATTGTTAAAATATTAAATAGAATACAGCATTGTTCCGTTATTGTTAAAATATTAAATGTTAGCATTTATTCAGATGTTTTCACTTTATGGGGAAGTGTTAGGAGTTGAATATCATAAAAGTTTATTTAACTGTTGTTACACCAGGATTTTCAAATATAGATTCATTATCAAAGCTCAGCAGAAGAATTTCTATTTCTTTAGCAACCAGTAGTGTTGTGATGATTTCCCTTAAGAGAGTTAACATTTTTTTAAAGACAGAAGTGAAAACAGGTGACTTACTGTGTATTTAAAGTAAATGGTCTGAAATACTGAAGACCATCTATCAACAAGTTTTCATATAGGTTAAAAATATTGAGTATTTTGTGTACCATATGTTGCTTTTATTATGTGATAGGAAGTATTTAATTTACTTTTATTACATTTCAAGTATTTTGTTTTCCACCAGCAGTCATATAGAGGGAAGTTTTGTGTACTGCTAAGTATAGATTTTAGAAAACTTAAACAATATTTTGTGAGACAGTTAGAATTAATAATATATAAAACATTCCATAAACATAAAGAAATAAACCTATGAATGTTAACCTACTTAAATTAATTTGTAAAGAAGTAGATTTTATTCTATGTTTACGACTAAATACGACTATTACTGAGTATCTATCTTATACAGAATACATGATTACATACCACTGTTGCTGAGTATCTATCTTATACAGAATACATGATTACATACCACTGTTGCTGAGTATCTATCTTATACACAATACATGATTACATACCACTGTTTCTGAGTATCTATCTTATACAGAATACATGATTACATACCACTGTTGATGAGTATCTATCTTATACAGAATACATGATTACATACCACTATTACTGAGTATCTATCTTATACACAATACATGATTACATACCACTGTTGCTGAGTATCTATCTTATACATAATACATGATTACATACCACTGTTGCTGAGTATCTATCTTATACAGAATACATGATTACATACCACTGTTGCTGAGTATCTACCTTATACAGAATACATGATTACATACCACTGTTGCTGAGTATCTATCTTATACAGAATACATGATTACATACCACTGTTGCTGAGTATCTATCTTATACAGAATACATGATTACATACCACTGTTCCTGAGTATCTATCTTATAAAGAATACATGATTACATACCACTGTTGCTGAGTATCTATCTTATACAGAATACATGATTACATACCACTGTTACTGAGTATCTATCTTATACAGAATACATGATTACATACCACTGTTACTGAGTATTTATCTTATACACAATACATGATTACATACCACTGTTACTGAGTATCTATCTTATACAGAATACATGATTACATACCACTGTTGCTGAGTATCCATCTTGTACAGAATAAAACTAATGGTTTGTTTCTTCTTGGACCCTCAGTAAACATCATATGGTATACAGCACCTAGTCTTCAGTGGTTTGGAGTCCAATTACACTTTAAGTCTTAAGAAAGTAATTAGACATGATATAAAAATAACTGAATAAGGTGAAGCTATCGAAGAACGAAATTTACTGTAGTTGTATAACAATAATATATTATTTAAGCAGCAATTGTATAACAATAATATATAAGTCAAGCAGTAATTGTATAACAATAATATATTAGTTAAGCAGTAATTGTATAACAATAATATATTAGTTAAGCAGCAATTGTATAACAATAATATATAAGTCAAGCAGTAATTGTATAACAATAATATATTAGTTAAGCAGCAATTGTATAACAATAATATATAAGTCAAGCAGTAATTGTATAACAATATATATAGTCAAGCAGCAATTGTATAACAATAAAGTCAAGCAGTAATTGTATAACAATAATATATAAGTCAAGCAGTAATTGTATAACAATAATATATAAGTCAAGCAGTAATTGTATAACAATAATATATAAGTCAAGCAGTAATTGTATAACAATAATATATAAGTTAAGCAGTAATTGTATAACAATAATATATAAGTCAAGCAGTAATTGTATAACAATAATATATAAGTCAAGCAGTAATTGTATAACAATAATATATAAGTTAAGCAGTAATTGTATAACAATAATATATAAGTTAAACAGTGTCGGGTCATCCCATAAGTAAAGTCTGAATATTTAATACAGAAAGTGTATCATCATTTCTGACTTTGTAGAAGGTTTTAATGACTAAAATATGTAGTAGGACGTGTATAAAAATGTTCAGAGAAATAAAATTAACTAACCCAACTCCACTTTTTTCAAATCATTAAGCAAATAAACCCTTATGAAGATGGATGTATTTGAAGAGCACATTAGGCATATAATGCTTTATGAGTTTAAAAAAGGCAATAGTGTAGTAGAAACCACAATAAACATTCAAGGTGTTTATAGTGTGGAGTCTCTTAATGAAAGAAAATGTCGAAGGTGATTTCATAAGTTCACATCAGGTGACTACAGCTTAAGTGATGTGTCACGTTCAGGTTGTTCTGTTGAGTTTAGGGATGACTTGCTGGTGGCTGCACTTGATGAATATTGTGTTGTAAGAGTTGAACTAGTATGGAAGTTAATTCAACCCATTCAACAGTTCACTGTCATCTGCAACAGCTTGGAAAGGTGCCAAAACTTGGAAATTAGTATATGTGGAGAGTTTATTCTAGGTTATAAATTATAGGACATAAGATACCATTTTATAACTCTTCACTCACAGGATACTCTTATGACCAACTTATATTTTACCTTAAGGATTAAAATAACCCTTGCACTGTAAACTACGATCTTCTGACTCCATTAGAACTTTGAAGCTTAGAGTTCACGGTAAAATCTGGACTTTATTACACACAGCATCTGATTTCATACAGACAGAACAGTTGTAATGTGTCTGTAGATAGTGACAAGGCTACACAATGAGTCATCTGTTGTGTGAGTATCTATCTTATACAGAATACATGATTACATACCACTGTTACTGAGTATCTATCTTATACACAATACATGATTACATACCACTGTGTTTGAGTATCTATCTTATACAGAATACATGATTACATACCACTGTTTCTGAGTATCTATCTTATACAGAATACATGATTACATACCACTATTACTGAGTATCCATCTTGTACAGAATACATAACTGCATACCACTGTTACTGGGTATCTATCTTATACATAATAAAACTAATGGTTTGTTTCTTCTTGGACCCTCAGTAAACATCATATGGTATACAGCACCTAGTCTTCAGTGGTTTGGGTCCAATTACACTTTAAGTCTTACCAAGTACTTTGTACTATATCAGTAGTGAAGTGACAGAAGAACAGTAGAAGTATGTCTTTGTGATTACTAAATTAATCATTTAGCTGGCGGTAGTTTTGTTAGTATTATTCCTTCTATTAGAAGAACGTATTGTTGGAGTTAATACATATCTTTGAAATTTGTAGGTAGCTTTAAAACCATACCCTTTGTAGGATGGAAAGTCCTTTCTTACTGGCCCGACATGGCCAGACGGTTAGGGCGTTCGACTGGTAAACTGAGGATCGCGGGTGTGAATCCCTGTCACATCAAACATGCTTGTCCTTTGAGCGTTAGAGTGCGTTATAATGTTACAGTTAATTCAACTATTCGTTGGTAAAAGAGTAGTCCAAGAATTGGAGGTTGGTAGTGATGACTAGCTGCCTTCCCTCCCGTCTTACACTTTTAAATTAGGGACGGCTAACGCAAATAGCCCTAGTGTAGCTTTACACGAAATTAAAAAAAACAACCTTTCTTACTGGTGCTTAATTTCAATGTGACACTACAATGTGAAAAGAAAATTACTGCGTTGTTTACTTTAAGAAAACATTACTGCGTAATGTGTTATCACTTACCATTTTAACAGAGATAAAAATAATACACAACTCTATATAAAAGAAATACATTAATTTTTTGTGTATAAAAACATAAAATCGGGTGACACTTTTGTGGCTTGTTAATACCTTGGATTGTTTTCTTTTGAACACTATATATAACCAAGTATTAAGAATTAACAGTGCTGGACGATGCCACTCGGTGTTAATTTTTAACAACGTATCGATTTCGTACAACATTGATAAATATATAAAAATAAAATCATTAAATATAACACCTCCAGAAGTGTTACATTCACACTGAGCACACTCAGACCAATTGTTTATTATTTATTTGAACTCTATTAAAGTTACTACTCCACTGACGATTTCGTTGTTAGAGCTCCATGTATTAATTATTGAGATATCAAATGCACATGTATTTTATTTTTCGTACCCGGTCTGACGGTCTCGCTACGAACATAAATAATTATACTGTTTTGCTTGTAAATCTATTAGATTTTCAACAACGGTTAGACTGCTAAGACTCTACGAACGTTTGGACTTTCTACAGTGATTTAAACTCGAAAAGGTTTAGTCACGTATTTATAAGAGGTTCATAAATACAACAGGACGTGAGCTTTGCTGTTTTACTTTGCAATTCACGAGCTTCCTGTTTTCAATATTAAACAATAAGCGTAGAGTTAACACTTTCATAAAATCACATAAAGAAACCTTATAAACCCTGTTTATCGTATAAGCATCCTCTAAAGGCTCGCTGATGAAATATTATCCTTAATGTAAATGTTGTACCAAACAACAAGCCACAATATTTATTTTTGGTTTATATCCTAACAGGGTATATGAAACCATAAAAAGATAAGTAATTATCTCATGGAATAATATAGTTAGAAGACAAACATTATCATTTCATTAACCGCAATTGCATTTTTTTAGTATTTCTAAATGTTCACTGTTCGTGTTCCCTTGTCCCCGTAAGTATGTAATAAGAGTGACTATCAAAACCTACCATTTGGTCAATAGTTGACGATAGTTAACTTCTCTTTGGTCTATCAGTTTATAGTTAGTGACAACTAGTGCAAGATAACCCTTTGCAGGAAAATTTGAAAACAAATTAATATTTTTTTTATAATTTTTCTATTAGGAAAGTCCTAATATCCCAAAATCTTGGTGTTATATTTTTCGGAAGCAGTTTTCTGACGTAAAAAAATGAAGTATTTGTTTATTCTGTTCTTGACAATTCTGTATTGCCTTTAAAGTTACGTATTCTGCTGCTATGCTGTTCAAATCATTCTTGTGTTCTATAATTTTTGTTTCGTTCTTTTTCCAATAAGTTCAAGAATGTTTAATATCCTGAAACGCTTATGCTTCAAATATATTTTTCTTATAATCTACAAAATGTCTTGAGATTTTTATAACTTTTTGTGTGTTTTGTTATTCCAATTTTAATGCTGTGACATCATGTAATCTTTCATACCCTGCTGCTTTAATTGTTAATAAATATTTATATTATGCTTATCCATTTTCAAAATCATCTTTATATACGCTAAGAGCTATCCACTTAATTAACAAACAATGTAAAGGTTTAAAACAGTTATTTGATGCATAATACATTGATTATTTAACAATGTTCCGTTTCCACTATGATCACACACTTGTACTTGATTATGGCTCACTGTCAGAAGCGAAACTTTGTTAGGAGATAAATCTGTGATGTTAAGAAAGCTCACGAATGCATTGAAGGTTTTTCTATTCTATTTTAAGAAATATTTTAGTTGTAGATTTTGATGTTTTGATTCTTCAATTTTTCAAATTTTCATGATCTCGACAAACAACGCTAAGTTCTCATATTACTTGTGTACAGTCTTTAAGATTCTTTGCAGTGGTTTAAGCTTTGTTGATATAGTATCAAAGACGTTCAAATGTCCAGAAACAACATGTATATTGTTCCTGTACTTGTAGAAACTCTCAGACGTCCCCCACAGGGATGGTTGCTTTCCGTTTCCTAATTCAATAACGTACAGACGTCTTGCAGTGATATGTGTTCTGTTCTACTTCTTTGTAACTCACGCTATGAGTAAACGTATAAGGAAGCCAACCAAGAACCATCAAATTATAAAACACTACACACGAGCCTTCCGATACTGGTTTCACTTTCAGCGTATAAAAAACGAAATTTTTAAAAGAGGGCATATAAAGGATATTTGTAGACCATTCGTTATTTAGCTTTAATTCAATAATTATTTCAAAAAATGTCAACATATACTAAAAAAATAAGTATATTGGAGAATAACATAAAAAAGAGTTGGCTGTTCTGAAGATAAGCAAAAAGTTACACAATGGGTTATCTGTGCTCTGCCTATCATGAGTATTCAAACCTGATTTCTAGCGTTGTAAGTCTGCAGACATACCGCTGTGCCATTGGAAACTACAAAAACTGAAATGCACCGTGTAAAGCATTTTGCCAAGACACAAAAAAACCACTTTGTATAAGCACAAAGTTGCAAAATTAGCCATCGGCTTTGCACGATTTTACCCATAATTTTATGTTTATACTGTTACGTATTACAATTTCAAATGGCCTGAAACTGAGTTAAGTTATACTTATGGCTCACGAAGATATATTTATGAAAGATTTTAATTTTAATTTTTCTCAGGTTATCAAATAATTTATATTCGAAATTAGGTCTGTTGTTACGTATTACAAATTGAAATGGTCTGAATCTGAGTTGAATGATTATGTATCCAACTTATGATACTTACCAAAAACGTTGATGTACATAGTTTTTTTTTAAAATAAAAATATATTTTAATATATAAACAATAATAGAATCTACAATTGTGGTTTTTACAAATAATATTAAATGTACAAAAATTCTACAAGTATACAAACAATATAAAGCCTTCTTTCTGTTCCTAAACTTCTCTGATGTCTTATTGAGGTTTTACGATGAACGAGTTTATTTCGAGTTAATGTCGATACAAGTCACTCAACAGGAAGCTCTGCGTTCTTCGTTCTATGCTTCTCACGAGTCGAGTTATTTGCCGTCAAAGTTGAATAATGTCTTAGCAGAAATACTGATGTTCGTCAAATATCTTAAGTTTCCCGATTAATAAGTACTAATCACGGTTATAGTTTCTGAAGTTTATAGTACACCAGCTATAGCAAACCAATAATTTATACTGTCTCTTGGAGCGTCGAGTTGGTTATATTTATAGGCTTGAGATGAGTGTCTAGAAATTCCAGCCTGCACAATTATACAGACAAAACATTAGTGTTTAGGTACATACATATATTATTGTTTTTTTACATTCGAGAATTTTCTGCTTCTTTAGTTTCTCAATGAAAATTTATCTGAACAAGTTATGTATATGTAATTTAAATAAGCGTTTATATCAAAACGGATATATGATAGTAAATCCGTTACAATACACTGTCAGTTTTATTGGAGCCATTATTATTATCAGATTTACTACTAAAAGGGTCATGGCAAAGCATGAACTAATTCATAAAATTAAGATTTAAAAAGATTCAGAATGCTATTATATACATATGTAATGTGTATATTACTTTCCAGCACGTAGGAAAATAAATTTGTTAGATAATAAAATGGAAATGAATAGAATAAACAGAGATAATCAAATCCTTTTACAAGTAGATTTAATCAGTTTTTATTAGTGAGGTTTATATACTTGAAATATCGTTTTTGAACAATATTAATAAATGGGGTACAAACTATGTTTCTCATATTTTGTCAGTTACTGGTTTTTACTAACGAATGGATAACACACATGCTGTTAGTTGTATTGTTTAAAATATGTCACCTGTGACTGAGGGGAAGAAATCGTATCCATCGGGTTTTTCGAATATTCGAAATCTCATAAGGTTCAATTTTTTCGTTTGCATTTAAAATTATGGATTTATGAGTTTTATGATTTATGAGTTTTATGATTTACGAGGTTTATGATTTATGAGTTTTATGATTTATGAGTTTTATGATTTATGAGTTTTATGATTTACGAGGTTTATGATTTATGAGTTTTATGATTTATGAGTTTTATGTTTTATGATTTATGAGTTTTATGATTTATGAGTTTATGATTTATGAGTTTTTATGATTTATTTGAGGTTTTATGATTTATGAGTTTTATGATTTATGAGTTTTATGATTTACGAGGTTTATGATTTATGAGTTTTATGATTTATGAGTTTTATGATTTACGAGGTTTATGATTTATGAGTTTTATGATTTACGAGGTTTATGATTTATGAGTTTTATGATTTATGAGGTTTATGATTTATGAGTTTTAGATTTATGAGTTTTTGATTTGAGTTTTATGATTTATGAGTTTTATGATTTATGAGTTTTATGATTTACGAGGTTTATGATTTATGAGGTTTATGATTTATGAGTTTTATGATTTATGAGTTTTATGATTTATGAGTTTTATGATTTATGAGTTTTATGATTTATGAGTTTTATGATTTACGAGGTTTATGATTTATGAGTTTTATGATTTATGAGTTTTATGATTTACGAGGTTTATGATTTATGAGTTTTATGATTTATGAGTTTTATGATTTATGAGGTTTATGATTTATGAGTTTTATGATTTATGAGTTTTATGATTTACGAGGTTTATGATTTATGAGTTTTATGATTTATGAGGTTTATGATTTACGAGGTTTATGATTTATGAGTTTTATGATTTATGAGTTTTATGATTTACGAGGTTTATGATTTACGAGTTTTATGATTTATGAGTTTTATGATTTATGAGTTTTATGATTTATGAGGTTTATGATTTACGAGGTTTATGATTTATGAGTTTTATGATTTATGAGTTTTATGATTTATGAGGTTTATGATTTATGAGTTTTATGATTTATGAGTTTTATGATTTACGAGGTTTATGATTTATGAGTTTTATGATTTATGAGTTTTATGATTTACGAGGTTTATGATTTATGAGGTTTATGATTTATGAGTTTTATGATTTATGAGGTTTATGATTTATGAGTTTTATGATTTATGAGTTTTATGATTTATGAGGTTTATGATTTATGAGTTTTATGATTTATGAGGTTTATGATTTATGATTTATGATTTATGAGTTTTATGATTTATGAGGTTTATGATTTACGAGGTTTATGATTTATGAGGTTTATGATTTATGAGTTTTATGATTTATGAGGTTTATGATTTACGAGTTTTATGATTTATGAGTTTTATGATTTATGAGTTTTATGATTTATGAGTTTTATGATTTATGAGTTTTATGATTTATGAGGTTTATGATTTATGAGGTTTTGATTTGAGTTTTATGATTTATGAGGTTTATGATTTATGAGGTTTATGATTTATGAGTTTTATGATTTATGAGTTTTATGATTTATGAGGTTTATGATTTATGAGTTTTATGATTTATGAGTTTTATGATTTATGAGTTTTATGATTTATGAGTTTTATGATTTATGAAGTCTCGTCGCGCAGTGCTCATCATTACAGAGTTTTGAAATCAAATCCCTGTTTCAAATACTGGACAAACGAATGATGTCGGTTAAGGTCGGTCACATTGGTGATGTTACTAATACTGATTGCCCTCACTTTAGTTTGCAGCTCAAAATTAGAAAAGTATTTGTCTATACTTTAAATGACCTTTACCATATAAACATTTTCAGCTGTTAAATTAATTAAAAAAAGAACGCACCTAAGATTACACTTCTTTTAAATAATCACATATTGTAACACTCGCATTGGTAGCAAACCCATTGGTAGTAAACCCATTGGTAGCAAACCCATTGCGCTTTCTTATCGTAGTAATTATACAGGATATGATTCATTGCATTCGATATTAAAACATTACAGAACTAGTGCTCTACACAGGCTGAGCTAGGCTTAGTAGTTAGCGTGCCAGACTGTGATTGAAAGAGTTGATGCCCCAAGGTCCAGTGCTGCAAAAAAGCGCCTTGCTTTGTAAAACTTTTGGGCTAGATACACAAATAGAAGATCTAATCTAGCTATACAGCCAAATACGAACGGCTCAAGGGTTAGCAGGAACTATTTACAAATTGCCCTCTATGCGAAAATTGTGAAACAAACAAACATGAAACAACAACATTCAGATGATGGAAGTAATGCACCCCCACTTCCCCAAATCAGCATCTCTTAACACTGATAAATCAGTATCTCTTGACACTGATAAATCAGCATCTCTTGACACTGATAAATCAGCATCTCTTAACACTGATAAATCAGCATCTCTTGACACTGATAAATCAGCATCTCTTAACACTGATAAATCAGCATCTCTTAACACTGAAAAATCAGCATCTCTTAACACTGATAAATCTACATATCTTAACACTGATAAATCAGCATCTCTTGACACTGATAAATCAACATCTCTTGACATTGATTTTCTAATTCTTTAGCTAATAAAAGACAGATTTAGAAATATTACCAAGATAAAAATGTTGGTTTTTGTGTGTGGGACCACTTTTACCGGCAAGGCCCTCACAGCTTTGTAGCCAAGAAGACTGAAAATACATATGACGAAATTGCAATGTAGAAAGTGTTCATTTAACATCAATGAAGAGCCAATGAATATACAGTACCTCGAAAGTTCTTTTTCTACTTTTCCATAAAATATGACTTTCAAACATATTTGTAGATTATTTAGTTTCGTTCTGGAGTTGTTGGCCATGGCAGCTGCTCGCATTTTTGGAATGCATCCAGAATTGCTTGTCTTAGTGCATTGGCTACCTTAGATACGTCGTCTGTTGCACAAGGCAGGTATGCAAGCTTTATTGTCTTAATTACTTGTAATGATGTGCTGGATACAATCTGTGACAAATAGTTGCCACCAACATCTCGTTATCGTGTAAATGGTGCTATGATTTTCCAAATTCGCATTCAGCTTTTCAGTTGTATAATTAGGTTTAGGGTACAGAGTGATGCCCAACACCGCTATGTAGTGTGTACGTGTCTGTTTCACAATTCTTTTATTTTCTCCAATCCAACTTCACACACTTTTCCAAAACATGTTCATGGACATTTTTTAGTTCATACTTTTAACATTTTTTTTCCTGACTTTCGCTTCTTCCTTTTCCAGTATCCCTGTAAATTCCTTTCTATAAGTTCCATGGTAACGTGCCTCCACGCCAGACAGATTGACGTCAACAACTTGAATTATTGTGAGCAGTTTCTCTCTTGGTCTTGCTACTGATTTATTCATACCATAAGTAAAGGTAGTTGTAGTTTCTGATATCTTGATTAATCTTTTTTAGAACGACCTATATTACAAAATACGAAGCCATAACTGAAGAAAAAAATTGTATCTTCTAATTACTACGTCAGATGAAGAAATTAGAAATGATGATAACCTGTATTTAAATTTTGTGAGATTTTGATAGCAGTCTCTGTAATAATCGAGTCTAACATTTACTGGTCGTTATTTAGGTATTATTTATTAATCTTCTATAGGTTTGTTTGATCTTTTATTTCTTTAGTCGCTCTGCAGTAAAAGTTATGTATGTTGAGACCTTGTTGTGCACGACACGTGGTGTTTGCTCTTTGTTTTCTCTTTTCTTCGAGGCCCGACAAGGCGAGATGGTTAAGGCGATCGACTCGTAATCTAAGGGTCATGGGTTCGAATCCCCTCACACCAAACATGCTCGCCTTTTCAGTAGTATGGGCGTTATAAAGTGACGGTCAATCACACGTTGATAAAAGAGTAGCTCAAGAGTTGGCGGTGGGTGGTGATGACTAGCTGCCTTCCCTCTAGTCTTACACTGCTAAATTAGGGACGGCTAGCACAGATAACCCTCGAGTAGCTTTGTGCGAAATTTCAAAAACAAACAAAAAACAAACCCTCGTGTAGCTTCGCGCGAAATTCAAAACAAGTAGTCTTTCTTTAAAATCCACCACTCACATTCTGTGAAGTCTTAATTCTTGTAATGAAAATAAACTGTAATAGATATGTGTGAAGTCAAGGTCAAATTATAGTTTGAAATAACATTAGGTATTTAATGTATAAAACATACTGCCCCAGCACTAAAACTGTGTCATTTAACACGTTACTCACTATTCCAACTTAATTTTCTTCAACTAAAAAAGTCATAACGACAAAAGTCGGCCCACACACAGCAGGCAGACACGCTCGTTTCTTGAGAACATATTTAAACCTGTTCGTTTGGTCACCCAGAAATGAGAAAACCATAATGGCAAGAGTTGCTGAGGGGATTGTATGGTAGGTAGGCTATTGGAGTTGCTGAGGGGACTGTATGGTAGGTAGGCTATTGGAGTTGCTGAGGGGACTGTATGGTAGGTAGGCTATTGGAGTTGCTGAGGGGACTGTATGGTAGGTAGGCTATTGGAGTTGCTGAGGAGACTGTATGGTAGGTAGGCTATTGGAGTTGCTAACCTAGATATTTTTCTAAGATCTGAATTTTGAACATTTTCTCTAAAGACATTAAAGATGATTAATAATAACAAAAAAAAATCATCCGAATGGAACTTGTCAGCAGTCTTCAATCTTTAGGCCAGCTAGAAGTTGTTATCGCATTTTAAACTACAATATAAAATCATTTTCCCTTTATTGATGTTAGTACGAATGCTTACAATGCTTACATGGTGTAAACAATTATTTCAATATTTGAACTAAAGTGTTTTAACTCTTTCTGTGCAGTTGTCTTCAGGCGAACTAACTGTTAACCATTCTCTTCAACTGCTTCGTTGGTTTAGATTATTTTTCATCTGAATTTCAGATATTTGAATTATTTACCTTCAGCAACTCGCTGAAGCTCTGTTCTTTGGTCTTGATGAAATCAGTTGACAGACAGAAAGCAAAACACAAAAGAAAGCGTATATAAGTGGATGTTCAAGATGCACGACCTCTGAGGAACTCAGTCTGAAAACCAGTTGTAGGTGATAACTCATCACTTAAGAACTGAAACGACACATCTTACGATGTGGAGGATTTTTATCCACAAAAGATCGATAATTATGAGTAAAAAATTCGATAGAAAGCAATATTTAATACTTTTTGAAACACATAAATGTCGGAAAGGGTTATCAAGTGTCATTGAATGAAAATATATTTTATACGAATATATTGATATCACATAGAAGTTTTTATTCTACTAATTTGTGGTAAAACACGAATTGATGATTTTATGAATGATTTCGTTTTGATGCCTACTCAAAAATATTCTGCTGTTTAATAGGTGCGTTACTATAATTTTGAAACATTATAAAACTTTGTGATGTCCTACAGGGATAATTACTTTTAATTTTAAAAATCTACAAGGAATTTTGTTTTAAAGTCATTTTACTTCTTATGTCTTTCAGTGTCTCTAATGTACTGACACACATCTGAAGACTGACTGATATTTTCACTCTTGTTATAATTTTTTTACGATTGTTTTCTTTTATAGACGTCACAGTGATGAAATTTTGTTTTTCAGATTTTCCGAGTCTGGAACGAATATTGATCTGTTGCTTAAGTTTTAGACATTTATTTAAAATAAATATAAATTATTTTACACGTCAAATATTACAGCGTTCCAAATTAAGCCACATATTTATGGTTCTTTACTTTAGTTATACCCTCAAAGGTTTGTGCTTTTTCTGCTTTATAGTTAAAGAACACTTGGTTTCTTACATTTGTTTATCACCTGTTGCTCAATTTCAAAAACACTTTGATGTCTCATGGAAATTTTGATTCGATTGTTACAGTTTTGGGAACATCCTAATGTCTGAGAAGATTTTTTCTTTTATATCAACCTCTGAGGTCATTGTGATAATTACTACATCTTTAATAAATATTGATATCCTTCTAAGATTTGTAGCACTTATGTTGAATAATGATTTTATATAATACAATTCTTAAGGGAAGTTCAAACACGTCGTATAACTACAACTTCCTGTAACTCTGCATGTCTGTTTTGCTTCCTTTCACGTTCACTTCTTGTTGTATTTTACAAAAGTGTCAATTCTAACGTTTTATAAAGATTTATTGTCTACTTTAGGAAAGCCTTTATATCCTACAGGTTTTTCTGTATGGTGTTTTTGCTCTTGGGATTTCTTTATATTATACAGAAAATGATATTTTCCTTTTATATAGGATATTCTAGGAGCTTTACTTTGTTGCTCTGTATTCAGGAAGGTTCAGATGTCCTAAACGTTTTTGTGTGACTTTACTCCAGCAGTGTGCTAAAGTAATAGGTTCTGGTTTTGTTACCTCTGATACATATAATAATGGTTTATGCTTTGAATTTCTGCTTACAAAAATGCCAAAAAGTATTGAAATTTTAGGAAGATTTCCAGTTCATAACTTTGTGATGTTTAATTTAATATTTGTGGTGTAAAATGTTTTTCTCCAATCATTATTTTATAATCTTTATAAGAACAATAATTCCTAGCTGTGGAGTGAAGGGTCGTTACATAAGATTCTCATGTTCCTTGTTGCAAACAAAGATGTCATTACGTTTACGTATTTTGAAATTTGAGGTGTTCGTATTTCAACTCTAAATTCGTCATATTTTTGAAGTTGGCAATATGAGTTTTATATGACATGAAAAAACAGATAATGATATTAATTTTTAACTTATTTTTACTGAAACCAGTTAATTATTTATCCTTATTATGGCAACTTTTTGACATTCTTTACAAAGATGTAAGAAACGTTTTATGGTAATGAACACAAACTATGTTCAAAAGCTGTGTTGAACTGTAGTGTAATTTATTATTTTAGCAATTTGAACATAATTTTTGGGCCTCGTAACAGCACAAATTATATGTATTTTCCAATTTAAAATTTTATTTATTTAAATATCTCCCGCTGGTACAGCGGTAAGTCTACGTATTTACAAAGCTAAAATCAGAGGTTCGATTCCCCTCGGTGAACTCAGCAGATAGACTTGATGTGGCTTTGCAATAAGAAAACACACAAACACACATTTATTTAAATAGATTCATATTTTTATATGTCCATAAATTTCATATGTTTCAACACAAAGGTTCTGCATCAGCCAGAGTTTTTGTTTTCTTTTGTTGTAACCACTAAAACGAGATAGATGTTTATAGTTTACTTTATTTTGTATTTGCAAGATAGAAACAATATTCTCTTTGTAAAGTTTTTACAATAGATGAAATCAGAATACTGTTCTTCTAACAAAAATAATAATCGAAAATGATGTATTTTATTTGTGCTATACGGTTAGTTACTTGAAACGTCAATTTCAAAGAGAAATTGAATTTCTGTTTGTTTGTTTCGAATTTCGCGCAAAGCTACTCGAGGGCTATCTGCGCTAGCCCTCCCTAATTAAGCAGCGTAAGAAGAGGGAAGGCAGCTAGTTATTACCATCCACCGCCAACTTTTGGGCTACTCCTTTTACCGACGAATAGTGGGATTGATCGTCACATTATAACGCCCTCACGATTGAAAAGACAAGACTTTTGGTGCGACGAGGATTTAAACCCGCGACCCTCAGATTACGAGTCGAAACGCCTTAACCCAGCTGGCCTTCAGTAATGTGTTTTTCTTAGTTTCCGATTTGCTTAAACATATTAAGTGGAACACAACAATCTTAAACATATTAAGTGGAACACAACAATCTTAAACATATTAAGTGGAACACAACAATCTTAAAATTACAGTGTATGTGTATTATTTAAAAGCGGGTTCTGAAAAAAACACATACATGTGTTTTTTTCTGTGGAATTTCGTTTCAGTTATACTCATAATTTCACCAGTTTCTGGAAAACTAATCCTAATATAAGTCTATCCATCTTTGATCATAACTAAAGCTAAAATACTAGTTATTTTGAAAATACTATCTGTTCTATATAATTAATAACGGTGTTACATAGAAATAAGGTGTTCTATATAATTAATAACGGTGTTACATAGAAATAAGGTGTTCTATATAATTAATAACGGTGTTACATAGAAATAAGGTGTTCTATATAATTAATAATGGTGTTACATAGAAATAAGGTGTTCTATATAATTAATAATGGTGTTACATAGAAATAAGGCTATTCAATCTCTTTCAATATAATTTAGACATATATTACTTTCAGGTAGGTCGCCTGAGACGATTTTGTTTCCCCTTTGAGTAGGCTCCGGCATGGCCAGGTGGTTAAGGCAGTCAACTCGTAATGTGAGAGTTGCGGGTTCGAATATACGTCAAACCAAACATGTTTGCCCTTTCAGCCGTGAGGGACGTTTTAATGTAATGGCCAATCGCGTTATTCGTTGATAAAACAGCATCCCAGGTGTTGGCAGTGGGTGGTGATGACTAGCTGCCTTCTCTCTAGTCTTACACCGTTAAATTAGGGATGGATAGCGCAGATATCTCTCGTGTAGCTTTGCGCAAAATTAAAAACCAACCACACAAACAAACAAACAAACAAACCTTTTTGAGTATGTATTTTATGTTTGTAGTTTCACTACCTAAAATCTGGATTTAATACTCTTTACTAACTATGCCAGATTAATTAATGTCTTTTAGAATATATACATATACATAATTTAAATGTCTGCTAATCTGTCATGCTTTGTACGCACTGCGTAGTTAATCGTAAAAATATTATACATCACATAGCCTTTTCTATTCAGGGGTACATTACCTTCTACACAATCAGCTATTTTAATTAGTCGAGACCCCCACTAGTACAGCGGTAAGTCTACAAATTTACAATGCTACAATCAGGGACTCGATTCCCCTCTCTGGGTTCAGCAGATAGCCCGATGTGGCTTTGCTATAAGAAAACACACACTCACACTTAATCGAAAATATTAAGGACAATAGCCGGGTTTTTTTTATTTACTTATTCTACGATGCTTAATAAATACCAATTGCACTTTAAGTTTGAAATATCGAAACCTGTTTTCTAATGGTATAAGTCCGCACACGTGCCACTGGGTGACAATTATATTAGCATAAAATTACTTTTTGTCGAATATTTATTTTTTTATGACCTACAATGTGTATGAGTTACATATAACTTACAAACATACATTTCAAAATATAACTGTTGGAGTTTAACATCATTACCAATAACGTACTTTCTTTGGTAGTTCGTTTTATTAATTATTAGTATAATTTGTTGATAAGAAGGAATAGTCAGAGGGAAAGTTACAAAACTGTTCATTTTGCAGTATTTAGCCTAACTCGTCGCAGCGCCACATGGATTTTGTGCTGGCCCTTAATCCGAGATTAATTAAGATCCAGAACTTTAAATAAGAAGTCTACGTTTTTGTATGTTCAAACACATTCAACAAGAGTGTTGTGTCGTCATTTTAATTTAATATTTACCTATTTCTGACAAATACTTTATTTGTACTTTTGTTTAGGATATTTTACGTTTGTAAACAAAAATATTATTATCGAATCTGGTGTTACAGAACATTTTAGCGACGAAATAGAAACGACCTGAGAGTCATACGAAGAAATTAAAACATACAAAATTGCTCGCGTATCATATGGAAAAGTAATAAAATCGGGGGGAACCTAACTTTACACTACCCCCCCCCCAAAAAAAAAACATTTAATTTCGTAATGATTCGTCAATGTTTTTCTATAAAATGTACAAATTAAATGCAAGAAACGCTTCAACGATTTATTATGTATGGTAATTCAAATGAGAGGTGCACGTGAAAATATGCACGCATATCGTGGGTCACGTGGGAAGAGAAAGTATTTTTTCATTATGTGTGTGTGTGTGTGTTTCTTTTAGCAAAGCCACATCGGGCTATCTGCTCAGTCCACCGAAGGGAATCGAACCCCTCATTATAGCGTTGTAAATCCGAAGACATACCGCTGTACTAGCGAGGGGCATTTTTTCGTTACGTAACTAGAGATTTTTTTATTATTTTAAATTCAACTACAGGTATATAGAGTAAGTAAAAAATATTTAATGAAAATGCATATTTGTCTAAGAATGATCGTTGTCATGTGCTTTAAATATCCGATAGCATGTAACGGATATCGCATGATATGTATCTTTAATCCCATATATATCATAAATACATTGTGATATTTTTAACAGTTGTCTTTTTATTTTAACTGCAACTGTTACCACTAGTGGGAATTCTTTGAAAGTGTGTCTGATTTTAAATTTCCTCTTTCTAAGGGATCAAGGTATGTTTCTATATTTGATAATATTAAATTATCAGGTAAATTATTGTATCGTTCAGGGTAGCTAATCTAATATTTAATTTTCATACGTTGTGTTATTTACAGCTGTTTTGTATTCAGTGACTGTACTTCTGGTCAGACTATGAAGTCAGTGGCTTATGATTCGCGACCTTTTGCCAAAAATATATTTCTGCACTTTGGTTGCGATCGAATCCCATTATTCAGTTAAACAAGAGTAGCTGAAGAGTTAGGCGTGGGTGTTTTCGTCTAGCTACTTTCCCTCTAGTTCACGAATTCAAAATTAGGATTGGATATGTACAGGTAGTCCCTTGTTTGTTTGTTTTTGACAAAAGCCTTAAACAAATAAATATACGTTACTTCCTGAAAGTAATTTAGGATATCGGAAATGAATTGTAAATAAACGAAAGTTGGATACGATGGTTCGTTAATGTAGTTGAAAAACAAACAAACTCTCCATTGGCACAGTGTTGTTTTCGGGGTCATACCGCTAGAAGTCGGGTTTCGATATTCGTGGCAGGCAGATCACAGACTGCCCATTACGAAGCTTTTTTCTTAATTCCAAACAAATGAACAAACAAAACAAGATTTTAAATTATATGTAAAAACTAAGATGAAGACCTTGTAGCTGATTGGTTTGTTCTGAATTTTTCGCAAAGCTACACGAGGGCTATTTGTGCTAGCCGTCCCTAATTTAGCAGTGTAAGACAAGAGGAAAGGCAGGTAGTCATCACCACCCACTAAGAGCTCTTGGACTGCTCTTTTACCAACGAATAATTGGATTGACCGTCACTTATAACGCCCCCACGGTTGAAAGGGTGAGAATGTTTGGTAGAACGGGAGTCGAACCTGCGACCCTAAGATTGCGAGTTCAGCGCCCCCTAACCACGTAGGCATGCCGGGTTCTAAGTGTAATAAGAAGTAAGTAATACATCACTTCAAACTATACGTGAACATGGAAAATGTAATGTATCCTAAGGGTGAAAGAATTATGGTTAACTGATATAAACCTAAATGTTCACAAAAGTTTTTCATCATAAAATATCTGCGTTCCTCGCTCATTCTCATTTAAAAAAATATTGAGAAAATGAAAACTTGTTAGGCCTAACACTTTGTAAATGTGTTTTCATTGAAATGTTTCCAACCTGTTCATTTATTCTATTAAAAAAAAAAAGAATATAATCAGTAATATACGTTACCGGCCTAACTAAGAGGACTCTAGTAATGATTTTATTAAATATAAACTAGGTTACTAGCCTACTCAAAAAAAATAGAGATTTGACTTTGTCATAGAACAAATTGAATTAACAACGCTGTATCAATCAATTTTCTATTAGTTTAAGCGTGAGACATGTGTTTATAAATGGCGCTACAGGAATTTCTTTATAAGTATCTCGTCTCGAGTGATTCTCATAGCGAAAGTTTTGTTTTTGTTACCGTAAATTCAGATCAATTGCATTTTTTTTTATTACTAAAGATTCGTGCCCAGGATTTTTGCTTTGTTTTATTCGTCCAGATCGTGATTTATGAGACAAACAAAAGCGTTTCTGGTGATGCTAAACTTCCAATACCAGATCTGTAAGACTAAACCTAATTATCAATAATAATCTTATTCGTTTGTTGAACATCTGCCAAGGCCCGGCATGGCCAAGAGTGTTGCGACTCGTAGTCTGAGGGTCGCGAGTTCGCATCCCCGTCGCGCCATACATGCTCGCCCTTTCAGCCGTTGGGGCGTTATAATGTGACGGGCAATCCTACTATTCGTTGGTAAAAGAGTAGCCCAAGAGTTGGCGGTGGGTGATTATGACTAGCTGCCTTCCCTCTAGTCTTACACTGCTAAATTAGGGACGGTTGTTGTTGTTGTTGTTTGGAATTTCGCACAAAGCTACTCGAGGGCTATCTGTGCTAGAATGGTTCATAGAATGGTTCTGTGATGTGGCGGTTCATAGAATGGTTCTGTGATGTGGGGGTTCATAGAATGGTCCTGTGATGTGACGGTTCATAGAATGGTTCTGTGATGTGGCGGTTCATAGAATGGTTTTGTGATGTGACGGTTCATAGAATGGTCCTGTGATGTGGCGGTTCATAGAATGGTCCTGTGATGTGGCGGTTCATAGAATGGTTCTGTGATGTGGCGGTTCATAGAAGGGTCCTGTGATGTGACGGTTCATAGAATGGTTCTGTGATGTGGCGGTTCATAAAATGGTTCTGTGATGTGACGGTTCATAGAATGGTCCTGTGATGTGGCGGTTCATAGAATGGTCCTGTGATGTGGCGGTTCATAGAATGGTTCTGTGATGTGGCGGTTCATAGAATGGTCCTGTGATGTGGCGGTTCATAGAATGGTCCTGTGATGTGGCGGTTCATAGAATGGTTCTGTGATGTGGCGGTTCATAGAATGGTCCTGTGATGTGACGGTTCATAGAATGGTTCTGTGATGTGGCGGTTCATAAAATGGTTCTGTGATGTGACGGTTCATAGAATGGTCCTGTGATGTGGCGGTTCATAGAATGGTCTTGTGATGTGGCGGTTCATAGAATGGTCCTGTGATGTGGCGGTTCATAGAATGGTCCTGTGATGTGACGGTTCATAGAATGGTCCTGTGATGTGGCGGTTCATAGAATGGTTCTGTGATGTGACGGTTCATAGAATGGTTCTGAGGTTTGTTTTTCAAGTACAGACTTTCAACTCGTAGCTCTCTCATTTCTTGTCTAATTTGAGATCTGGTTACAGGTTTTGGAACCAGGAGGTGGAACCATTTCGATTGATGTATTTTATCACGCCCAAGAATAATTTACTCTAATAATGCCTAAACGAATTTCAATTTAGGGGTAAGCTGGTAGAGATCCTGATGTGTGATAAAATAAAATCGAGTGTAAGCGACATAAATATCTAATACATAAAGATATGTTTCTGCCTGTTTGTACACATTTTCAGCCCCTATAAAAAGAAACCAATAAAAATATTGAATCATATTTTAATGCTTGTGACAATATTAGTGTCTATGAAAACTTTATAATCTATTTTTCAAAGAAGTTGGGGATTCAACCTCCGAGTGTGTGACCCCTATTTAAACGCGGAAAACTGCAAATCAACACAGCTTGACGAAGTGATGCAAGATGCCATAAGGAAGTTCATAACAGGAAAGTGTGTGACCCATATTTAAACTGGCAAATCAACACAACTTGATGAATTGATGCAAGATGCTATAAGGAAGTTCATAACAGGAAAGTGTGTGACCCATATTTAAACTGGCAAATCAACACAACTTGACGAAGTGATGCAAGTTCTTAATGACGCGAAAACCACTTGAAATAAAAATGTATCTCAGAAGGGTTGGTATGGGTATTAATAGTTTTATTGATAAGGAGAGAACAACGTTTCGACCTTCCTAGGTCATCTTCAGGACAAAACGTTGTTTTATTCTTATCGATAAAAGTGTTAATACTCATATCAGCCGTTTTGAGATACAAAGTGCTACAAAATACCATAAGGAAGTTCATAACAGGGAAGAGGTTAACTTCCATCTAATCTATGTAAATAATCTTCAATATGTGTGCGTGTTTATCTGTTTGTTATAGGTTTCCACCAGTGCTTGATACAGAATAACATGAAAAAGGTCTTGGAAGAGAGGAGGAAAAAAGATCTCATTGGTTAATTTACTCTAATCCTGTTGAAAAGAATTTCAAGTGTTGTGGCTATTGAGGGTTCCTTCTTATTTTCTATTGCGTCACATTTAATCGCTCGAAAAGCCACCTTCTGACTAAAACGTTGATTCTGGTTTTATTATCATACAGACGTTTTAACTAGGTTTGATCTTTAAACAGGAATTAATTTGTATATTCCTTATATTTTGGTTTGTTTAGAATTTCGCGCAAAGCTACACAAGGGCTATCTGCACAATCCGTCCCTAATTTAGCAGTGTGAAACTAGAAGGAAGGCACCTAGTCATCACCACCTATCGCCAACTCTTGCGCTACTCTTTTACCAGCGAATAGTGGAATTGACCGTCACATTATAACGCTCCCACCGCTTAAAGGATGAGCGTGTTTGGTGTGACGGGGATTTGAACCCGCGACCCTCGGATTACGAGTCGAGTGCCTATCCATGCCGGGCCTACATTCGTTGTATTTCAGAAGTTTTTCTGTAAACAGTCGAATCAGAGACTACACATTGCAGTATAAGAAATTTAAAAGTCAACAACTTTGTAGTTAAAGATTTGATTACAAGCCAGAGTATATTTATATACTTTTCCTGCGCCTGGCATGGCCTAGAGCGTTAAGGCGTGCGTTTCGTAATCTGAGGGTCGCGGGTTTGCGCCCGAGTCTCGACAAAACATGCTCGCCCTCCCAGCCGTGAGGTCGTTATAATGTGACGGTCAATCCCACTATTCGTTGGTAAAAGAGTAGCCCAAGAGTTGGCGGTGGGTGGTGATGACTAGCTGCCTTCCCTCTAGTCTTACACTGCTAAATTAGGGACGGCTAGCACAGATAGCCCTCGTGTAGCTTTGTGCGAAATTCCAAAACAAACAAACTTACTTTTCCAAGTTCCAAATGTAGGCTTACTTTACGCATAAATAGAGAAAAAGAATAATTAAAACATTATTCGAATAACCAAAAAATGGGAAATTGCGAGCCGAGAGATCTCAAGAAATACACTTTTACTAGGATTTGTTATTTGCTGCTTATAAGAGGTGAGGCAACATCTTAGATATATATATCGGTTGTGAACAGGTTGTGGATTACTGGAATTACTTTTTTAGCCGCGGATTAACGGTTCGTAAGTCGGCTCTGAGTGTTTTTTTTTTACCAAGTAGAAACGTTTAGCTTACAGCTCCATCATCTCTTGATCGATTTGAAATCTAATTACAATTTTGGATGCAGAAAGTCAAACCCTTTCGATTGGTGTAATGGAACTCGGCCAAGTTTTCATAGATTAATTTATTCTACTCCAGCCGAAAAAATTTAAAGTTGTGGGTAGACTGGTAGAGGTGCTGATGAATAACAAAATTAAACCGAGTGCACGTGCGCTCCACACTTGGTGTTGCTGGCGCGAAAAAAAAACAACAACAAAAAAGGGGAAAATATTTGTAGGTTAATTTACTCTAATCATGCCTAAAAAAAAATTCAAGTGCCGCGGCTATTGAGGGTTCCCTCTTTTCTCGACGTGAGCATACGTAGTACGAATATCCGATTTAGTTTTGTTGCTTGTCGAGATCTCTACCTGTCTACACTCAAACTGAAATGATTTTAGGAAGGATTGGAGCTAATTAATGTATGAGATTCTGGGCGTGGTCAAATACATCAGTCAACAGGGTTTGGTTTTTGAGTCCAAAGTGTAATTAGCTCTCGTATTAGTCAATAGATCACGGAACTTTGAGCTAAAAAAGTTTGTTCTTCAAAAACAAACAAACAAAAGTATCAGAGCGTTCTATGAGCCGTTATGCAGCGGCTAAAAAGGTCTTTTAGATTAATTGACTCTAATCATGCCTAAAATAATTTAAGCTGCAGCGGCTATTGAGGATTCCCTCTCGTTTTCTATTATTTTTCTCTCTAAAATGAAGTGAGAAACAGTACTTTGTATTCGTGTCAGTGATTTGTATCCACGTCTATGTGACTGCGGAACAATATTATGTTTTATAGAATACTTTTGTAGGAAATTATAAACATTCATAGGAATATGAAATGAATTTTTGGGAGGTAGCATTAGTTGTACTTTTAATATATTCAGTAGCCTAATATTGCAAGAACATAAAGTTTAACATTAATTGTTCGTTGATATGTATTGTAAAATAATTCTTAATTACGTTTTGAAAGAGGAAAACATTAGCTAATTTGAGTTTTGGAGACTTGTTCTTGTCAGATGTGTGTGAAACGTATCTGTTTTAATACTGGAATTGTCTGGGTCTGCATTTGTTTTGTTGTTATTGTTGAAGATATCTTTTCATTTGTTATCAGCTCTGGAGTGAACGTTGTGATTGAAATGTTTGGATATACTGGCGTGAGCACTTCGTAATGTGTTTTCTCCATAGAAATAGACCCTTGGAGATTCGGTCGGGCTGTGTACTCTCTTTCTATAACGTATTTGAGACTCTCACGGGTGTCTTCCTTAAGAACCAGAGAGTCTTATGACAGGTTGACAGGTTCATCATAGAAATCGACCTTCGGCAGAAAACATGCAGTCGATCTGCAGTTCTATTATGTGTAGGTTGGATTATGTACTGCGTCTCCAAGACGTCATTTTATCACAGGAAACCTTAACGTTTTAACGTTACGTTTACGAACGATGCTTTTAGGGAACATTCACGGCCGCCATGTTTTAAAAGAAATAAAGTGTGAGAAAATACCATTGTTAAACTATGGAATAAAGTGTGAGAAATTACCATTGTTAAAGTATGGAATAAAGTGTGAGAAAATACCATTGTTAAACTATGGAATAAAGTGTGAGAAAATACCATTGTTAAACTATGGAATAAAGTGTGAGAAAATACCATTGTTAAACTATGGAATAAAGTGTGAGAAAATACCATTGTTAAAGTATGGAATAAAGTGTGAGAAAATACCATTGTTAAACTATGGAATAAAGTGTGAGAAAATACCATTGTTAAACTATGGAATAAAGTGTGAGAAAATACCATTGTTAAAGTATGGAATAAAGTGTGAGAAAATACCATTGTTAAACTATGGAATAAAGTGTGAGAAAATACCATTGTTAAACTATGGAATAAAGTGTGATAAAATACCATTGTTAAACTATGGAATAAAGTGTGATAAAATACCATTGTTAAAGTATGGAATAAAGTGTGAGAAAATACCATTGTTAAACTATGGAATAAAGTGTGAGAAATTACCATTGTTAAACTATGGAATAAAGTGTGAGAAAATACCATTGTTAAACTATGGAATAAAGTGTGAGAAAATACCATTGTTAAAGTATGGAATAAAGTGTGAGAAAATACCATTGTTAAACTATGGAATAAAGTGTGAGAAAATACCATTGTTAAACTATGGAATAAAGTGTGACAAAATACCATTGTTAAACTATAGAATAAAGTGTGAGAAAATAACATTGTTAAACTATGGAATAAAGTGTGAGAAAATACCATTGTTAAACTATGGAATAAAATGTGAGAAAATACCATTGTTAAACTATGGAATAAAGTGTGAGAAAATACCATTGTTAAACTATAGAATAAAGTGTGAGAAAATACCATTGTTAAACTATGGAATAAAGTGTGAAAAAATACCATTGTTAAAGTATGGAATAAAGTGTGAGAAAATACCATTGTTAAACTATGGAATAAAGTGTGAGAAAATACCATTGTTAAACTATAGAATAAAGTGTGAGAAAATACCATTGTTAAACTATAGAATAAAGTGTGAGAAAATACCATTGTTAAACTATGGAATAAAGTGTGAAAAATTACCATTGTTAAAGTATGGAATAAAGTGTGAGAAAATACCATTGTTAAACTATGGAATAAAGTGTGAGAAAATACCATTGTTAAACTATGGAATAAAGTGTGAGAAAATACCATTGTTAAACTATGGAATAAAGTGTGATAAAATACCATTGTTAAACTATGGAATAAAGTGTGAGAAAATACCATTGTTAAAGTATGGAATAAAGTGTGAGAAAATACCATTGTTAAACTATGGAATAAAGTGTGAGAAAATACCATTGTTAAACTATGGAATAAAGTGTGATAAAATACCATTGTTAAAGTATGGAATAAAGTGTGAGAAAATACCATTGTTAAACTATGGAATAAAGTGTGAGAAAATACCATTGTTAAACTATAGAATAAAGTGTGAGAAAATACCATTGTTAAACTATGGAATAAAGTGTGAGAAAATACCATTGTTAAACTATGGTTTGTAGAGAAAATCGTTTGAGGTAGCAAGTGTTTCGTGACTGTTTTCATGGTTATAGAAACGTCGTTTAATTATGACGGTTTTTAAAGGAATTCTTTAAATCACTTGTAATGTATAAATCAGATGAATATAGAAAAAATGAACCTAACGTCCAAACTTATCACTAAATAAGTGAGAAAAGAAAACAATTAGAAACGAGCATTTAAAAATCTGTGTTAAAATTTGTTCAGTGAATGCAAATATATTTTTTCATAAAGTGAAACATCGCATAGTTCTATATCATGCACAAAAATAAGTATTCATTTATAATAAGTTTTAGTAATATTTCTTCCAGAATGTACAAACCATTTTGAGAAAGTAATCTTATATTTAAATTGTATTTTTTATAGCTTAGACCTTAATCGAACGAAATCGTTTTACAATTAGAAATTGAGGACTTCTTAAGCCTAAGACGATGTATTACACACACACATATATTATTTATTTATTTTTAATTTTAACGAACATTTAGCGTTAAAAAAACTAAGACGTTATCGAAACTATAAAATAAAAGGAATATAATTTTTCCTTAGAATAATAAAGCCTGTAATCATTTGTATTTTTAAGTTGTCTGAAATTTTACTTTCAAAAAGAAAAAAAAAACTCTTCTGTTCAGGAGATACATTAAGGAACAGTAATTAAAATAATGGTGACAAAATGCTCAAGATCTGTCTCCTACAGAGATGAACTGTTATTAAATAAGATGTAAACTGTGAAATCCAGGAGTTAAACAACTGACAGAACTATACTAAATCAACTCGTTGTGGATCAGTAAGCACATTTAAAAACTTCAAAACGGATATTCATTTTAATTCTCAACGAGATGCGAGTTTATTTATTTTATATTTATATATATTTTCCTTCAAATCTCGACCTCCAGATCACGATTTTAATTTCATTTGATATTTGTTGAAATACTGCTAGATGGCAGCACCGATTTCTTCATAACATTTTTACACTTTGGTAATTCGTCTTTTATTACTAGAGTTTTAAGTAACATGGTCTTTTCAAATGTCTTTAAGCGTATTCTACTTTAATATATGTATTTTTCACAATATATAACAATAGTTATCTTTTTGTAGAAATCTCACTGCAAAAAGTAGAAGATACCTAAAATTCAAATAATCCAAAGTCCATTACTTCTGTGGGAGCTTTCCACTAGAGAGTTTATATATTATTTTCGCTGATAAAGTTATTCTAATAAAATTATACTTTTTAAGTCTTTAAGCATCTTTCATAAAAAGAAAAGTTTTTATGTTAAAGAGACTTCGAATGAAACTTTCAGACACTAAATATACTTTTAGTTTTGGAATAAGGCAGTTTAAAAATTAAGTGTATTTCATGTTTTCCTTTGAAAGCTGTCATTTGATTCGTTCATAAGCCGGGCTTGCGATCATAATATTCTAAAACCTACATTTATGCAATAAATGTTAAAGTTTTTATATTTATCATCACAGAAGCTTTTTAACTTAAAAGGAATTAAGAGTAACAAACAGATGTTTCATGCTTTTAGAACAAACATACAAAATATTGCAGAAACAAAACAGCAAAATGTAAAGTCAAAGGTACACTTTCAAAAATCAAACATCTACATTGACATTAAAATAGATTCTTTTTAATTTCGGGAATAAAATACAATTTTGTAAAGTATTTGCTATATTGAGAATCATTTTTTGCAAACAAGTAAAAACTCTCTTACGTAAAAGACCAAATAAGCAGGTATTTATTAAACATCTAACATTGTAATGACTACTTATCCGTTCCAAAGTGTTCTTTTTAAATATTTCGAATTGGTGTTAATAAAATGACCCTGTTGTTGATGAAGATACGTCATCAATCATATTTATTACGCTTCAATTGGATATAGTGAACGTAGCTTCAATTGCATATACTGAACGTACTTTACTTACTAATAATCTAACAAATAACTTTCAGAATTAGTGGACGCTGTTTCAAATAGCCATATTTCCAATGAACTGTTTCTAGCATAACCAGCTTTCCTTAGACGGAAAACAATTGTCCTAGAAGTAAAGGGAAAAACCACTCTTCTGTTCTTACAGGAAGAGAACTGTGCTTTTGTGTACGATTCTCCAGCAGTTCATCTTTCGTAATAATCGAGCGAATAGCAGCAAAGATTTGATTGTCGTCATGAACGGGCTCTATCATTCGACATTTCTGTGTGATGAATGAAAGTATTGATACACATAATCCAACGGATAGTGTCTTTAATAAACCTTCTTGGTACAATGTTTGTATGAGCAGACACTCAGGAAAAAAGCCAATAACTTTGTTTCAGTTTCAGCGCGATACATTCCTGACGACAATAAAGCTACCTAGTTATTTATAACTGTGCATATAAGCCTATGATACGTAACTATTCTATATTCGTATTACAACTAGCTTCAAGTCATCGTCACAAACAGTTACAAGGATATTTATGAAGTCAGTTAAATGTTATCAAATAATATTAGAGAGAAAATTTTACAGGAAAAATTCATTTACAATATAGTTTATCCATATAATGTGTAGTTTTACGTGTTTAAAATAAGGCTGCCCTCAAAAGCTATTAATGTTTACCTTAGAAGGATGCCTAAATAATTTATGGCTAGAATTAATGTACACGTGGTATTTAGTAGAGGTCTCGTAGATCCATACTGTGATCCAATCAGAGCAGACTGTGAACCTAAACACAAAATAATGGTGTAATCCAAACCTGCTCATGTTATGAGAGGATATGAAGTTGTAAATAACGTATCGCTATATGACGTATATGTTTAAATACAGACATACAGTTCTTCAATTTCCTCGAAAATGATCTTCATGAAATGTCATGAAAGGTTATGGTTATTACATTATTCTTTAAATAATCAAAATTTGGTAATTTTATCTTTCTGTTTGTTGTTGAATTTCGCGCAAAGTTACACGAGGGCTATCTGCGCTAGCCGTCCATAATTTAGCAGTGTAAGATTAGAGGGAAGGCAGCTAGTCATCACCACCCACCACCAACTCTTGGGCTACTCTTTTACCAACGAATTGGGGGATTGTCGTCACATAATAACGCCCCTACGGCTGAAATGGCAAGTATCTTTGGTGCGACGGGGATTCGAACACGCGATCCCTCATATTACGACTCGAGCGCCCTAACCACCTGGCCCCGTCGGGCTTATGTTTCTGACCAATTGTATTACTGTAATCTATATGTAGGTTTGTGTAAACATTAATAAAACATAATAAAGTTTTGTTAACTATTGTTCAGTGTTAAGCCTTTTTTAAAACGCTAACTATTTTTCCCACATTATCATAACTTAAACAGTTGTAGGTTGAATAAAGTTTAATGTTTCGTGCAACTTTTAAAATATTCCATTTGCTCACATGGAGGTAGCCCTGTTTCTGTCTATGCCACAACCCCCGGCTAATGGCTGAGTCTGAGGGCTTATAAAGTTAAAGATTGTTTTTCGGTAAACCGCAGTAGGAAGAACATAGATAGCAGTTTAAAAACAAAAAATCGGAAGGCAAATAACGAAATTTCTTTTTTTTTTAGTGGTATTGGAGTTAAAAACTTATCTTTCGTCTTACATGAAAACTGGACAGTCTAATTCTTGTCTCTCGGGGTACTTGAGAATAATAGGTTTTGTCTTTTCAATGACCCGAAGGTGACAATTTCTGTCTGATCTCTCACAAAATAACAGACTTTTTTTCCAAAGGGAAATGACAGTAATAGAATGTGGAGATAGCATATTCCTTTTTTACCTTTTATGGACCCCGAATGAAACTGTATTTCTTTTTTTTCACAATAACTTGAAGTGACAGCATCTTTATTGAAAAATAGAAGTGGGGGTTCTTTTTATGTTTTACGAATCTGAAGATAAGAGCTGGATCAAGTCAAGATGGCAGTGATGGATCGTAGACCGGACTGGTTCTTTCTTGTTCTCTCAAGGAACCTGATGGTAACAGTATCTATTTTTTATAGTAGCTGGAAGTAACAGTATTTTCCACACATCAGGAAACCTGGGTATGGCAATCTCTTTTCGCTTTCAGAGAATAAAATAACAGTCATCTTTTTGTTACCCAGAGATCTGGCGGCCACAACTGCTCTTTCAGAAAACCTGAAGACAACAACCTCACTCCATTTGTTACGCAATTTGGAGAAAACATGCTCTTTTTAATCTTTTCGAGGGTCCTGGAGAACACATACAACTCATGTTCCCATCCACAAAATATAAATTCAATGGTTTCCCTCTCTCTTTCTTTTTGTTTCGAGAGAGAGCTTGTAAGTTAACTTTTTCTTTTGTCTTTCAGAAAACTCGAAAATGATCATCTCATTCGTCTAGTTCTTGAAGATAACCAAAAAGTGGTAATCTTCATCTCTCGTAGTTTTGTTTTTCAAACCGGAAGATGAAAGCTTTGGATGTTTTTTTCTTCGAAACGTAGAGGTGACAAACCGTTGGACTTCCGTAATAGCGATCTATATTTATATACATAAAGGAATTTCTTTTTTTCTCTTGACTTTCATGGAGAAACTTGTATTTATTTTAAGGATTTTCTTTCAGTTAAATATAATTTCTTTTATAAAAAAAAACTACACACTCCTAATAAATTATGAATTGCAAAGAGTTGCGCTATTGAAACTATGATTTTTTTACTTCTTAGTATTATTTAAAATCATCTCATAAACATAAGATAAACCAACGTTTTAGATGTTAAAAGATTAAATAAAATGTTCCTTGAATATTTATAAATATAATAAAAATATGGCACTTAGTGGTGCTGGACTCTTAGAATACGACAGACGAAGTGTTGAATATTTGGAAAATGGGCTTAGTGGTTAGTTATTAAGTAGTAAGTTTATTTGTTTGTTTATAAATTACGCGAGGGATATATGCGTTAGCTGTCCCTAATTTAGCAGTGTAAGACTAGAAGGATGGCAGCTAGTCATCATTAACCATCGTCAACTCTTTGGCTACTCTTTTACCAACGAATAGTGGGATTGACCGTAACATTATATCTCCCCCACGACTGAAAGAGCGAGCATGTTTAATGTGACTGGGATTCGAAACCGCGACCCTCAGGTTACGAGTCGAGCGCCTTAACCACCTGGCCATGCCGGGCCCCAAGGTATTAATAACTAACTGAAGAACACGTCACCTAGACGGAGGTTATGTAAATTTAGAATTAATGAAAGGTTATATTAGGACTTGAAAAGTCGCTTACTTTATATGTAATAGTAAAAAATGCCTATAAAAATCGCATAATGCAAAACATAAAATTCGTCTGTATCCTCGTATAGACCTAATGATATCCATATTCATCCACTCCCTGCGAAGTAGTTTCAGAGACATACAACAGACAGTAATATTTTGATTATGTATGAGTTTGTTAAACTATTTAAAACTGATGTTAAAATAAATAAATGAATTCGTTAGGAAATTTCTTTCATTTATTTTATTAACATTTATTTATTTACAGGTAATTAATTCCCTAGATACGTGTACACTTTCCATGTACATTAGCAAGCTGACATAATACCTTCAAACGTTTTTTTATTTTAAAAATAGTGTTTCCTAAGGTGAAGAAAAGTAAACTACTAAGGCACATTTTAATTTAAAAGTACACACTTACATATGTATATGTATTTTATTCAACTTAGTTCTATTAAAAATATTCCTATTCGTTTGGTTTTATCCAAAATATTAATAAGCAAAGCAGTCATCAAAATACTCTCAATGTTTTTGTTCTGTTTTCCCTGTGTTACTTCACAAATCATCAGAGACACGCTCTTAGCTGAGAATGTTTATACACAGTTATGGAACACACTATGCGTTTACCCAATTTTTCAATGTATATAGAAATTGATTTTTCTTTATTGAGCAAGAATTAGAAAAAAGTACATTCTAAATAAACCACTCGAGCATTATCTCATGATTAGCTAAGCAAACTCTTTCGAGTGTTTATAAATTTGTAGATTTGGCAAATACACGATTTTAACATATTTTAAAAAAAATATATGTACACACTTTTACATAACAGGACAAAAATTTTAAAATGTCTAACTTGAATCGTTACTTGCATTAGCTGAGATTGGTTTGATAAACACGCAAAGAAGTGATAAATGTATGTGAAAAAATAATATAGTAAATTAGACAAGAAGACAGATATAGTAATAAACTTAGGTACACAACCCTCGTTGTGAATATATTACTGTCACTGCAACTTATACATAAGATATTCAGTACTTGGGGAAAGTAAAACTATACTAATATTGATTTGTGACCATTACTGTGTGCACTATCTGTATATATATTGTCAAACGTGGTTATCTTGGAAAACTATAATCCCAACAGATGATTACAAGAATGTTCATTTATAATTAACTCATTTTGAGATTACTGTGAAATATTCCAATATTTTTGTTGCTAAGTAACCATTATATGTTAGATGTCGCAGGTATAGAAACAGCATTAACAGTGTCTTGTTTACTGTTATTTTATTACTTACACGTTCTGTTAGCACGACACGAGTTTCCATATATTAATTATCATGGTATGTAACATCTTATGCTCGCGAATTGCAACCGAAATCTGCAACTTGTCTAATAATATAGCACAGATAACAATACTTTTCAAATCTTTCTCTAATGACCCTATACTGTAGTTTTTCAGTAACAAATATTGCGTCTTAATCGCGCACGCTGCCGATGAGGCCTTTCCCTTAACACCAGAGTTCATGAAACTGACAACACACAAACTTTCGGTCGAGAAAATCGTGATGTTTTATGGACATGCTACTATATTTATTAAGTATAAGTCGTTGTATGCCGTGATAAGTAAGATATTGTAAACGACTGAAACAAAGGGATTTTTAGTAATGATTTCGTCGATCACGTGGTAAGTGAAAGGCCTCGTCGGTAACAGCGTGCGGTGCGCAAGGTGTGAGGTCGAGATAATATTATATATGTTTATTACGAGGAACCTTTAGTACAGGAACAGTGAAGGAAAGTTTATAAAAATGTTAATATTGTTTTGTGACGTAATGTCACGCGATCTAAAGATCAATATATCTTCTCTTAGGTTATTAATTATTATTTATTACTTTTAGTTGATAACTGGTTAATTTTAGGTGTGGACTACTGAGAGTTAACTGAACTTTACATACAGAAATGTGTATGGACTTAAAGAAATGTGACCAGCAGTGCCACGAGCAACATTGTTCGCTCCCATACCGTTGGTTTATGGCTATTTCTGAACTATTAAATAGCAAAATTCTGTCATAAATTAATTTGTAGCTCGAGAAATATATAAAAAATAAATTCTTAAGGAGTTTTTTTCACTGCAGTGAAACTTTATTGGTGAAAACATGTGTAAGTGTCCCTTAAGTGTTTAAATGTTGTTCATTGTCTGGTCATTTATAGCAATATAAGATAGCTCTTATTTAATTTTAGTAAGCTTTAAAAGAATTTGAAAAAGATATTATCTACGACACATTTAATTTAGAATAAAACAAAATTTCGCAAAATTTATTTCCGTCATCAAGAAAGAAAACAAAAACACAGAAGTATTGTTTCGTGTACGTTATGTTTATCGTGAACCACGCTAGTAATTCATAATGGCGGTAGTCCACGTGTTACTTATTATTTAGTACTATTAATATTGTCAACGTTATGTCTTAAACCTTATGTTATTTTCCGGATTTTTCGCGATTGTATCTTCAATCAAAGCTAATTGTTTTGTTTCTGTATTTTCCGCGTTCCCATTTGTTTAAAATTAACAATTTTTAAGAGCCCCCGCACGTGGTAGTGGAGGACATTTTTGTTTGAAAGTGCCAAATCATCCGAGCCATGTACTAACACTGCTGCAGAGCATTGAAACATACTCACGATTGAATTGTGTATTATCATAAAATCAAGCGAGACGTTTCGGTTTTCATGGACAAACCTTTATTGAAATGCAAAACAATTTATATACGTTTTGTTTTTATAAAAGAGAGGTTCGTATTTTCAAATAGTTTTTATACATTGGAAGATGAAAAATAAAATCGGGTCTTATAGAATCGTTCGTTTACGAAACTGTCGGTTTTATGGAATATTACTAAACACGATATTTGAAAGAAAAAAATTTAGTGTTATCCACAGAAGTTGGAACAATGCTTATAGCAGAGCGTCCAAGACATCAATGGACTCAGAAAACACACCCAGAAACAAACTGGTGCAAAAGTCTGGTCCGTAAAGTGAAAGTTACGATAATAAAAGAGAACACTCTGAGACAAAATAAATATTTTCAGCAAAGCTAGACACTTTTCTGGATAATAAAAAATGGCATAAAAATTAAAACAGCTAAAATGGAGTGGAAGAAATAAAAATGACATTTAGTCACCGAAAAAATGACATATTTTATTATATATTTTTGATGACGTGACACATTTTATTGAACATTTTTGATGACGTGACACATTTTATTGAACATTTTTGATGACGTGACACATTTTATTGAACATTTTTGATGACGTGATACATTTTATTGTACATTTTTGATGACGTGACACATTTTATTGAACATTTTTGATGACGTGACACATTTTATTGTACATTTTTGATGACGTGACACATTTTATTGAACATTTTTGATGATTTGCCAGTGATTCATGTCCTGAGTCCATTTAACAACACTTGAACTCCTGGTGTAATTAGCACTTATTCACATGAGATATATGCTTCCACTGCGTGTTATAGAATACAGCAAACAACCTGTACTTTTTCTTTATGCGTATTAAACGGAACCGATAGTGAAGCGAACAGTTTGGTTTTGTATATATATTATTTGTACAACCGAGAATATTCATATAGCTTGAACAACCCTTATAATCACAAATGGCTGTAACTGTATAGCTATTGAGACAATTAAAAATTACTGAATGTATTTTGTTTACAACAACGTTCTCTCTCTTCGTATATATATATATATATATAAAGTTGATATCGCTTCAAAGACTTTGATGTTGGAAGGACACAAACACCTTCAATGGAACTGAAATTTCTGGTTATACACTTTTATTGCTGTCGTTGTCGAAGATGTCATTTCATTTGTTATCAGCTCTGGAGTGAATGTTGTCAGCTGGGTTGGAAACGTTTGGATATGTTGGCATGAGCACTTGGTAATGTGTTTCCTCCACAGAAATAGACCCTCGGAGATTTGGTCGAGCCACGTAGCCTGTGACTATAACGCAAATGCAGTTCTTGTTGGTATTATCCTAAGGAAAAGGAAAGTCTTATGACAGGTTGACAGGTACATCAAAACGTTTGTCTTCAGGCAAAAAATACACAGTTGTTCTGTAGTTTTTTTATGTACTAGTTGTCTTATTTCCTGGGTATCTTGGACTTTTCTTTCTTTATTTTTTTGTTGTAGCTTTATGGACACGGGTGATGCTTTTAGTGCTAATTTTCCTTGATGTTTCATGGTTTCCAGGCATTTTACATCCGCGCTACTCGACTGAAACGCTATTGCAGTTGGAAAAAAAAAACACTTTGGCTTCAACACAATACGAATCATGTTCAGAAAGTACGTCATGTATGGTTACTTTCATAATTTTAACATAAGGTTATTTTTAAATTACTTAGAGTGTATGGTTTACTCTGAGAATTAACAGAAACAGATAAATATAACAAGATAGAGAAATATAATATTCAATCTCATCATCTGAAAATAAACAAAAACATATGAAAAAAACGACTATTTTATATGTGTCAAAATATGCACTGTTAATTTAAATGTTTTAGTTTCGAAGTGTGACAAGTTTCAGTGTATTAATCTATATTATTCTTCAACTTATTACAAGTCTTAGTGTATAAAATATAAGTATTAGTCTATATTCTTTTTCTACTTGTTATAAGTCTCAGTGTATAAAACATAAGTATTAATCTATATTATTTTTCTACTTATTACAAGTCTCAGTGTATAAAACATAAGTATTAATCTATATTCTTCTTCTACTTGTTACAAGTCTCAGTGTATAAAACATAAGTATTAATCTATATTATTTTTCTACTTATTACAAGTCTCAGTGTATAAAACATAAGTATTAATCTATATTCTTCTTCTACTTGTTACAAGTCTCAGTGTGTAAAACATAAGTATTAATCTATATTCTTCTTCTACTTGTTACAAGTCTTAGTGTATAAAACATAACTATTAGTCTATATTCTTCTTCTACTTGTTATAAGTCTCAATGTGTAAAACATAAGTATTAATCTATATTCTTCTTCTACTTGTTACAAGTCTTAGTGTATAAAACATAAGTATTAATCTATATTCTTCTACTTATTACAAGTCTCAGTGTATAAAACATAAGTATTAATCTACATTCTTTTTCTACTTATTACAAGTTTCAGTGTATAAAACATAAGTATTAATCTACATTCTTCTTCTACTTATTACAAGTCTCAGTGTATAAAACATAAGTATTAATCTATATTCTTCTACTTATTACAAGTCTCAGTGTATAAAACATAAGTATTAATCTATATTCTTCTACTTGTTACAAGTTTCAGTGTATAAAACATAAGTAGTAATCTATATTCTTCTACTTGTTATAAGTCTCAGTGTGTAAAACATAAGTATTAATCTATATTCTTCTACTTATTACAAGTCTCAGTGTATAAAACATAAGTATTAGTGTATATTCTTATAAGTTATTAGTGTATATATAATCTATATTCTTCTACTTGTTACAAGTCTCAATGTATAAAACATAAGTATTAATCTATATTCTTCTTCTACTTGTTACAAGTCTCAGTGTATAAAACATAAGTATTAATCTATATTCTTCTTCTACTTGTTACAAGTCTCAGTGTATAAAACATAAGTATTAATCTATATTCTTCTTCTACTTGTTACAAGTCTTAGTGTATAAAATATAAGTATTAGTCTATATTCTTTTTCTACTTGTTATAAGTCTCAGTGTATAAAACATAAGTATTAATCTATATTCTTCTTCTACTTGTTACAAGTCTGAGTGTATAAAACATAAGTATTAATCTATATTCTTCTACTTATTACAAGTCTCAGTGTATAAAACATAAGTATTAATCTATATTCTTCTACTTATTACAAGTCTCAGTGTATAAAACATAAGTATTAATCTACATTCTTTTTCTACTTATTACAAGTTTCAGTGTATAAAACATAAGTATTAATCTATATTCTTCTTCTTCATTACAAGTCTCAGTGTTAAAACATAAGTATTAATTTATATTCTTTACTTGTTACAAGTGTAGTAAAAACATAAGTATTAATCTATATTCTTCTACTTGTTACAAGTCTCAGTGTATAAAACATAAGTATTAATCTATATTCTTCTACTTATTACAAGTCTCAGTGTATAAAACATAAGTATTAATCTATATTCTTCTATTTGTTACAAGTTTCAGTGTATAAAACATAAGTATTGATCTATATTTTTCTTCTATTTGTTACAAGTCTCAGTGTATAAAACATAAGTAGTAATCTATATTTTTCTTATATTAATAAGAATATTAAATATTCCACACAATATTAAACATTTGCTCGAAACTGTCAATACTGAAGATTTAAATATGTACTACGTACCTTAGAATTGGGTCCATTGGATAAGAAGTAACAAAAATAAAGGTATATATATATATATAAATATAAATATACATAATTATATAAATAATTTTTGATAATTCATAGTGACGTTTGTTTTTATTGTTTAATGTTCATCTCGGCTTTCTGCTCTTTTTCAAATTACGTACATAATAATTAGAAAAATGGAATTCATATATATATATATTTTTTCTTTTATTAAAATTATTCAGATAAATAAAATATTTTTAAGTAAAGTAATTACACTAGAACGATGGGAAAGTAAATAGTCTGTTAGGAAAATAATATATATATATATGTACATATACATGCTACCTGTCTAAAAGTATGTGAACATTCTTTCTAATTTGTAAGTTCGACTATTTCAGCCACACATTGCTAACAGGTGCATAAAACCAAGCATATAACCATGCAATCTCCATAGACAAACATTGGCAGTAGAATTGATAATACTAAAGAGTTCAGTGATTTTTAACATGGCACTGTTATAGGATGCCATCTTTTCAACAAGTCAGTTCGTCAAATACCGTCCTGTTAGAGCTGCCCGATCAGCTGTAAGTGCTGTTATTGTAAAGTGGAAAGGTCTAGGAGCAACAACAGCTCAGCCACGAAGCGGTAGGCCACACAAGCTTAGAGAACGGGACCGTCGAGTGCTGAAGTGCGTAGCACGTAAAAATCACCTGTTCACAGTTGCAAAACTCACTACCGAGTTATAAACTGCTTCTGTAAGCAATGTCAGCACGAGAACTGTTCGACAGGGGCTTCATGAAATAGGTTTCCATGGCCGAGCAGCTGCATACATGCCTAATATCACAATGCGCAATGTCAAGCGTCGGCTGGAGTGGTGTAAACACACTGCCATTGGACTCTGGAGCAGTGGAAACGCGTTCTCTGGAGTGATGACTCACGCTTCACTATCTAGTAGTCTGACTGATGCCAGGTGAACACTACCTGCCTGAATGGATGGTGCCAACTGTAAAGTTTTGTAGAGGAGGAATAATGGTGTGGGGCTGTTTTTCATGGTTTGGCCTAGGATATTTAATTCCAGCATACAATAACATTCTAGAGAATTGTGTGCTTCCAACTTTGTGGCAACAATTTGGAAAAGGTCCTTTTTTGTTTCAACATGAGAATGCCCCGTGCACAAAGCGAGATCCATAAAGACATGTTTTACCGAGATTGGTGTGGAAGAACTTGACTGGCATGCACAGAGTTCTGACCTCAGTCCCATCGAACACCTTTGGGATGAATTGGAACACAGAATGCGAGCCAGGCCTTCTCTCCCAACATTAGTGCCTGACCTCACTAATGCTCTTGTTGCTTAATAGGAGCGAATCCCAGCAGCAATGTTCCAAAACCTTGTGAAAATCCTTCCCAGAAAAGTAGAGGCTGTCATAGTAGCAAAGGGGGATCAACTTTATATTAATGCCCAAGGGTTTGGAATGAGATGTTCAACAAGCACTTTCGGGTGTGATGGTCGGTTGTCCACATACGTTTGGCCGTGTAGTAAAAAGCACAAAAATCTGTGTCTGCCTGTTTGTCTGTTATCTAATTATTCCTAGATTGTTGGGACAATTTCAATCAAACTTTATCAGATGGTAACTTGGAATAAGTAGCATGTTAACGGGGCTCAAAACCCCCCTCAACCCCATTATTGTTGTTATTAAACATCTATATTTTTGACGTAAGTTAAGATTAACTATGTTCCTAGATGGCACACTGTGAAACTTTATAGAAAACAATATACACACAGTGTGTAGGAATGGGACACAAACGTCTGACACATATATTTTAGAGTACACACTAAAACATTCTTTTGAGGAATGCTGTTGAAATATGACTTCTACTAATTCACTGATACATACACTAAGTTGATGTTTCTATAGAAACACTCACATATAGCTGTTATGAAAAACCGTTTCTTGAGTTGTAGTCACTTCCTACTTTGTTCCGTTACGTTCCAGCTTCGGCTTGTAAGATCTTCTGCGGTCAATGACCGCCAATTACATAATCTCGTAAAGTACTACAGATGAATGTTGAAAGCGGATAATACCAAACCACTTCTATAACCACTACTCTGGTCGGTATCTCTCACCCTAAGCATTGAATAATGTATACGCTATTTTAAGTATATACATACTGAATTCTTAACACATAAAATATTTGCCGAGGAAATAATGAACATTGTAATAATATGTTACGATATAAACAAAAAATAAATAAGTAAAGGGTGGACACATCAACTTGTATTAAATAAAACCTACAATGGAAAACTATTTTAATTTGTACAGCACAATATTTTGTTGACTTCAAGAGCTTAATTAACCACTGTTCTTTTATAGCACATAATTAGCGATTCATTTACAGTGTACATATTCAGAAGTATCATTGATTTAGGTATAGCACATAATTAGCGATTCATTTACAGTGTACATAATCAGAAGTATCACCGATTTAGATATAGCACATAATTAGCGATTCATTTACAGTGTACATATTCAGAAGTATCATTGATTTAGGTATAGCACATAATTAGCGATTCATTTACAGTGTACATAATCAGAAGTATCATCGATTTAGGTATAGCACATAATTAGCGATTCATTTACAGTGTACATAATCAGAAGTATCATCGATTTAGGTATAGCACATAATTAGCGATTCATTTACAGTGTACATAATCAGAAGTATCACCGATTTAGATATAGCACATAATTAGCGATTCATTTACAGTGTACATAATCAGAAGTATCACCGATTTAGATATAGCACATAATTAGCGATTTATTTACAGTGTATATAATCAGAACTATGACCGATTTAGATATAGCACGTAATTAGCGATTCATTTACAGTGTACATAATCAGAACTATCACCGATTTAGATGAGTACATTTACGGACTTAAAATAAATATCAAATCATTTTTCAATCATTTTATTCATTAAACCTATTGTATATGGTTCGATGAAAAGAACAAAACAAACCAACAGACTGAAGTTTTCTCGTCGTCACGACAACGGGCGTGACACGTCTTTTATCTTTCCGGAGGAAAACAGTCTGTCTTCTCAATAAAAACAAATGGTTTCCGTTTCTGTCTGAATTTCTAGTTTTTATTTAACTGTTAACAAAATGATCAAATCAGTTTTCTGAATTGAGCTTTGAAATTACCGATTTGAAGACCATTTTATCAAAATACATTTAAAAGATGTTTAACTTCTGGCCCGATATTTATCAGTATTCTGTTGAAATTTGGAAAAATTACTTTCCATTTTTTGTTGAAGAGTCGATAGAAATTCTAGAACGAAGTGATTGAACAGTAGAATGAAAAATGACATTACATACTGAAAAAAAAGAATTACAACTGAAAGAAAATGAAAATATTTTAGACAGGCCATGATATACATAAGTTTTAAATTTTAAAAAAATGTTTTACTTTAGTGTTGATTGCTGTAAATTTTAGGTTAATTCAAGCTATGTGCTTTAAAACTAATGATATACAAAAATAATGTTGTATTAAATTAATAATTCATATGCTTTAAAAATGATGTGCATATATACCTTTATATTAACTTAATAATAGAGTCCAAAATAATTCTTACGTTTACGTTTTTCAATTCTAAGTGGCTTAAAAAACCCTAACAACGGCAAAACGTTTTCAAAAGCAATCAAAATTCTCCTTTGCACCTAATCAAAACTATTTGTAAATTTAAAATGATGTAAGAATAGCAGTGCCGAAAAAGAATATAGGGACGACACAGTTATACCTAAGTCATCTATACATAACTTTCAACAGTAAAATTTAACTGTAATGCATAAGCACAAAATGGTTACGAAGTCGGTCACTTCGTAAATTCTAAGCTCTTAGGTACACTACACTGATGTTTATCTTGACATGACTAACAATGAGGAATACATAACTTCCAAATACAGTAGCATTAAAGTCAAGTACGAACTTCACAGTTTAACATTTATCTTTAATATCGAAAATCATGTGGGGATGACCTGAGTATAATCTGTGTCATCTCTACATTCTTGTTTGGATTCCTTTTGTTCTGCCATCCCTACATCATTTTACATTTACAAAATTATTAGTGTATTCTATGAATTTGAGTTACAAAATTTAATATTATGAGTATTGACTTTTTATTATTCATTTACTTTACACATACGGCCCGGCATGGCCTAGCGCGTAAGGCGTGCGACTCGTAATCCGAGGGTCGCGGGTTCGCGCCCGCGTCGCGCTAAACATGCTCGCCCTCCCAGCCGTGGGGGGTGTATAATGTGACGGTCGATCCCACTATTCGTTGGTAAAAGAGTAGCCCAAGAGTTGGCGGTGGGTGGTGATGACTAGCTGCCTTCCCTCTAGTCTTACACTGCTAAATTAGGGACGGCTAGCACAGATAGCCCTCGAGTAGCTTTGTGCGAAATTCCAAAACAAACAAACAAACAAACTTTACACATAATGTAAGGATTGGTTCTCTAAAGACATCGATTGTATAGTGTACAAAGCATTCCGTATTTTACTCATTACGGTCATCTAATTTTCATCTAATATTGGCTGGTGATTCGTGAATTTACACTTTTCAACAAATTACCAGATTTCGATTAAAAAACTACATGCAAGGTGTAATAGTAACACTGTTTAAATCAGAGTCATGATTAAAAAAAATTACTACTACTTACCAGGACTAAGTGAGGAAATCATTCACTGTCCAGAAACACATAGAGTGATGTATATTTTAAACTAACGTTAGTGATAAGGTATTGTAGAGTTATCTCGACTAAACCAAAATGAACAATTTGGTAAGTTGGTAACATTCTGTTTTGGCATCTCAGTAATGGTTTCTTGCTTTACCTTTGGGCTTGGTGTGCAGAGAAACAAATTAAAGTGAATGATAATCGTTTTATAAACAAAAACTCTCAGTCACTGTTGGTCTTTGAGGGTTAATAATTGCATTATACCCGTGTGTACCATGGCCATCTCTACACGTAATATCTTCCGATTTTGTTATAAAGTGGTTATCATTGAGTAAGTTTAGCTTGCAACCTAGAAGCTGTAAGTATCATGAGAAGACTGGTCATGTCATATATTTACTTGTTTTATCCGTTTTCCACTTTGAACTATATTTACCTTGATGGACTTGTTATTTGTGAGTTACTAGTTTCTCCACTAAAATTGTTAAAACATTATATTATTTTACCATATTCTTCAAGCTACACTGAATAATTATCTTATGTTACCACAGTAAACATTGACAACTTTAATATTTCTTAAGTGTCCTATAGTTGTGTCTGTTTATGACATGTAATACTGTTTCTTGAAAGCGATAAATAACTTACTTAGTACATTTTCTAATAAGCTATACTGTTTAATTTAAATATACTGATTCGAAAAATTTAGACCTAAACACAGAACCGTTTACTCAGTTTTGTTCAGTTCTATTTAAATATACGTAAAACTAAAATGAGATTTATTAATGTTATCCACCTAATTGTTAATGGCTTCGTGTGAAGAGAGTCTGTCAAATTAAAAAGTTAAATAAATAAAATGGTATTGAAGATTCGTAGCAGACTCCTTTAAAGAAACACTATTTAGTAATAGAAATTATAAGCTTGTTAGATTCCACCATTCATGGTTCTGACAACATTTGGCTTTGATATCTTTATACATGAAACGATTTTAGTGACATTTAAGAGTTTCTAAAAGGGTTATGACGATTATGCTTGCTCAGATATGTCACTTGTTTGGGAAGAGGAAGATCCCTAACATAGATATGTCACTTGTTTGGGAAGAGGAGGATCCCTAATATAGATATGTCACTTGTTTGGGAAGAGGAGGATCCCTAACATAGATATGTCACTTGTTTGGGAAGAGGAAGATCCCTAACATAGTAATGTCAGGACCCATTTTACATTCCTTAGATGGAGTGAAAGAATGGATAATGGAATGAGAGAGTACACTTATAACAGTCCTTCGAAGAGAAGACTTTATATCTAATAACTGTTTTAGGAAGAAGAGACAAGCGTGAGTGTATGTTTATTTGTTTCGTTGTAACTATAGAAATAGTAGAAAGTCTTATGAGCATGAATATATATAATATCTTACTGGGATAAAATGAACAACTTAATAAATAACACCCTAAAGATGGATCACTTGTGAATATATATAACATCTTACTTAATAAATAACACCCTAAGGATGAATCACTTGTGAATATATCGCACACACAGAATACTGAGAGAGGTTTGTTATTAAATTTCCTACGAAGTTACACGAGGGTTATCTGCGTTAGCCGTCTCTAATTTAGCAGTGAAAGACTGGAGGGATGGTAGCTAGTCGTCATCACCCTACGCCAACTCTTGTACTACTCTTTTACCAACGAATAGTGGGATAAACCGTCAAATTATAACGCCCCCACGGCTGAAAGAGCGAGCATGTTTGGTGTGAGGGGGATGCGAACCCATGGATTACGAGTCAAGTACTTTAACCACGTGACCGTGCCGAGTCCTAGGAAAAAGTAAGCACAAGGAAGATATTGGGAAAAAATTTTCATGTGTTATAGTGAAAGAGAAAAGGCCATCCTGTTCATTATACTGTCTAGCTAAGGGTACCGCCATCCTGTTCATTATACTGTCTAGCCAAGGGTACCGCCATCCTGTTCGTTATACTGTCTAGCTAAGGGTACCGCCATCCTGTTCATTATACTGTCTAGCTAAGGGTACCGCCATCCTGTTCATTATACTGTCTAGCCAAGGGTACCGCCATCCTGTTCGTTATACTGTCTAGCTAGGGTTACCACCATTCTGTTCGTTATACTGTCTAGCTAAGGGTACTGCCATCCTGTTCATTATACTGTCTAGCTAAGGGTACCGCCATCCTGTTCATTATACTGTCTAGCCAAGGGTACCGCCATCCTGTTCGTTATACTGTCTAGCTAGGGTTACCACCATTCTGTTCGTTATACTGTCTAGCTAAGGGTACTGCCATCCTGTTCATTATACTGTCTAGCTAAGGGTACCGCCATCCTGTTCGTTATACTGTCTAGCTAAGGGTACCGCCATCCTGTTCATTATACTGTCTAGCTAAGGGTACTGCCATCCTGTTCGTTATACTGTCTAATTAAGGTCACCGCCATCCTGTTCGTTATACTGTCTAGCTAAGGGTACCGCCATCCTGTTCATTATACTGTCTAGCTAAGGGTACCGCCATCCTGTTCATTATACTGTCTAGCCAAGGGTACCGCCATCCTGTTCGTTATACTGTCTAGCTAGGGTTACCACCATTCTGTTCGTTATACTGTCTAGCTAAGGGTACTGCCATCCTGTTCATTATACTGTCTAGCTAAGGGTACCGCCATCCTGTTCGTTATACTGTCTAGCTAAGGGTACCGCCATCCTGTTCATTATACTGTCTAGCTAAGGGTACTGCCATCCTGTTCGTTATACTGTCTAATTAAGGTCACCGCCATCCTGTTCGTTATACTGTCTAGCTAAGGGTACCGCCATCCTGTTCGTTATACTGTCTAGCTAAGGGTACCGCCATCCTGTTCATTATACTGTCTAGCTAAGGGTACCGCCATCCTGTTCGTTATACTGTCTAGCTAGGGTTACCACCATTCTGTTCGTTATACTGTCTAGCTAAGGGTACCGCCATCCTGTTCATTATACTGTCTAGCTAAGGGTACTGCCATCCTGTTCGTTATACTGTCTAATTAAGGTCACCGCCATCCTGTTCGTTATACTGTCTAGCTCAGGGTACCGCCATCCTGTTCGTTATACTGTCTAATTAAGGTCACCGCCATCCTGTTCATTATACTGTCTGGCATTATATCTATTTTTGGAACTGTAGTCTGTGGTACCGGTACCATTAATGAATAGCATTAATTTGTTTAGTATCTATCTCCACATTCCTTCAATATTTATCATTCCTAAACAATCAACACCTATTCTTAAGGACATTTATCAGGGATTTAGTCCCTCATTATAGAATAGTACTTTCTATGTCTCTCTGTTGAAACAATTTCACCAAAGACTTAATGGCACAAATAACGACAGTTTCACTGATTGTTCATGAATATACAAACGCCTTCGCTGATTACTGGATGAAACATAAGCGAAAAACAAATCCGTTTCCGTTGGGAGTTGATTAGTCAATGGCTTGATGTTTTCTTTTATAGAAGCATAATTACTGAAATTATTCAATGAATTGCACGGTTAAATGTTGACGCTCAGTTTGGATCAAAGGTTGGGTTGTTCTGTAAACTGTATATATTTTTTAAACAGTTGTGATTGTTCTAATTCTTTCTACCTTATAAGGCACTGAATTTCTAAACTGCTCTTTCTGTGATGGTTCAGAGATTTTTAAGTTTCGATAGGAAAATACATGTGTGTGTGTATTTCTTATAGCAAAGCCACAAAGCCAACTGCTATGTCCGCCAAGGGGAATCGGATATCTGATTTTAGCGTTGTAAATCTGTAGACTTACCACTGTGCCAGCGGGAGAGTCGATAGGAAAGAAAGCATTGATAAGCAAACAGCTTTTCTCGTTGTTAAGACAATATATCTATAAACAAGGTATTACTTCTTCGTTTAAGGAAACTAGGCAACCATGGATGTGGCATAGCTATCATCTAAATATTATCATACAGGCAGATTGTCTTCAGTGAACAGATAAAATTCTTACTTTTTAAGCTCCATATCTTAATAACGTAACTCTTGTATGTCTTTTACATTTATGTGTCTCCGATTTGTTATGTAACGTACGTTACGTATTACGATTTAATTTAGAGGTTAACTGACGGTTAATTGATACACAAAGTTTTTTTTTGCGACACAAATATATTTTAATATGCAAACATTAATACAATTTATAATAATGCTTATTGCAAATATATATTAGAAATAATGACTTAAGTGTTACAAACATAAAAACAATACTGAAGTTTCTAGCTCGTCTGGAAGTGGATATTTTATCGACGGTTCACGATGAACGAATTATTCTATGTTGATATTGGTACAGTTCACTTAACCGGTAAGCTACTTCTTGCTTCTCACATGTAAGTTTTTCACAAACAAAGAAAACTAATGTCCTCGTAGAAATACTAATGTCAGAATTTAATTCACGAAAGTTAAGCAATTGGTTTGTAATGTTCGAAATCTCCACACGTTCCTGGTCAAAGATTTGCACTTTCATGTTTAATAGCATAAGATACAAAACCAAACAAACTTACATAGTTTATTATCTAAATATCATTTGCTAACAACAACAACGAAAATATATCAGCTATAATATTACTGATTCATCCTTAAATAACTTGGAAAGTATGTTTCAATATCTTAACAATGGCTTATTTTCAGAAAACAACAAGTAGGCCCAGAATGTTGAACTGAAAATTCAATATTATCCGAAACCACACATTCTTCTAGAGTTAGAGAAATAAAATTGTTTTCACAACTCTGACTTCTTAGCATATATTCCTTATTTAAATAACTTCCAGCACTGAAGAAGTCAATAGCCAGAGCTGTGAGGATAGCTTATGGAAGGCTTAAGTCAACATTATGAAGTAAGAGAAAATCAAATGTGCTCGTGCTGTCAGTCAGACATCTGCTGGTAAGGGATATATGTGGTGGTTGTTGTTTTTTTAACATAAAACACGTTATCAGACAATTCATACCTCGAGAGGTGTCGCTGATATTCTCGAGTCTGCTGGTTTTATTTTATTTGAACAAGCGATCCCATAACAGAATAAACCAAAATTTTACGTAGGACTTGAAAAAAAGACACACAAACAAATAAAAAACTAAAATCGTTTACATATCTTATCAATTTGTAGATAAAGAGTTGAATATCAAACTTCACACGAAGAAAATTTGTAAAATTAAAATTCTTATCCAAATTTTCTCTATGAAACTTTCGACTTTTGAAGAACATGTCTTTGTGTCACACCAACATTAAAATGACATAAGAACGTCCGTCGTAGAACATCAAACCACAATAATGAAGTACAACATTAAGAAGTAAACTAGGCTTATAAGACTTACAAAACACACTATTTTCTGTGTCAAATCATAACTAGGGTTTTATAGAATGTTCTCCCAGAGAGTGGCACAGCGGTACCTCTGCGGTCTTATAACATTATGTACTGGGTTTTGATACCTGTAATTGGAGAGTACAGAGAGACTCTTGAGTAGTTTTGTGTTTAGTTTCAAATAAACAAACTTTACAAACAGAAAAAGAGACATAGAATAATAGAAGACTTGATTGAGATAAACGATGCATAAAATAGTTGTTTTTTATTATTGAAAACTACTGTATACGTCGTACGTATTATATAAATAAGTTGTGAATCCTGTATATGTGAGATATTAAGAGAAAACAGTAACTCATAACATTTACTCTGTTCGTCAGTTAAGTTTTTAATAAATCTCTATTTAGAGTAGATCAGTATAAAAACTAAAGGAAGTATTGTATCGAATAAATTTAAATTTTATTAAACGTCTGAAGTTAAAAAACAATAGATAACATTCAAAATTAATGAATACAGGTGTGGCCATATTCACTTATTCGCATGTTTTACTTAGAATTCGTGACTTCCTCTGGAAAGAAAAAACTCAACAAATGTTTCAAATTAAAACTTACTCTGAAACTGAACAAATGTCTCAAATTAAAACTTACTCTTAAGTGTAAAATGAAAAGGAATTGAAGCGTGGATAAGGTAAACGAAATTGTATCACAAAATTCAATATACATATATATAAATCTCTGCAACTTAACTCCGTGGTTTGTGAATGTTCTTCTTAAAAGGTTTTGTGAAAAATTGCTGATTGTGGAATTTCGATTCTATGTTTCTCGTTACGTAGAATGTTCCTCCACAATGTGCGTTCTCAGAGCGTTTTGTAAATCGGCACCATAACATAGGTTGAAATATTTCATTAAATTCTCCCGCGTTTATGGGTTTCGTCGTAAAATCACAGAGCTAGAATGTCCTCAATTATTGTAATATTATCTGTGACGCAACTTAAGGTCTTGTGTAGATGTAAACTTAATGGTATCAACAAAAAAACGAAGCGAATGTATCTTCTGAAGTTACAACTGACGTCTCTCAGCAATAGAAAGTAAATCATATACCACGACGTTTCACTCTTAGAACGTAGCTCCCACAGTAACAAGTGGATAAGTGGAATGTTCTTAGAATGTCAATTATTTTCAGTTTTCGAGAATAATACAAAAACGTAATTAAAAGCAAATAACTTCAAAGTATCCTGTAACCCGAGAGTGGCGGGGTCTAATCCCTGTCACACCAAACATGATAGCACTTTCAGCCGTGGGGGCGTTATAATGTGACAGATAATCCCACTATTCGTTGGTAAAAGAGTAGCCCAGAAGTTGGTGGTGGGTGGTGATAACTAGCTGCTTTCCCTCTAGTCTTACATTGCTGAATTAGAGACGGCTGGCGCAGATAGCTTTAGAGTAGCTTTACGCTAAATTCAAAACAAACCAAATTAAAATGCTCACGTCTTTTAAACAATGTCAGTTGTAGCAACAAAAAACAAATTATTCAGTTTACAGATCCATATTTTATTTTTGTGTCATTTAACCTTATTTCACAGTTCTATTAAACGAAAGTGTTAAGATAATCCTAGACTTTGCTCGTGAGGATTTTTACATTCAATCTTTAACATGTATTAGATTTCATTCTAATTCAGTATTAACTTCTTAAAACTTATCAGTGATACTTACCATGTGGAAAGCAGGGATCGTTTCTTATTTTTCCACTTCTATTCATACAAGGCCCGTCTTTTTTGATATGAACTAAAAAAAACGAGGTTAGTTGTAGCCATTACAAAACGAACAAATTCTATACTTTTCTGAAAATTACACATAGTTCTAAAAGCTGTTGATATTGCAACTGAATTCGCTTTGAAAAGACTCAGATACGTCAGAATACACGAGACAATAAGAGAACACACAGCAGACCAAACACTCTCCCATTTTAATTACAACATTCAAGCAAAGTTAAACCATAGATAATATTACAACGAATATGACAGGAGATAAAAAGTACTACCAAACAACCAAAAGCTTCTTTCTCAACACTCATACATAAAAGAGCTTGAGTCTTGTCATGACAAATAAAGTAATATCTCGTTTAAATGTAACTATGGTGTTATATAAAAACAACACTCACATAGGCCTTGTAACGATACAAAATATTTTGTTACACAAATATGCGCCATCCTTAGTAGCTTGGCAGTAATCCTGCAGCGTCACTTCTCTAAAAATAAGGATCCGATTACTATGTACTTTTGTGCTTTACCACAAACGAACCAAAACCAACACAAATGTGCCACACACACACAAACAACATAGCCTATATCTTAGTAATAATGTTATAGAATGTTTCAGAAAACTAACAAAGAATTCAAATCTTCTTGTCAAAGTTATTGAACACAGAGGTAAAAAAAACCTTTCTGGTATTTTCTCTATTTTCATCTTCCTCTGAATGTCATAAGAGAAAAACAATCCATTACAACATAAGACGTGTTTCAAACGTTTGGTTAATTAATAGAGTTCACTTAACAAATTATCTGATTCACAGTAATCTAGAAGTGGTGATAGTTAACACAAATATGACAGAATATTAGTTTTGTTTTAATTGGAAATAATATTAATTCATCAGTGCACGTTTTTTAAAGTTAGATGAGATTTGAAGGATAAGTGTAAGACGATTCTGTAAAGAGGTCTGGTTGTAATAAAATGCTTCATGATAAGATTATGTTTCAAATTGAATTTCCAGGAATACAATGAAGCCAGAGATTATCTGATGTTTCATTATATTTACTAGTTATGTTTGGAAGTATCTTTCCAGACAACTTTTGTGGAATGAAAGTTTAATCTTTTTGGTCAAAATAACATCGTTTACTGACGACCAAAGTTCACGCTTCTTGCAAACGTCGGCTACGCCCAGTAGTGAAGTTAATAGATCTTTGTTAGATATCTGATGACTATATTGTAGTGATGTGTTAGGCTACATATAATGCGCTGTTTGTCATCCATTGTCCTAACTGACCATCACTTTTAGTATAATACAATTAGTTATTTAAGGGAGGAAACTGATCTTTGAGTTATTTTAGTTATTCGGTAAATCAATCACTCGATAAAAGGTCAAATATTTTACAAAACAGTTATGGCTTCTGTTTAAAGCGCGTGTTAATAAGTCATTTCATCAAAGCAGGGACATTGTAAGCTTACAATTAAAACAATTCCACAAACGTAGGATAATTTTACCATGTTAATTGGCTTATTTCCATGATTTCAACTTCAAAACAATTAGTGTATGCCAGAATTGTGGCGACTATAGTTATTTGTGTAAAATACCATAGGTGATTGTTTTGTTGGTTGGGAGCAACTTTGAAACATACTGAGAAACACGTGCTTGCCACATTTTATAAACGTATGGCCACCAGATTTCATCATTAGTGCCACCATGATTCAAAATAAAATACATTAATGGGAGGGGTGACCTCCTTCTATTGTTAAACAATCGATACTCAATGTATGCAAGCATTATATAGAGCACAATATCTTATCAACTATTATCTGACAGAAAATGCTTTTTCCAACGTACGGAGACGTGATAACAATAGAGGTTATTTTTTCAAAAGTAAGTACAAAGGAGAGAATGCTTTCTACCCAAGTAACCTTGCGTTTTATAGAGATACACGTTGTTTTACATTAAAATAGTGGTAATAGGCATTAGAGCGAAACGAAAAGAGAACCACCATTAAAGTTTAAGGAGTTTAGATATCCTAAATGCCTAGTTTTTACTTTGTTTGGTATAGAGACAAGCATAACGTGCTTTAAAATTACGTGGTTCATAATATACGCTAATTCATCATTGGAGATACTTGCTTATGTATGTTATTAGACGACAATGTTAAAGTATTGTTTTGTATGCTTTGTTCAGCCGAATGTGCCAAGTGCAGACAAGTGTAATGGTGTACAGTCATAAGATGAGGACTGCCCACTTCACAAGACTTCCACAGTGTACAACTAGAAGTGTACAACATGTTTTATATAATGGACAATGACCATGATAAAAAAAATTAAAACAATTGAAACAATAGAGTTTGTCCAATAGGCGGTTTTCTTCTAAGATTAGTGGACGTTAGATTTTGTCTACACGTATTTACACTTGGAACTGTCGTTTCGTATCGTAAGATCACTGTATGCTTACATTTGAAGCTATCATGTTTTTTGTTACTTATAGTTCAGAGTTACACAGTGGATTTTCTACGTTCTGTTCGCTGCGGGATATCGAATCCCGACTTTTAGCGTAGTAAATCCGGAAACTTATTGCTAATCCGCGGATAAACAAGAAACGATAATATTATAAAAATAACAAAAACAAAACGACAACAGAGTTGAAGTGATAATACAAACTGTTTTCAAGTACAATTAAAACATCAATAATAGTTAGAGCCTACCAGTTACATAGAAATTAGGAAAATAAGTAGGAAAGATTTCATAGCTTGATTTAATAGTTCTGACTGGGGTGGTGGGTTATTATTAACCACGACAACAGCGAAACACTGTAGCAGTTATTAAAGAGGTTTTCTTATTAATCCACCCTCATAGACGAGGTATAAACAAAAAATGCACCATTCTTTCAAGACTTTTCGAAAATCACTGTACTTATTTGGATAATAAAGATATATTAATTAACGGTAATTACTTGAAATATATACACGTTAAATTAGTGGTAACAATACAAAAAATAAATAAAACTACTACCAAACGTATTAATAATAAGATGAACAACAATAAACTAAAAATCAAACATAACTGTCATTCTAAATATCTATATAGCATATAACCCTGTACACCCACACTTAACAAGTGCCTAGAATCACGATAAATACTATAGAAATCTGTCAGTGTGTCACGTGACAGAAATCGTGTAAAATCGAAATAAATCTTAGCTTTAAGTTTAGTTTTAAAACTATTCACAAAATGAACATTAACACCACGTGATAGAACTTTATTACCGGCAGAATGAATCACAAACTTAGCTAACCCGTACATAAGCGTAACAACCTGAGGTGATAACTCAGATGAGGTAAAAATCCAACCAAAGCCACCTGTCCTTTTTTTTGATCCATTAACCCACGATCTAAAACTGTCTTCAGCAAACTAAGAAGTAAGTTCCACGTGTACCATACTCTGGAATACTGGGAAAAGAATTGAGCAATAGTTTCTCTTGCGACACGACAGAAGGAACATTGTATGATGATCTTGATACTGGAATGAACGGGGACATAAAACATATGGACATTCCATTGAACAATATAAACAATAAAAACTGATCACGTGATGCATCATTACGTGGGTTTCTACGGAAGGCATTTATGTGTAATTATATTATCGTCAGCTTGTGAGACAAAAGTTAAAAACAACTATTTCTTCGAACTTCCGTGTAATGTCAAACTTAGGAGACAAATAAGTAGCTTGGTGCGAGACACCACATACAGAAATAAAGTAATACTTGTTTTGTTTGTTTGTTTTGGAATTTTGCACAAAGCTACTTGAGGGCTATCTGTGCTAGCAGTCCCTAATTTAGCAGTGTAAGACTAGAGGGAAGGCAGCTAGTCATCACCACCCGCCGCTAGCTCTTGGGCTACTCTTTTACCAACGAAAAGTGGGATTAACCTTCACATTATAACGCCCCCACGGCTGGGAGGGCGAGCATGTTTGGCGCGATTCGGGCGCGAACCGCGACCCTTGGATTACGAAACACACGCCTTAACGCGCTAGGCCATGCCAGGCCGGTAATACTTGTTGTTCGACTGGTTTATCTTTCATTGGTTTAGCTCAATCGAAGCGATGCTACAAAGTACCAGTACAATACCAAGTGTCTTTTCCACTGATGTTGAGGAAAATTTAAGATAAAAGAATAGAACAGGAATTAACAAAACAATTAATTAAAGCTGGTGATTTATTATACATGAAATCACAATTTCTGACAACTTTCCTATCGTTTTCCTAGAAGTTTCAGTTTCTGGTGTTTGGTTTGGTTTGCTTTTAATTTCGCGTAAAGCTACTCAAGGGCTATTTGCGCTAGCCGTCCATAATTTAGCAGTGTAAGACAAGAGGGAATGCAGCTACCCATCGCCAACTATTGGGCTACTCTTTTACCAACGAATAGTGGGATTAACCGTCACTTTATAACTACCCCATGGCTGAAAGGACAAACATGTGGTTGTGACGGGGGATTCGAACCCGCGACCCTCGGATTACGAGTCGAGTTCCTCAACCACATGCCGGACCACCTGATTCCGATATAATTATAACTTATTCATATAAAACAACAATCTCTATCCGGTTAGATAATTGGTAGACAGCTGCAACAGTTCTAAACTTAGTAAGTAGTTTTCTCTCGATGTCACTGATAGATTAATCAATGATATTTTATCCGAACAGGTTCTTTCTACTAATATAACGGCGTTTCGTTACTGTTGCGAACGTAGTACCACGAGTGAGGTATTTAAACCTATATGTTGGGCTCATGACAAACCACTAGTCTTTTCACAATGTAATGTCACCATGATGGATGCGTCACATACCTTTATCCTTCGTGAAAGCGGAAAAACAAAATCGCACAATAAAGCGGTTAGGATTTCAACAGGCTCCGAAATTACTATTGCAACCCAGAATATAGACTTCATAGGACTGAGTTATACCCAGAAAATATTCCAATCCCCCCACAAAAAAACAAAAATCCACTCTGGTAAATCTAAAAGCACCTTCATCAAGACGATAACTAAGAAAAATTTAAAATCAGAAAAACTTGGAAACTTCAGAAGTTTCCAGCCACTCCTCAAAACCGACAATTGTGTTTCTGAGAAAGATGACCAAAGAAATCGGAATCAGCCATCCTAGTGGACTATACATACAAATATATATATATATATATATATATATATCAGCAATCCTAGTGGACTATACATACAAATATATATATATATATATATCAGCAATCCTAGTGGACTATACATACTATAAATATATATATATATATATCAGCAATCCTAGTGGACTATACATACTATCAGCAACTAGTGGACTATACATATAAATATATATATATATATATCAGCAATCATAGTGGACTATACATATAAATATATATATATATATATATATATATATATATCAGCAATCCTAGTGGACTATACATACAAATATATATATATATATATATCAGCAATCCTAGTGGACTATACATACAAATATATATATATATATCAGCAATCCTAGTGGACTATACATACAAATATATATATATATATCAGCAATCCTAGTGGACTATACATATATGTATCCCTTAACAGGTATATCACTTTTCTTAGACTTTTTACTGTGATTTTGTAATATTTTACAACTGAAACGAAACAGATAATATTTAAATTATCAAATCGTTAAAAGTAAAACTAATATGGTTTTACAACCAAGTACAGACATGCATTTATATGTGTAACAAAATATTATATTTGAGAAAAGTTAGATTTATGTCTTTGAAATTTTCACAAAGTTACGCGAGACTATCTGCGCTATCAGTCCTTAATTTAGCAGTGTAAGACTAGAGGGAAGGCAGCTAGTCATCACCACTCACCGCCAACTCTTGGGTTACTCTTTTACTAACGAATAGTGGGATTTACTGTTACATCATAACACCCTCGCGGCTGAAAGGACGAACATATTTGGTGTGACGGTGATTCGAACCCGCGAACCTCATATTCTGAGCCAAGCGTTTTAACCATCTGGTCTGTGCCCGGTATGGCCAAGCGTGTTAAGGCGTGCGACTCGTAATCTGAGGGTCGCAAGTTCGCATTCCTGTCGCGCCAAACATGCTCGCTCTTTCAGCCGTGGGGGCGTTATAAAGTGACGGTCAATGCCACTATTCGTTGGTAAGAGAAGTAGCCGAAGAGTTGGCAGTGGGTGGTGATGACTAGCTGCCTTCCCTCTAGTCTTACACTGCTAAATTAGAGACGGCTGGCACAGATAGCTCTCGAGTTGCTTTGTGCGAAATTCAAAAAACAAACAAACAAACCATCTGGTCCTGCCGACCCGGAAAAGTTAGTAACCGTAATTTGCTAAGTAGGTAATTATGAAGCGATTATAATCCATTAATTATTGATATATATAGTTTTCCATATTGCGGATATTCCATGACTTTAAACAAATCAAGTTTCATATTAATCAAATAATTTTGTATTGATAATTACTTTTATTTATATAACGTAAACGAATACGAAAAGACAAGTCGGTGATATAAGTATGTTAGTACAACTAGACTTCCCTTTGTAAGGTTCTATACAAACCATTAACGAACTATGAAATGAATAATATAACGAAATAAATAGATTATAGGGGGATTTATAACGAATCGCGAAAAACAAAACCGAGCTTAATTAATGAATAGTACACCGATGTAGTTTTCCCTAAAGCTTTATGTGTTTAGTTCTCTTGAATATATTTAAAGTAACGGGCTTTTGATTTAATATATGAAGAAACGCCTTCTTCATGTTTCCTGTCAAACACAATAATTAAAGAGAAACTTGTGTTTGTTTTGATTTGTTTCATACGTATGTTTAGGCTGTAAGAAAGATATCTATACCAGTTGTCCCTACTTTCAAATCGATAAACTAGATGGAAGACGCCTAGTTAACAGAACTTGCCGCCAACTCTTTGGTCGCTCTCTTTTAATAGTGGGATTGACTGTAATTTCTAGAATGCATCAGTGGTCTTAAGGCACAGAGCACAGCTACGTTTCGGAAACAGGATTATCGGATGTTACCATGTACTTTTATTTCTTACTTTATATTACAGCACATATGTCTGATAATGCTGTAGCTACGGTAATTCTTGTAATAGTTAAAAACCTCATATTAATAAGCACATCCACTCTACTTTGTATAAAATGCAGTCCTACCTATGTTTGCTAGTAAACATCTTAATAGACCATTAATTCCGGATATTCGTCATCAAAGTGTCTGCCTTAATATTCTTTATTACTTTTTTAAAATAAATATATACTATACCTATAATAGGCCCCGGCTTGGCCATGTGGTCAGGGTGCTCGACTCGTAATCTGAGGGCCACACCAAACATGCTCACCTTTTCAGTCGTGGGGGCGTTATATAGTTCGGCCAATCCCACTATTTGTTGGTGGTGGGTGGTGATGACCTGCTGCCTTCCACCTAATCTTACACTGCTAAATTAGGGACGGTTAGCGCCGATAGCTCTCGTTTAGCTTTGCGTGAAAGTTCTAAACAAACTTAAGAGTCATCTCATAACAGCTTTTACACCTATCTATGAGGGAAAAAAGTTTACTTAATTTTCATCTATAGTCCTTCATCCATTGCTGATAACCTAAACTGTTTTCGATACTTAGATAACCATACCTGGTATCATCACAATTAATTATTCATTGTTATTGAGCCTCATAATTACTTACTTGTTTGCGAATTTCTTTTCCTCATTATGAAAAATATGGAAAATAGATGGCTTAGAGTCCTGATCTATTATATGATTAACTACTACTACCGTAGTAGACTAGCTTTGATAAATTCACAGTTCATTTTTCGTACTTGGACGTGCTGAGCAAATTAATATCATTTCTCTTATAATGATGGAACGTAAGTCTCGAATTACATAATTAATTAAATGTCTGCGTCTCATCTTTTATTCTGAACTTCACGATTTACTGAAGAAAATAAATAAAAAAACAAGAAGTTAACCTGTTGAATAATAATGGATAATTAACCGTAACTGTTATATAAATACCTACATTATTATAGTTTGTTAAAGGCGGGTAAAAAACTACATACATCTAACCACATAAACTTCTAGAATTTTACCACTTTATGAAGCCTGCTTTATTTTGTTTGTTTGGGAATTTCGCACAAAGCTACTCGAGGGTTATCTGTACTAATCGTTCCTAATTTATCAGTGTAAGACTAGAGGGAAGGTAGCTAGTCATCACCACCCACCGCCAACTCTTGGGCTACTCTTTTACCAACGAATAGTGGGATTGACGTCACATATAACGCCCCCACGGCTGAAAGGGCAAGCATGTTTGGCGTCATCTTCTTTACACAGAGGTTCACGTTTTGGTGAGGTTGTTGTTTTGTTGAATTTCGCGCAAACCTACACGAAGGATATCCGCGCCGTCCCTAATTAAACAATGTGTAAAGAGATATGCCATCTTATCGTGAGCACTCATCACCAACTCTTGGGCTACTTTTTTACCATGGGCACATGGTCAGAACAAAAAATTCACAAATAGAAACACTAATAGCTATTTTGGTTTTGCTTGAAGTTATATGTTCTAGTGTTTTTCTTGATGCAACTTTGAAGTAATTTAATATAAGAAATATTAGTGTTTATAATTACAATTTGCCATAAAGAAAACTGTGTTTAGATTTACTGTGTTTAATAAAATTTATAAACATGTTTAAAAATGTGATTTGATTTACTTGGTTTCTATTGTGTTATGAAGACGTTTTTTTTTTTCATAACAAGAACACAAAAATGAGCACATCTAAGAAAAGGGTGAAGTGCTTCATCATTTTACAGCACAATCGGTTAAGCGACTTTAAACGTTTTTGCTCAAAATCTTCTGTTTTCTGGCAAAGTATTCATTGTCACTGAAAAAAAGATGTGGGAAAGACAATTGAGACTGTTTATTCAAGACAAATCAATACACCTGCGTTGAAACACCTTTCGGTTCGAATCTATTGGCCTAAGGTAGAGCGATAGATCGCTGTGTGAAGTTTTCCCACGTGTAATATTAGTTACTGATCTTTCTAAATAAAATTACCTAACGTTGTGGATGGCATGTCTTCAGGGAATAATACTGTCGCAGCATTCTGGCTTCAATTGTTGACCTCTGACAGATCTGAAAGCGAAACAAAGTGTCAAACGTGATTGTTTAACAGCCTCTATAAGACAAAATACCGTCTACTTTCAATTTTATCTATCCCTTTATCTAAGCAAGATGCTACCCATCGTTTATACTGCTTCGAAGTAACAAAATAAACCATATGTGTTTGTAACTTTTGCAAATCATGAAACATTGCAGGCTTAGAACAATGAGTGGTGGGCACAAGCACTTCCATTTAGAATACTTCTGGGTTAACTCTGACGTACAGAGGGCAGAACTAGTCGAATTGATTGATGGATTTGCCTGAAACAAAGCAGATTATCTTTGAATTCCAATGTTATTTCATGCGAGGGGTCACTGTAGAACTCTTGTTTTATATTTTTAAGTGTTATTTAAAACATAAAATTGTATTCTAATATCTATCTGTGCTTAAACATTGTAAAAGATATGTATTAATTTTAAAATAGATTTTATTTCCTTAAGGGCACTTCAATTGAGGAGATATTCATAGTTTTAATTAAAGTCAAGAAACATTAGTGTTTTATCGCATGAAACGACTAGTGCTTTACAGCGTACTGTATCTCCAACATATATCTTTAAAATATTACATTTAAATTTATTTTAACAAACAAGTTACATTTAATAGTCATTTTAAAACGAAACTTCGAAAATATATAGAATGTAATTCCTCTCAAAGTTTCCTGACGCTAATTACAGCATCAAATCTGGGTTTAAGTTTTTATAGCACTGAGGAAATACGTTTTTCCTCTGAATATTAGCACTAGTATTTTCTGATTGAATTATATTTGAATTCTAGAGATACGTTAATAGATAAATTAGTGATTTGGCTTCAGACAATTCTTGCAATGATCTCAATGTATTTAATGTGTTTCAACTTCAGAAAATTATCTTTAGTTACTAAAATAAGTTATAGTCTACTGTATTCTGCCTATCACGGGGATTCAAATCCGGTTTCTACCGTTGTAAGTCTGCTGTGTCAATGGGGTGCCCATAATAAGTGTAAACAGTAGCTGTTTCGTTATCGTACCAGCAGATATTCATCGATATATATTGTAGGATTTCGTATTTTTGCACTTGATAAAAATGACAACGAAACTCTGTATTCTTTCTTCTTGTACTATAAAACTGTACAGGTGGTTTGGGCGCTTGGCTCGCAATCTGAGAGTTGAGGGTTCGAATTCCTATTCCACTAAACATGCTCACTCTTTCAGCTGTTATCCTAATATAGTAGTGAAAGACGAGAGGGAAGTGACAACTAATTATCACCATCCGCCGCTTGTTTGTTTGTTTTGAATTTCGCACAAAGCAACTCGAGGGCTATCTGTGCCAGCCATCCCTAATTTAGCAGTGTAAGACAAGAGCTAGTCATCACCACCCACCGCCAACTCTTCGGCTACTCTCTTACCAACGAATAGTGGGATTGACCGTAACATTATAACGCCCCCATGGCAGAAAGGGCGAGCATGTTTGGTGAGACGGGGGTGCGAACCCGCGACCCTCAGATTACGAGTCGTAAGCCTTAACACGCTTGGCCATGCCGGGTCCCACCCGTCGCTTTGTACGAAATTTAAAACAACAACAACAAAAACCAACAACAAAGAAACGAATGTCATTGTAATTATTATGCAATTCTTTATTATATTCAGGAGTTAACCATGTGTTTCTATGGTTACTTTTACATTTGTTTAATGGAATGACGATTATCAAATAAATTATTTAGTTTTACTTAGAAGTTTCCTGATAGCACTGAACCAAGAATTTTACTGGTATAGAATAGTATGAATATCCATTTTAATCTCCATATACTTCATGTATGCGACGATACAAAGGTAGATATGACTGAAACCCTTATCTTAGCAAATCCATACTCTGTTGATACCGTTTTCAATATAAATTCTTGTGTTGTGTTGCTTTGTTTATATTTGCCTTGGATACACAGAGGATTTTTTATTATTTCATTTCATTAATCTGTGGTTTGAATAATGCTATTTATTACAAAATGCTTAAAGTTGTTTGTCAGTGCTTGGGTATGACTCACCGCATTACAAGATGCCTAAAATTGTTTGTCAGTGCTTGGGTATGACTCACAGCATTACAAGATGCCTCAGGTTGTTTGTCAGTGCTTGGGTATGACTCACAGCATTACAAGATGCCTAAAGTTGTTTGTCAGTGCTTGGTATGACTCACAGCATTACAAGATGCCTAAAGATTGTTTGTCAGTGCTTGGGTATGACTCACAGCATTACAAGATGCCTCAAGTTGTTTGTCAGTATGACTCACTTGCTGCTGTGGTTGTCCTGTGATTCTCATTCCCCTATTGTAAATCGTTTTGTTATCACGTACTCGGTTTTCTGATATAAATGTATTAGCTTACTGGTGATACACAATAAGGCTTCAGAAACAATGGATAATCGCACCTAAATGACAAATGTACCATTATGACACTACTTTATAGCAGAAAAAACAAACTAAAAAAACATAAATTTTGTAATAGACTAGCGTTTTGTATTTTCTTTCACCAGAGTATTACACCTTATTCTTATAAGTTTATCAAATTATGACTGTGAAATATTGTTTCAAATAACCTGTATTACATCCTGAAGTTTAGCCAAGTTGTTTGATTTACACTTGATCTTCTGAGTTTCTGTGTAAGTCCATACAGTTTTAATAATATATATATATGTAGTTTGTTATAAACAACACAAGTCTAAAACGATAGTGAAAAACGCTGCACCAATTGAAAAGATCTATTGGGTAGAAGCTATAACGTGGAATATAAAATGTAGCCTAGGTTTTGGAGGTGACTAAACAAGTAGGATCCACATTGCGGTGGGAATACACCCTTTATCAGTTTTAACATCCTTTCGCTAGTCTCACATAAAGAAATAAAAGAAAGTAATATAAGTTAAGATAGCGAGATGCGGGATCTCAAGCCCACAACATCCCACATCTATATCACACATCACTGCTTATAGTCTATATGTATGGCTTCAATATAAGTTCACATCTGTTGCAATGAGCTGATTTCACGTATATGTTAAGTGTATAGCTTCGGTTTACATGAATTACAGAATTACCTCAGGGCCAACTGGAAAATATGTTCTTGACAAGAGTTTTAATCTCTCCACCAACGTTTATTTGCACACATTCTATTTTTATTTTTTTCATCTTTACTTTAAGTAGAATTAAAGTAAAAGATCACCAGAAATTAATTTAGAAATTAGTCAGAAAATATTCGAACAGAGTTAAGTGTGTATTGTGTAGTTCAAATACAAGCTAATATCTCTAAAATAGAACACATTTGTAAAGTTTACAGAAATTAGATTTTTATCCACGCTCATGCCAAACGTTTGGTGGCACGTTCATATATTATGTTATATGACTTTAATTAGATAAGTAGTAAACGAAAGAAACTCGTTTTTGATTACACAGCATTGCATGTTATGTTTTCTTCTTTGAAGATATCGTGTTTTAATTAGATGTTAACTTTGATAAGTTCAAGTCTTAATAATAAGTTTTTGTTGACTCGCTTATTTTTAGCCAAGTAAGGGTTAACTTCACTTAATTTGAACATCAAATAATCAATCTTCAATCTTAAGTTTTAAAATATTATTTTAATATCATCTAAAATAAGTTATACGGAACATAATATATTGATGCACGTGTGTGTGTTTTCTTCGTTATTTTCAATTTTAGTTTACTGGTGAAGTTTCCTAAGGAATAACTGCTAATAGAATTATGTAAAGTTTGAGTATAATATGAAAACAGAACAACCTGTTATATATATATACATATTATAAAGTGATATATATATATACATATTATAAAGTGATATATATATATACATATTATAAAGTGATATATATATATACATATTATAAAGTAATATCACTATTTTTACATGTAACATAAAGAGTAAAAACCTCCATGACTTTCAGTGCTTCTGTCTTTTGCTAAATGGACCCTAAACTATATACCAAACAATTAATATGTTTTTTAAAATATATGACTTTGCACCAAGACCATCTTTCTATCTCAAAATCTTCTGGAATTTCACTGTTTTACAAAATCCCGGTCTGATACAGTTACTAGTAAAGTGACTAACAAACTACCACTGTTATCTTCATCATTTGGCACCTGGGTATTAAACCCTTTCGCTAAATCCAAGTACCCCACTAGTACAGCGGTAAGTCTACAGATTTACAACGCTAGAATCAGGGGTTCGATTCCCATCGGTGAATTCAGCAGGTAGCCTGACATGGCTTTGCTATAATGTAACACACAAACAAACACACACACTAAATCCAAACAATATTAAACGTTATATTAATCACTCACACAGATTTGAAGAGTATACCATTTGTCGTAAGAGAAGCAAGTTGATTATTGTAAACAGATGAAGAGAAACAAATCCATGTGGTTCCTTAGTTTATTTCTATGGTGTGAACAGTAAAACATAGAGTATCTAAATATATATATATGTTACAGCTTGCTTATTCTATGAGCTCTGTAGGGACGTACAGGTAATTCTTTCCTTATAATAACACTTTCGCTGTATTATACTAATTCTGTTTCATAAATGTCTTTACTTTGGTTTATTAAAGATGTGTTTCGTGCACGATGTAATTCACGCTATATTAAAGCCTCGCACTGGTGTGCGTTGTTTTCATTTCTACGCATGTATTATTTATTGTATATGTTATAAGCTTTGTAGTGTTTTTAGTGATACTGGTATTGTTACTACCTGTGACACATGTTTGACCTAGCTAATCATACCTATTTATCATTCATATATTACTTTATATTCTGTAATAGTGTGTATATATATATGTATGTATATAGTTTGTTATAAACAAAATCAAGCCGAAACCAAAATAAATAAAAACAAAACGGTTCACTAGTTAAAAAGATCCCAGGATACAAGTTATAATGTGTGATATAAAATGTACCCTAAGTTCTGTAGGTAACTTTGAGGTAGAACCCACATTCCTGTGGGGATACACCGTCTATCAGTCTTAATTAATTTTTATATATAATTTAATGATATAATTAATAATTAATTTTCTCATTCAGAAAAATAATTATAGGGTACATTTCATATCCCATATTATATCCTGTACCCTAGGGATCCTTTCAACTAGTGCAGCGTTTTTATTTTTTTATTTTGGTTTCGGCTTGTTTTTGTTTATAACAAACTAACAAAGTCAGAGGCGGGAGTTTGCTGTTTTTAACGCAGTCTTTCCTACTGGTTTTGTTTTATTTCACTTGATTATTTAGTCTTAATATTTTACCTATATATATACATGAGAATTAAGCAAATGCTATTAATTTTGACGGCCGCACTTCACTTATTTACCTTCGTTTTCTTCAGATTTCAAACCTCAACGCTGGTAATTATCGCATCGCTTTTCAGAACAACTTTTTAAAGTGCACTGACGTTCGGTTCGGGCGACAATAGCTGCCTTCTGTTGCTATTATATGTGTAACATTGATTACTCTTTATTAGCTAATTACACTTTTTCAGTAACAATTAGAATGTTTTACTGTTTTATCCAGGGTTGTTGGATAAAAAATAGTGATATTTTTTGTTTGGAAATTACGCTATAACTGAGGCTCGGCATGGACAGGTGGTTAAGGAAATCGACTCATAATCAGAGAGTAACAGGTTCAAATCTCCGTCACACCAAAGTATGCTCACTCTTTTAGCCGTGGGAGCGTTATAATGTGACGGCCAATCCCGCTATTCGTTGGTGAAAAAGAAACCCAAGAGTTGGCGTAGGTGGTGATGACTAGCTGGCTTTCCTCTCGTCTTAATTAGAGACGGCTAGCGCAGATAGCCCTCGTGTAGCTTAGCGCGAAATTCAAAAATAAAATAATGTGTGAAAATACGTATATCACCGGTTGCTACGTATGCTTCACGTGAGTTTGTCACGAGTAAGGAAGATATTCTAAACACTCTAACAAGGTCCAGTTTGATTTTCCAATGAAAGATAGCTAATTTTGTTAATCGAAAATCGTAACAAAAAAGTGTACATTTTTCTGTTGCCACTAAAATACTGATGAAAACAACACTAACGCTTTATGCAGAAAAATCACGAAATAAGTTTTATTAATTTATTATTTTACGATTGGCTGAGCAAGTTCTTAAACTGATGTTAATTCGTACGTTAGATAAATGAAACGTCTGCTTATAATGAATTTTTAGCGATTATTAAGTTAGTAACAGTTTTAGATACCTGTCATACTTTAAATTCGAAGACTAGTGGTAATTAGATAAATTACATTGAACCAAGTTTCATAATGATCACTTATTCCATTAAATCCGCATAAAACAATTTGTAATTCAAGATGTAGCAATGCTGTTTTACGCTCTACTTGAATAAAGTAACGAGCCTGGTCACGTTTCTAATTAACACACGTTCTTGTCTTCAACAAGGTTAGCTTAGCAATTTCTTATTAGTAATAACTACAGCAGAATAAATGGTTTTAAGTTATCCTTAATTTCGAACAAGATTTGAGAGAATTCCTCGAGAATTGATGATACTTGTATCACAGATTATTTCCTAGGGTTGAACAAGCTTCATTAGTTTGGATGCTTCTCTAGTATTTTTTTTATTTCTTTCTTCTAGTGAAGTTAAAAAATAAATCTAAACGTGCAGACGACAAACAAAAACAAGTTGTTAAATTGAATATTGAATTTCACGGCTTGGAACTTCCACGAAAAATACATCCACTGACTTGTAAAGTTAAACAGAGATATTAACTGAGCAACATACTGGAGTAACGCTACCTTGTCGTTAAAATGAACACTATTAAATAGATATTTAACCGAATTAATTGTTTTTAACCAACAGCATACTTAAGAAACTTTAAAAACGGTCAAAATGATGATCACTGGCGACTCTTATCAGGTTCTTTGAAGGAAAAAAGTAGAAGTTAACTTCAGAATTATAAAAAATATATATTTATTAATAACAACGTTTCTCATCTGGCTTTTCCTAGGATAATTTAATCTAACACTAATATTTTCATTAGAAATGTGTCAAAGGAAACCATTTTTAAACATATAAAATCCGAATCAACGATACTAACAACTTTATTTTAAATCGCAAATTAGCTTTTCTTTTATTCAAACAAAAATTAGTTAGTATTAAACAATACAAAATAAAACTTTTTAAGGCCCGGCATGGCCAGGTGGTTAAAGCACTCGACTCGTAATCCGAGAGTCGCGGTTTCGAATCCATGTCACACCACACATGCTCGCCCGTTCAGCCATGGGGCGTTATAAAGTTACGGTTAATCCCGCTATTCGTTGGTAAAAGAGTAGCCCAAGAGTTGGCGGTGGGTGGTGATGACTAGCTGCCTTCCCTCTAGTCTTACACTGCTAAATTAGGGACTGCTAGCGCAGATAGCCCTCGTGCAGCTTTGTGCGAAATTCAAAAAAATCTTTGTGTACAAAAAAGAATAAAATTATTTTTGTTAGTCATACTTGAACTTACTTTATTAAGTACAAGGAAATTTTTTTTATCAAAATTTTAACTAGGTTTGGTTTAGTTTAAATTTTGCGCAAAGCTACACGAGAGCTGTCTGCGTTACCAGTCCTTAATTTAGCAGTTAAGAGTAGAGGTAAGGCGACTAGTCATCATCACCCACCGCCAACTTTGGGCTACTCTTTTACCAACGAATAGTGGGATTGACCGTCACATTATAACGCCCCACAACTGAAAGGACGATCATGTTTGGTAGACCAAGGGTTCCGAACCCGCGACCCTCGGATTACGAGTCGAGTAATTTTAGCTAGGACTAATGAGAAATTTTTCAGTATAAAAGAATTCAGTCTAAAAGAGCGATTATTTATAGATTTCAAATTTTACTTACTGAACATTTTAAAAGTCTCTGTTTCAACGGAAATGGAACTAAATATAAAACAGTTAATAATTCCAGTAATCTACAAAAATGTATATTGACATATCAATATCCAAAGGTAGGAATGTCTTTCTGCTTTTCAACTTTCGAAAAACAGGCATGCAGAGCTTAAAGCAATCTTAATGATAAGACCTTTTGTTATTCGGCTCAAAACACTACATAGTACAGCATATTCAAACTACTTGCTTAGAGTCCCAGGGTTGCTGGTTTCCGCTGCAATTCTTTTCGTTGGGACATTGCAATAATCAAAGCCAACCAATACTCCTCTTTTTATCTCGAATGTTTACGGTTTGGTTCTAACACCAAAACTTTTATATGCATGGAGAGAAGCTGCAGTTGGAACTAGAAGTTGAAAGGTTGGTTGCCAAATACTTTTAGAAGCTTCAAGAACGTCAGTAACTAACCGATTTTGGCAAAGTGCCAAATCGTCACTCCCGCGAAACTAAACTGAACTAAACTATCGCAAAAGACAAAAACCTAACTTTATCACAGGAACGGATAGGCTTAAAAATAATGGTCATATTACCATTCAAGTAGAAGATAAATCTACGAAACTTGTACTTATTGACAACGAAGTATATAAAAAAAAGTCCAAGAAATGTTTAAAGATAATACTGCTTATCGAGTTAAAAAAAAAAAAATCCACTCCATAGCTCAGGGAATAAATTAGAAGACGTTTAGAATACCTTAGAAAACTATTTTTAAACAAATCATTTAAAAACCTTAAAACTGTATAAAAATAATGGTAGGTTTTGAATTTCGAGCAAAACTACACGAGGGCTACCTGCTCTAGCCGTTCGTTATTTAGCAGTGTAAGACTAGAGGGAAGGCAGCTGGTCATCACCACCCACTACTAATTTTTGGGCTACTCTTTTACCAACGAATAATGGGATTGTCCATCACAGTATAACGCCCCCACGGCTAAAAGGGCGAGCATGTCTGGTGTGATGGTGATTTAAACCCGCGACACTCGGATTTGGAGTGGAGTGCCTAACGACCTCAGGAATCTTCGGCTTAGATGTCGTTATACGTGTATGTATGTATAAATAAACTCCTCATTTTCTGTTAATCAATAGATTCTAATTTTTTTTTCCTTTTGTAGAATATTTTGTTGTGACTGATTCAGTACAAACGTCTATTAACATTGTATGATTATTCTTACATTTTGTGAGTTTTTTCTATAATTTTAAACCACTTATCTTATTTCGTTACTATATAAAGTTGTCTATGTTTTATGAATGAATATTTGCCTTCGAACATTCTAGTTGTTTTTCTTATTAAGTGTGAAAGATAAAAATCTCATGTTCATCAAAAATTTATTAATTTGTTGGAAAGAGGTGACATTATCTTTATACCTGTTACTGTCGCTTTCTCTCGCTTAGGTCCGGCATGGCCAGGTGGGTTAAAGCGTTGACCTCGTAATCTGAGAGTCGCGGGTTCAAATTCCCATCACACCAAACATGCTCGCCCTTTCAGCCGTTGGGGCGTTATAATGTGACTATTCAATCCCACTATTCGTTGGTAAAAGAGTAGCCCAAGAGTTGGCGGTGGGTGATGATAACTAGCTGCCTTATCTCTAGTATTACACTGCAAAATTAGGGACGGCTAGCGCAGATAGCCTTCGTGTAGCTTTGCGCGAAATTACAAAACAAATTCACTTTCTTTGGTATTTCCGAATTTCTCTATGGAAAGTGGCATTGGAGAATTTTGTAGGTTTATGCTTCTATGTTTTCTGATTGCGTCGGCCTTTTGAACATTTAAAATACCTAAAAAGTTATCTTCCATGTTTTTGCTGATAGAATGTTTGGTGACATCGATGACTAATGTACTCTGGAAAACATTGAACTATTCAATAAGTAATTTGTGGTTGATTAGAACAGATTTTCTTCAAATTTTAGTTGACACGGATGTCTCTTCACATAGACAGACGTGCAATTGTTTTATCCATTGTAAATGCGTTTGACTGCCTCATGTTTATTTATATTTTGCGAATTAACAAGTAGATAAGGCCTTTTCGGCTTTACAACAAAAGGTTTGTCCAGTCTGTTTTCTCGATTTGATTAGATGGAATTTGAGTTTACTACTCTAATAAATTGTTTGACGAGCTCCTACAAGTTTTCTTGACGTGTAATGTCCACATAAGACAAGATGTGTCACTTAAGTGATATCACAGCCTAGTTTTATTTTAAGAAGAAATTTCTTGAGAGAAAGTATTTAGAAAATGTATTTAAAGAAAAAAATATTTTAATCCAGTATTGACGAGAGAGCTAAAATAGCTTATTCAAAAAAAACATTCATTTATGTTTTCCAATAATGTCGTCTTTTGTCCTGTACGTACTGTTAATTTTTATCTTTTGAAATGTGGATGAACAGTATTGGTTTTATAACAATCATATATTCATGTTTTTAAAGCGTTTCCTCAAAACAAATTGTCTCGTTTGTTTAATTTAAACAAACTATTTTTGACGATCTTAATGTCAAAATAATTCTGAAATTAATATTAAAAACAGTTGAAACTATGATTAATTTTTGATCATATATACGTTTGTTTCTTATCAGTGTCATTAAACAAAATGATAAGGAAGGTTTCCTGAATTTGAATAAATGAAAACGGTCTGATAAAATTTCAGACTGATTGTGATAATTATTAGAAATATACTTTCTAGGAAAGCCTGAACATGTATCATCCCGTCTTGCGTTCTTATAAAATATTCAATCTGTAATCAAATCTCAAAAAAAAAATTAATTGACTATTTTGGAAGTAAATATATCCTGAACTTAAAAAATACCCAGTGTTTTAATTCAACAAACATTCTTATATGATTTAATATGTTTGCTGAGTAAAATATAAACTTTATGACAGTATCATAACGTATATTAGAACGATAACATTACGTGTTTTAATAGTGCCTGATAAAAATGTAACCAGTCATGTTAAGTATATGTAATATTACAATGTCTACGAAGTCCGTGCAATAAATTGATATAAATCGGTTCACTTGTGCTATGTTTAAAAAAAGTGGCACATTTGGGCAGTTATGTCGATTGGGCTAATAGTGTAAATTTTTGTCAAAGTAAAGTGACAGAAAATCTCTGTTTAGGCAGTTTTATGTTAAAATGGATTTTTTATTCTTATTGGAGCAATTATGCAAACGTCAACTTCCCTGTTTCTAACGCGGCAGTAAGTTAGAGTTAAACAAAGATGTTTATAAACGAGGTGGTTATTTTTCTTAATTATAACCTTCACTTCGCATCTGAAGGATTTTGAATAGATAGACGTACGACGTGGATTTGAAATCCTTGCTGAGACAAATGCTCGGAATAGCTAATTTTTCTTTTCTGTAAAGAACATTGAAATATTCTGTTTTAAAAATACGTCGTATTCTGGCTGAACGTAAGGTTATCATTACTTAGATATTCTTATTTGGAAACTGCTGTTCCTTCAGCCATTGCTTTATTTGTGGTCAGGATTCCACCGTGAACCATATAGAGGTGCTAAATAGAGCCACCGTGGCGACAGGACTCACATTTGAGACGACATGTCAAAATTGTTCTGATAAAGTGTGTGAGTAACTCCTTTAATATGTGCCAAATTAATGGAAAATAAAATAAAGTCCATATTTTCCAGACACTGTTTCCAGATTTTGGAAAACTATGATGCAGAAATATTTTACAAAACCAACCAAGACTGTGATAAATAAAACAGTATCTCAACTTGCCTTTTTGAAAATAATTAAAATTTGATAACTTAATTATATTGAGAACGTTTAATTAAAAAAGATTGAAGTTTCCTTCATGTCTTCACGTTCAGTCATGATTTATTTGACGATGGTGCATCTTGAAAGTAGCCCTGGAGTGTAGTTCATATTGGAAAAGGTTCGGTCTTCCGACTGTCATGTCTGAAGTTCACCACTCCTCCATGCTGGTTTTCAATAGTATGAGAGCATGATGGTATCTCAGCACTCGTTTTATCAAAGCAATCTGACAAAATATCCAAATATCCAATCTGACATCCAAATGTGACGCAACTGCTGACTTAACTGGTATGCTTTCACATGGAACATCAGGTTCGTATCCAGCTGTTTGATGTGTTTAAACGGGAAGTATGACAGGAAGACATATTTTGGCAAATAAATACCCCGTTCGTTCATAGATCGTCATCATTCTTGGTCACGTACCGTTCTGTTGCCTGAAACATGTAGATGACTTCTTCGGCTGATATTTTCTTCAAGCATTTTTACCTGCTCCAAGACGCTGCTCTTGGTTTACTACGAAAGGCGTGCAACATGTTGAAGGTTTTTTTACATATGGTCCTGGTAACTCAAGCTGATCCATATTCCGCTCCTTTTTAATTTTATTAAGCCCCTTGGATGTTCCAACCAATCTTTTTCATCTGTGTGTATGAATTTTACGATTAGTTTTTAGGAGCATTACCATACGTATCTCTTCAATGCGACTTAGAAATGCTATGTCTTATAAAAGACAAATTACGTAAAAGTAATCTCGAGTACCTCTTCAGAGTTTAGAAAGAGTGTTGTGTTTCAAACAATTGCAGTGACTTTAATATATGTTATGTATATGTTTGTGAATAACCCTAAGCATAATTCGACAAAAGTTAAAAGCAAATGGCGACGTAGAAGTATATTTTAGTTCCCATAGTTACGCTGTCACGTTTTAACTACCGAAACAACAATGTTGCGTTTCAGCGCACACACGCACGCCATAATAAAGAACTAAAGTCTATAATGTTTAGAATAGATTAATTCATCAGTTGGATATAACACCAGTATTATCATCTGGGTTCAACCAGATTACAAGGGTTAGGTTTGTACTAAATCCACGTGCAAAGCTATCCACTAAAATTAATATTCACAAGTATAATAATTAATAATAATGAAAATATTGAAAGTTATTTTAAACATTATAACCAGTAATTAATGAAGTTTAAAGAAAACGAAGCGCGTTATTATTTGCAAACACATGAAAATACGTTTTTTTACTGTTATAATTCACACAAATTACTTACAGACGAAACCTGAACATAAGCATTAATTCATTAGCACAAAGCTCATACCAATAACAGAAACTGATCGAAAAGCATTAGAAGAGAATTTCGATGTTCTGTCTTTAATTCCTTGTTAGTGTGTGATATCAGTATGAGTAAATGTAGACATAATCTTACCGAATAACGGCGAGTGGCTAATGAAAGCTGATTTTTCGGCCCGCAATGTAACTTTAATTAATTGGACATCAAACAGAAATGGCTTCTGACTGTTTATCTGCCGACTCGGTTGATAGAAGACACCGAAAGTGAAGAGAAAAACTGATGTTTGTGTATAGAAAATAGGTACAAACAAAAAGGGGATGATATTTATGTTAAGCCTAACAGTTGTAGAAAACTAAATAACAAACCTGACGAACCGTCTTTCACACAGTATATTTAGTTAGATTGTAAGGTTGGGGCCCGACATGGCTAGATGGGTTAAGGCGTAATTTGAGAGTCGCACCAAACATGCTCGCCCTTTCAGCTGTGGGGGCGTTATGATATGATGGTCAATCCCACTATTCGTTGGTAAAGAAATAGCCCAAGAGCTGGCGGTGGGTGGTGATGACCAGCTGCCTTCCCTCTAGTCTTACACTGCTAAATTAGGGAAGGCTAGCACAAATAGCCCTCGTGTAGCTTTGCGCGAAATTTAAAACAAACAAACAGATAAACAATAATAGTTGTTTTTTCTTGATTTAAGGGACATAGATGAAGTTTATTTAACATACAATTGTCATTAAAATTTAAACCATAGGTATGAACAGTTCCTTGTTTAAGCCATAAGATAAACTTGTAAACCTTCGTGATTTTTTAGATTAATCGTACTTGTAAAGTATTCTAGGTTCGGAGGTGTATGTGGGTATTTTCATATAGCAAAGCCACATCGGGCTATCTGCTGAGTTCACCGAGAGGAATCGAAGCCCTGATTTTAGCGTTATTAATTCCGTATATTTACCACTGTACCAGCAGGGGTACAAGTTTGGAGCTGTCCAGTATAGCACTTATCATAGTAACATGCTTTTATGTGAAAACGGTCAGTCTAACCTCAGACCACACATTTTTTACAACTCCTTCGTTTTGCGTGAAAACGGTCAGTTCAATCTCAGACCAAACATTTTTCAGGACTCCGTTTTACGAGAAAACGGTCAGTCTTATCTGGGACCACACATTTTTCAGGATTCCTCCGTTTCACGTGATTGTCCATTTCCAAAATAACGTCTAAACGTACGAAAGATTTAAATATTTATTGTATGTGGCTGGATCAGAGAAACTTGGTATTTATATCGTAGAATGAGATTCAGTCATATTTTTGTGATAAGAGTTGTTGTTTTTGAAATATGTCAGAAAACTTATGAGACTTCGTCAAATTCAAAATTATTATTATCAATTAACGTATCAGAATATTAAGTTCTACAACTAGAATATTAAGTTCTATAACCAGAATATTAAGCTCTACAACCAGAATATTAAGCTCTACAACCAGAATATTAAGTTCTACAACCAGAATATTAAGTTCTACAACCAGAATATTAAGCTCTACAACCAGAATATTAAGTTCTACAAAGCTCTACAACCAGAATATATTACAACCAGAATATTTCTACAACCAGAATATTAAGCTCTACAACCAGAATATTAACAACCAGAATATTAAGCTCTACAACCAGAATATTAAGCTCTACAACCAGAATATTAAGCTTTACAACCAGAATATTAAGCTCTACAACCAGAATATTAAGCTCTACAACCAGAATATTAAGTTCTACAACCAGAATATTAAGCTCTACAACCAGAATATTAAGTTATACAACCAGAATATTAAGCTCTTACAACCAGAATTATCTACAACCAGAATATTTCTACAACCAGAATATTAAGCTAAGCTTACAACCAGAATATTACAACCAGAATATTAAGCTTTACAAAGTTCTACAACCAGAATATTAAGCTCTACAACCAGAATATTAAGCTCTACAACCAGAATATTAAGCTCTACAACAAGAATATTAAGCTCTACAACCAGAATATTAAGTTCTACAACGGTCTATATCAACCAGAATATTGTACAACCAGAATATTCTCCCACGGGGTGACAGAATATTCTGTTTTACAACCAGAATATTTTTAAACAGTTCTACAACGGTCTATTCTGGGTCACAGAGGTGACATCAGTTGTGTTTTAAAGCTTTTTAAACATACTTCTGGGTCACAGAAGGGGTCAGGGGTACCAAGAAATGTGGCTGATATCATGTGCAATGACATTTTTGATTTAGAAGCTCTCTTTATAATACATCGCTCAATTTACATATGAAGTATTGCTACAAAATTACTTAAAACATAGAATTTAAACTTATATCAAATGGTACTTTTTTGTCTCGAAATGTTGTGTAGTTTAGTTTTGAATCAATTAATAACATTTTAAATTCGAATTTCCTTTCTTGGAAAGTGTTGTGACATAAATGTCCAACCATAAACATGACCTGTTGTCATTACACTATTGAATGGTCGCAGTATGCAGCAAACAGATTATTTGGTATTAATAGCGTAAACAAAATTATATTTTCTATCCCATTAATGCATATCTTTCAACACAGACTTTAAACTTGAAGTTTCAACAATCTTTTATTAGTTATTATCTGTAATTAGTTTTACTTTCCTATAAAAACTACATTTATTATTTTTATGAATCACTAGCGATTATTACTATTATTGCAAAATGTAATTTCTTCGCAAAAATTGTTGCGAACACAAGCTGGTTTTGGTATATCAGTTATGTTTGTTTGATTTTGAATTTCGCGCAAAGATACTCGAGGACTGTCTGCGCTACCCTCAGATTACGAGTCGAACGCCTTAACCCAGCTGGCCCATATCAGTTATGTATTCACAATAATATCTAATGTAGTTGTGTATTAAACCAGTTTATTTGTGGCTATAATAATAATTATAAATAAGAGATGCATTGGATATAAACATATACAATGTAAATGAAATCTCTAACCTTTGTAAGCCCGAAATTACATTGCATGACTACATTAGCTTTCCAAAATATGTCTCCCTCTGGGACAGCGGTAAGTCTACGGATTTACACAGCTAAACGCAAAGTTCGATTCTCCTCTGTGGCCACAACAAATAACTCCATGTGGCTTTGCTATAAGAAAGCAAACTTTTATTTTTTCATTGGCTCATAGAAGTGGTACGTGATAAAGTATTTCTTAGGTTTAAAAGCTAAAAACTATAACAGTAGTTCAAGATTCCATCCATATTACAAGCTTTAATTTTCTAAGTGTGTTTGTAATAGGAACAATCACAAGAGTCTTAAAAAGTTAACCGAGAATGAGTTATAAAAACAATCGATTTGTTTTCAGAGCCCTCAAAATTCTTCAATTTTCAATACAGTTCAACCAACACATTTATATTATTTAATAAAAATATATTTTGTTTTATGGTAGGGATAAGGATAGGACGCCACTCTTTTCCTTTAAAATCTTCTATTTGGAAGATAGATTAAGGAAGATCCATTAAATATATACTTTTAAAAGGGAATCATGTAGCTTACATTTCAAAAATCTCCAAAATATCTTCTGTAAGGCTTGTACTTAAAACAAAATCGCCTTAAGTAAATGCAGTCTATAGAGATAACCTTACTACTGAAATTATTTAAGGTTTTGTCTCGTTTCTTATACATAAATTTCGACTATATCAGACCTGTCATACTTTACGACCCATCATATCCCACATTTCCAACAAACGAACATTAGTTATTTTTCGGACCACATGGGGGCAGGCTTGTACGGCAGACTGTGAAATCAACTATATAGGCAGGCACGTAGGAGAATTCTTCTCCACTGTGAATCTTCTTGACCGCGCGAAGCGAGTATTCCTCGAGACTTTGAAGACACGTGCTGACGACGAACGTGATTGAAGGCAGTTCACTGTGTTGATTAATCAATATTTCCACATTCAACAAGCGTGTAAATCAGAAAAATAAAGAGTTTCGTGTCAACCCGTTTAAAGTGAAAAGTAATCTTTCGAACTGTTTTACTTATTTATTACAGAAAACAAATCGCTTGTTTCTTTCAAATCTGAGTCTCATAACTCAGTAGAATAGCCAGGCTAATTACTGCTGATGAACTATTGTGTAGTGTAGATCACCAACACAGGACTACACTTGCTCTTCCTTGCTATACATACTCGTTATGGTCCAGCTTCACGACTGTTAGGACATTCAACTGAAAGCAGCATGGCTCAACTGGGACTGCTTCATATTGTCAAACGGCAGCAGTTATCTTGTTGTTTCTTGGTTATAGTCCTTTACCTCTTTGTTATTTCAGTATCAGGTAAGAAGGATGTTTTTTTAGAACTGGTAATGAGAGATTACATGTTGATTTAGTTTATAACATTACTTCATTAAATGTAAGAATCATTTTTGGTTCGGCTTAGGAAATACGTAAGGATCTGATATAGAATGATTGACAACAAAACCAACCATTGAAAGTATGAAAAGCATACTTTAAACAGATAGGAACAAATCACTTGCTGTTTTTTTTTGTGATATATTTAGGATTCGTTTCCATATTTCTTTTATTACAAACTTTCCGAAAACTACTTTTACAAATACCTCAGTCTGTTTTGAATTTTATGCAAAGCTACACGAGGGCTATCTGCGCCAGCCGTCCCTGATTTGGCAATGTAAGACTAAAGGTTAGGCAGCTAGTTATCACCACCCACCGCCAGCTCTTGGGCTACTGTTTTACCAATAAATAGTGGGATTGACCGTTACATTATAACGTCCCACGGCTGAAAGGGCGAGCATGTTTGGTGTGACGGGGATTCGAACCCGTGAACCTCAGATTACGAGTCGAACGTCTTAACCCGGCATGGGACAAAACACGAAAAACTTATATTTTATGTGAGATCCGTCTTGTATTTTTTTCCTTATTGCAGAAGACAGTCACCAAACAGCTGATGTTTTACGGAGCGCATCCGTCGTTTGTGCTGTTCTTCAAATACACCGTCTAAAATAAAGTTTAACAGTATCTTGTTATAATCAATTTCCAGTAACATTAATGTCTTAACATTGAGATTTTTCCTTGTTTTATACTACTGCTTATAATGTTCGTAATGACACTATTTCATTTTGTGCTACTTAAACTAAACACTTTGTTAACATTTACAACTGTAATTACAAGAATATAAAAAATAAATAAATTACATTGAGCTTAATGTGCAAAAATAAATGTCCCTGATGTAAAAGAGCGTTGTGCCTTAAAAGTGATTAAATGTAGACTTTAAGGTTATGTCTTAGAGAGATAAACATAATCTTTAGGGCTGTTTATAGCTGCGGCTCAGTACAAATTAAACGTAACTTGTACGACTGAGGCTTACGATAGACATACGATTATTACCTCTCAACGATTAAACGTATCTATACAGATGTACTTCAACCAACATTAAAGTACTCTGGACTAGTACGGTTTATTAAATAATAAATTAAACGTAGTCTCTTTTAAGCTGTGGGTTACCACACATGTAAAATGTGTGAAAAAAGTCTAAGCCTAGTCTATCTGTGGCTTGACAAACTTGTATAAATATGGAGGACTAAACTTCTATCTACATCCATAACGAGTGATAGAATAAACGTATTAATACAACACAAGGTTTGACGATTAAACATATGGTGATTTAAGATATTACTCATAGTGTGTATAGAATTATTAAAAGTTATTGGTTCGGCTATGATGAAAAAAAGAAACTGCCACAGCAGTGTAACAGCTTTTGAAATAAACCTAATTTGGACAGTTATAGTCAATGAGGTAAGGAAGGTAATTTTTAAAGCCATAGTTCAACTAAGAGTGAACTCACTTTGTACGTCTATGGGATTAAATATAACCTATACAAAATTTGCTTATCAAGAAAAACACGTCTGGCTATGGGTTAAGTCGGTATAAACCAAATCCATATCTCAAGGGATTATCATTCGCTTTAATCTTCCAGAAATGTCGTTTGCTGTTTTGACGTTCGCTAGGTGACGCAACTAGCTCTAAGAAATACTTTTAATATATATACAACTTTCAATTTGTATTAGAATCTGTTTCAGCAAAACTAACGACGATATTCAAAAATTTGTTTCTAGTTTGAAGTCAATAGACTAGAGGAAAGGCCATTCGCCGCCAAATCTCAGGTCACTTTTGTCAGAACGAATAGCGGGATATTGTCTGTTTCTCTTACAGCACGCGCATCGCCTTAAAGTGCAGATAGCGTTTAACTGGAAAGAGATCCAAACCACGAACTATCGTATTCTCATACAGTGTATTCGAACTATAAATGCCACATCTGCCCCTCAGCTACGGTTATTTCATGTTTTAAATACTGAGCAAATAGCTTCAAAACATAGTTGAGTTAATGTGTTCTTAAATAAGCACACTAAACATTTCCAACGAAACTCGATTGTGTGTGTGTATGTGTGTGTGTGTATCTATGATTTCATAACGAAAAGAAGTGTAATGAAAATTAGTATTGACTGTTAGTTTCCATGTTGCGTTTCTGATATGCATATGTTCTGTTTCATAAAGGCAAATTAATTTTACTTCTCGTATAGTTGCTGACTTTAAATTTTTTCATAGAACATTTATAAATATATTTTAATTGGTAACAGCGATTCAGAGTTTAGTTTAAAAACTTGGAAACTTAAGTTTTGATTTGTTAAGAACACGTTGATACTGAAAGATGTATCGAACATTACCCAAAATCAGGCATAACTTGGGTGCTTTAGTTTTCTCTAAACCATTATGGAGTAGGTTTAATATCGTTTTGTTTTTGTTTGTTTTTAATTTTGCGCAAAACTGCACGAGGGCTATCTGTACTAGGCGTCCCTAATTTAGCAGTGTAAGACTAGTGGGAAGGCAGCCAGTCATCACCACTAGCCGCCAACTCTTGAGCTAATCTTTTACCAACGAATAGTGGGATTGACCGTCACGTTACAACGCTCCTACGGCTGAATGGGCGAACATGTTTGGTGTGACGGGATTCGAACTCGCGACCCTCAGATTACGTATCGAATATCTTAATCACCTGGCCATGTCAAGCCATTTGATATCGTATAACACACTAACCATCAATTTACACATTCAGTTATTTGTTTATGACAGACATAAGTTATAATAAAATATTTGTGTGCCACTTGAAATAACCATGTACATCTTTCCTAAGGCAAGTTTAATTGAGAAGTCTGTAACACTGTAAGCTACTATTAACGGTGTGAGAGACGTCTCAACTTAGTCCACTGTTTTCTAAGTAACCTACATAAACAGTTTGATATTTTCTGTCTCTAAAAGATTTCTATATGGGATAACATCACAGGTGATTTTTATGTTGTAATCAGTGAAATATGAAGCCATACCTGGATACAATTCTATTAAGCCAAAGTGTTATTATTACTAACTATATGTGCTTCCACATGGTCCCTGAGAGTGTTCTGTTTCAGGAATTCATAAAACTAAAATCATGAATAACAAATATTTTTATTTTTGTTATAAAAGTTCATATGCCACGTTATGTAGTAACGACAGAGTGCATATTTATTATCGTGATTTAATGTAATGCGTACGCTTTAATGACGTCATGACAGTACAAATTATGACGTTAATCGTCCCTCATGTGACGTCATTTTAGTGTTACTGACACACAACACACTGCTGTATATTGATGTGAGTATTTAAAACAGGTGATTCCTACAAGGTAATTGTCTCTAATAGGCACATTATTCTGATGTTTCGTTAAACTTTTATACAGCAGAAGTTTTAACTATCGAAATAAAGGTGGTTAACGCATTGTTTACTGTTCAATAACTAGACAGTTGTAGATTAACATATATATTAAGACCATATTGTTCAATAACTAGACAGTTGTAGATTAACGTATATATTAAGAATATATTGTTCAATAACTAGACAGTTGTAGATTAACATATATATCAAGACTATATTGTTCAATAACTAGACAGTTGTAGAATAACGTATATATTAAGACTATATTGTTCAATAACTAGACAGTTGTAGATTAACATATATATTAAGACTATATTGATCAATAACTAGACAGTTGTAGATTAACGTATACATTAAGAATATATTGTTCAATAACTAGACAGTTGTAGATTAACATATATATCAAGACTATATTGTTCAATAACTAGACAGTTGTAGAATAACGTATATATTAAGACTATATTGTTCAATAACTAGACAGTTGTAGATTAACATATATATTAAGACTATATTGTTCAATAACTAGACAGTTGTAGATTAACGTATATATTAAGAATATATTGTTCAATAACTAGACAGTTGTAGATTAACATATATATCAAGACTATATTGTTCAATAACTAGACAGTTGTAGAATAACGTATATATTAAGACTATATTGTTCAATAACTAGACAGTTGTAGAATAACGTATATATTAAGACTATATTGTTCAATAACTAGACAGTTGCAGATTAACGTATATATCAAGACTAAATTGTTCAATAACTAGAGAGTTGTAGATTAACGTATACATTAAAACTATATTGTTCAATAACTAGACAGTTGTAGATTAACGTATATATTAAGACTAAATTGTTCAATAACTATACAGTTGTAGATTAACGTATATATCAAGACTATATTGTTCAATAACTAGACAGTTGTAGATTAACGTATATATTAAGAATATATTGTTCAATAACTAGACAGTTATAGATTAACGTATATATCAATACTATATTGTTCAATAACTGGACAGTTGTAGATTAACGTATATATTAAGACTATATTGTTCAAGAACTAGACAGTTGTAGATTAACGTATATATTAAGACTATATTGTTCAATAACTAGACAGTTGTAGATTAACGTATATATTAAGAATATATTGTTCAATAACTAGACAGTCTAGACAGATGTAGATTAACGTATATATTAAGACTAAATTGTTCAATAACTATACAGTTGTAGATTAACGTATATATCAAGACTATATTGTTCAATAACTAGACAGTTGTAGATTAACGTATATATTAAGACTATATTGTTCAATAACTAGACAGTTGTAGATTAACGTATATATTAAGAATATATTGTTCAATAACTAGACAGTTATAGATTAACGTATATATCAATACTATATTGTTCAATAACTGGACAGTTGTAGATTAACGTATATATTAAGACTATATTGTTCAATAACTAGACAGTTGCAGATTAACGTATATATTAAGACTATATTGTTCAATAACTAGACAGTTGTAGATTAACGTATATATTAAGACTATATTGTTCAATAACTAGACAGTTGTAGATTAACGTATATATTAATACTATATTGTTCAATAACTGGACAGTTGTAGATTAACGTATATATTAAGACTATATTGTTCAATAACTAGACAGTTGTAGATTAACGTATATATTAAGACTAAATTGTTCAATAACTAGAGAGTTGTAGATTAACGTATACATTAAAACTATATTGTTCAATAACTAGACAGTTGTAGGTTAACGTATATATTAAGACTAAATTGTTCAATAACTAGACAGTTGTAGATTAACGTGCATATTAAGACTATATTGTTCAATAACTAGACAGATGTAGATTAACGTATATATTAAGACTAAATTGTTCAATAACTATACAGTTGTAGATTAACGTATATATCAAGACTAAATTGTTCAATAACTAGACAGTTGTAGAATAACGTATATATTAAGACTATATTGTTCAATAACTAGAGAGTTGTAGATTAACGTATATATTAAGACTATGTTGTTCAATAACTAGACAGTTGCAGATTAACGTATATATTAAGACTATATTGTTCAATAACTAGACAGTTGCAGATTAACGTATATATTAAGACTATATTGTTCAATAACTAGACAGTTGTAGATTAAAGTATATATTAAGAATATATTGTTCAATAACTAGACAGTTATAGATTAACGTATATATCAAGACTATATTGTTCAATAACTGGACAGTTGTAGATTAACGTATATATTAAGACTATATTGTTCAAGAATTAGACAGTTGCAGATTAACGTATATTTGAAGACTATATTGTTCAATAACTAGACAGTTGTAGATTAACGTATATATTAAGACTATATTGTTCAATAAGTAGACAGTTGTAGATTAACGTATATATTAAGACTATATTGTTCAATAACTAGACAGTTGTAGATTAACGTATATATCAAGACTAAATTGTTCAATAACTAGAGAGTTGTAGATTAACGTATACATTAAAACTATATTGTTCAATAACTAGACAGTTGTAGATTAACGTATATATTAAGATTAAATTGTTCAATAACTATACAGTTGTAGATTAACGTATATATCAAGACTATATTGTTCAATAACTAGACAGTTGTAGATTAACGTATATATTAAGACTATATTGTTCAATAACTAGACAGTTGTAGATTAACGTATATATTAAGACTATATTGTTCAATAACTAGACAGTTGTAGATTAACGTATATATTTAGAATATATTGTTCAATAACTAGAGAGTTGTAGATTAACGTATATATTAAGACTATATTGTTCAATAACTAGACAGTTGTAGATTAACGTATATATTAAAAATATATTGTTCAATAACTAGACTGTTGTAGATAACATATATATCAAGACTATATTGTTCAAGAACTAGACAGTTGCAGATTAACGTATATATTAAGACTATATTGTTCAATAACTAGACAGTTGCAGATTAACATATATATTAAGACTATATTGTTCAATAACTAGACAGTTGCAGATTAACGTATATATCAAGACTGTATTGTTCAATAACTAGACAGTTGCAGATTAACGTATATATCAAGACTGTATTGTTCAATAACTAGACAGTTGTAGATTAACGTATATTTGAAGACTATATTGTTCAATAACTAGACTGTTGTAGATTAACGTATATATTAAGACTATATTGTTCAATAATTAGACAGTTGTAGATTAACGTATATATTAAGACTATATTGTTCAATAACTAGACAGTTGTAGATTAACGTATATATTAAGACTATATTGTTCAATAACTAGACAGTTGCAGATTAACGTATATATTAAGACTATATTGTTCAATAACTAGACAGTTGTAGATTAACGTATATATTAAAACTATATTGTTCAATAACTAGACAGTTGTAGAATAACGTATATATTAAGTAAGACTGTTTGACTTATTCTTTTTCTTTATTAACCTGTTTCTATTCTCCGTGTACTTTACTTTTGTCTGTAAATTATAAAACAGCTTTTTAAAACTCCTTAATTTGTTGTATGATGATGCCTGAATTAACTCCTTCCTTGGTTTTACTCTAGCGTTCTTGTTGAGTTGATGCTCTATTTATACCATAGTTATAATTTATATTTTTGTGTGAAAGTATTTGGTGACCGTGATATATTATGGTATTGTGTGTGAACTATGCTACTGGCTTTAAATATATGCATATAACGAGTGATAAAGGGTAGTTCAAAATAACATAATACGAATGTATAGGCTTGCAATAAAACTATATGAAATATCCAACTAAATCTCACAATATAATATGTAATAATAATAATAACAAACCCATAAAGATGATGGAAACTAAAATAAACTTTAATATATCTAATATTTACATACAAGTACTAAATTTGGTGGCCTACACGTTAGCTTTACCACAGTGCGAACTCACGCGTTCCAGTTTCTCTCCGCGTTGTCACAGAACTTCTTCTGCACTTGGGTGCCATGGATGTGTTAGAGGGGTGACGGTCAACTCCCCAATATTCTGTCAGACAAAACTACTCAAAGAGATAGTGGTGAGTGCTGTTGATTAAAAAAAAAAACCTTTTCTATATATTATCCAACCAAAATTATCGCAGGTGATGTCTTCTGCAGGTTCTCTGGGAAATTCAAAATCAAACAAGCATTTTACTCTTAGATTTGAACTCTTAGATCAGAAACCGTTATAAGCGACTGTTTTTGTTTTGAAATAACTAAATTCATGACTAGTGAAAGATAATTTCAAAGCTGTGCGCATAGGGTAAGACTGTATTTACTCGAAAATGAAGAATTAAAAATAGTATTCTATACAACTTCTATACGACTTCTATACAACTCCTTAAATCCAAAAAATATTTGTTTTCGTTCCGATTTCTTCTATATTACGGTTATGATAATAAGTATTTTCCGCTATTTTAAATCTTATAAACCTCTTTACGCTTGTAATAAAGTCCGTCTCTCAATTTAAGGCTTAACCACTGATGATGAGGGTAGATGGTAGGTGATGATTTATAAACGTGAAATGATTTCTGCGTTACTTGTTTCATGATTTACCTCGAATTATTCAAAATCTACATAGTTTTGTCATGTGACTGAGATGTTTCTCTTTCTGTATGTTTGTTCGAGTAAAGCTACATATTGGTTATCTGTGGTGGTCGTCCATGATTTAAGTGATAGACTAAAGAAAACACAAGTCGTCAACACAACCCACCACCAATTCTTCAGCTACTATCATCAGACAGAATAATGGAATTTGACAGTCATTCTTATAACGCACTTACGGTCCCAAAGTGCAGAACATAAATTATTATATTTATTTTGGGGCTAAAAGGATACAAACAACAAAATGTTTGTACCGTAATCCTCTAACAAATCGGTCGCGCTCGGCTCCAACATATATGTAAACAGAAAAGAGAAAAAAAAATGTTTTAGTTATTAAAGATACAATTCTCCAGTTAAACCCAAGACAACCAAGCTTACACAGTCTAATGTTTTTATCATTATATGCTCTTATTCGAGTTCCTTTTAATGGAATTGTTTGATAATAGCAGAAAAACATAATTACATTTTCCATAACAGCCCATTGTCTTTGGGCACTAAACATGGCATTCATTTTTCCTCCAAAGCTCAATTTGCGTTTTGTCGCTATATTGAACATACAAGTAAAGTAGAAGGTCTAAATATTATCTTGAAATTCCACTCTGTTTGTCAACAGAACTAACCAGATTTGCACAGTTAAAGCCATTATCAATTAACCACGTAAGTTAATAATTTTTAAACAATAAAAACTCACTTGTATTTACATGTACGATGACTTTACACAGTTACAATTCCTGGCACCTTACACGGAACATTTTGTTCCCCTTGTCTGAGAAAGTTGATCTAATGGTAATAACAGTTACGAATTCGTAACTTTTTCATTTCATGAAAAAACATGTATTTCAACATACAGGTTTCATTAGTTATAATACTAGAGCGTAGGTCATCATTTCTTGAGAATTATGAAGATAGATGAACTATGACAAATAACTATTATCCTACAATAATATTTTACAATAATTCAAAGATTTACTGAAGATAATTATATAAACAGTAAATAGAATGTGTGTAAAATGTGAACATTATAGGACCACTTTCTCTCTATATACTTACTAAAGTATTGAGTAGGTTTAATGTCGTTTTGTTTTGTTTTAATTTCACGCAAAGCTACATGAGAGCTATCTGCGCTAGCCGTCCCTAATTTAGCAGTGTAAGACTAGAGGGAAGGCAGCTAGTCATCACCACCCACCTCCAACTTTTGGGCTACTCTTTTACCAACTAATCGTGGGATTGACCGTAACATTATAATGCCCCCACGGTTTAAAGGGCGAGCATGTTTGGTGTGACGGGAATTCAAACCCACGACCCTCAGATTACGTTTCGAATGTCTTAACCACCTGGCCATGCCGGGCCGTTTAATATCGCATAACACACTAACTATCTACCTAAACACATTCAGTTATTTGTTATAACTGACATAAGTTATAATAAAATATTTGTGTGCCACTTGAAATAACCATGTACATCTTTCCTAAGGCAAGTTTAATTGAGAAGTCTGTAACACTATAAGCTACTATTAACGGTGTGAGAGACGTCTCAACTTAGTCCACTGTTTTCTAAGTAACCTACATAAACAGTTTGATATTTTCTGTCTCTAAAAAGATTTCTATATGGGATAACATCACAGGTGATATTCACATTGTAATCAATAGAATTGTATCCAGGTATGACTTCATATTTCACTAAGTCAAAGTGTTATTACTAACTATATGTACTTCCGCTTATGATTAGTTGAAATACAACCCATGAAACAGTGCCCACAACAGCACAATGCTTATTAAAGCACAGAAAGTCAGACTATTCGCTCAAATGGTATTTCTAATTAACTCGTTGCCCAAAATGAATAAAATGTAGATATTAAAACTTTGACTGAAGAAAGATAGTCAGTGTAACATATTGAGACGAACTTTCATGTTTCAGTAGGAACTTTATGGAACTTCTGAAGACGGTAGGTGAATCCAATATTTACCACACAGAAGACGACTAACATCTGATGTTAAGTTACTCAAGGCAGGCTCCTCACCATAATCCACTAGAACTACTGTCAATGATATATCTCTAAGTACAGATGGGCATGGATAGCTATAGACTAGTGACGCATAAAGTTGTCTTAATGTTTACCAAAGTCATTAATTAAGAGATAGCATGAAGCTAAAACTTTGAATGATACAGTGGATTTCACAGAAATGGTGGAGTAAAGCTGATAGATGGCGCTTTTTTCAGATTATTACAAATTTTAGTTGCTTGTTTTGTTTGAATCTCGCGCAAAGCTGTACGACGACTATCTGTGTTAGTCGTCCCTAATTTAGCAGAGCTATCTGTGTTAGCCGTCCCTAATGTAGCATTATAAGACTAGAGGGAAGATAGCTAGTCATCAGCACCCACCGCAAACTCTTGGACTACTCTTTCACTAACGGATAGTGGGATTGACCGTAACATTATAACGCCTTCGCGGCTCAAAGGGCGAGCATATTTGGTGTGACGAAAATTTGAACCTCAGATTGCGATTCGAATGTCTTAACCACCTGGCCATGCCGGGCCAAATTACTTGGTAACAATCGCAGGTAGGAACAGTATCACGATGAACTTAAAAACAGTAGTGTTTGACAAATCAGGGTTTCCCAAAACTTTCTTTACAAAGGCTTCAGGAACATTTTGTATTTTGACTCTTTACGAACCTGCATATATGCTGGTTACCTTAACAGTCTTGTGTATTTGCTACAGTTCCCGTGAAACCCTTTCTCGCATCTCAGTTTGAGAAGCTGAGGTAAAACAAGAAAACTTTATAATCATCAGGACGTTACTGTTTCCATAAAATACATCATCAGGACGTTACTGTTTCCATAAAATACATCATCAGGACGTTACTGTTTCCATAAAATACATAATCAGGACGTTACTGTTTCCATAAAATACAAATCGTTTATTGTAAGAAAATAATCTTTCTCGTGATTTAGAGCTACGTTTCAAAATACATTTAACAAGTTCCATTTTTATGTAATATTATTCGAATTTAGTATAATTACCTCAGCCTATTTACAGACGAGTTACTGAAGTAATCAAGAACATATCTACCTTTCTGTATATCCTAGAGCCGGTCGTTAATGTCTCACTCAAGATGGTGTTTGTATGTTATTTATCGTAATTACGAAACGTATGTTCTAAACTGTCTTCACATTCTACAAGTAATTCTTGCTTATGCGTTGCATGAAATTGGAACAAAATATATACTCCGATTGGTGAACGTGAAGCTACGAAATTTGTATTAACAACATTAAACACTATAAATCTTGAATTTGTTTCTATTTTCTGAGTCAGCTAAGTTAACGACTCTGAAATCATTTGAATAAGTTGAAGTTGTCGGTTTATTTGCTACATGATAATTCGTCGAAAAATAGTTAATATAAAACAACTCATGGTCACAGCTCCTAGCTGGAGTTCAGTACTTCGACACATCCTATATCATTCGAGAATAATGATTATATGCCATTGCTTACGTAATCACAGATATGTGTCACAAAGCAAAAAGATGACAAATACGTTTGACGTTTTGGCATGACCTCTTACAACAGTTAGGTCGAGTTGCAGTTGACTCATCTCGAGGAGATATATAGACGAATAATAACACAAATTTATTATTATATTTGTGGTAACATTAAACATAGCACTTTACGACTGCTCATCTTTTTATGATAATAACTTTACGTTTATACGTATCCTTAGGATAAAATGTAAAACCGTGTTTGAAATAAAAAATATGTATATAATATTCATATAAATGAAGAATTTAATTATTTTGCTTTTAAACACACACACAGATACACAGATCTAAATGTATTATCTCAATGTGCAGTGTATAAGATTATTGCAATGAAAGTGTACATACGTGCCATTTATATCAAGAACAAAATTAATACGTACAGTCCCCATAGATACGGTAGGTACTCTCAAAACCGAGAATTGTACAGTAACAACCTACCTTAATTCAAAAGCATTAAGTGATCCATTCGTAGTGTTTTTTATGTAACGGTCAAAGACTAGGGATCGGCTTTTCTCTTCTAACATAATCGATACAGAGGCGTCTGTCATGTTGTCTGACGCTCAACTCGTATGCTTCATTCCACTTTCGAATTCATATATAAAAATATTGCTGAATAAATCTGCGTATCGCGTGTGATTTGTTTCCGAAATGTTAATACCCCTGGAATAGCGTGTAATTTGTTTTTGAAATGTTGATGTCCTTGTAACGGACAGAGATTAATGGTGAGTTACTAGCACTGAAATGCCTTAAACAAGCACTTCATTACAGGAGCTCTGATAGTTTTATAATAATGTATATCGATGAACTATTGTTTATTCAACTATTACTGGATCAGATTGAACGATAAACTTGTGTACAATCGTTCTTAATTATTTATTTATAACAGGAAGGACACTGATTTTAGTACGAAGCTCGTATTTTGTTTGAGGGGATTTTTTTCAAACCTTTTTATTACACCGAATTTTATCTTGTGGGGAACATCTGTTTGTGTATTTCTACATAATTCGTTTATATACTTGTTTCTATTTAACACATTTGATATATGTGAATATACTTCGGTTACATATAGTTTTCCATTATTCATTAGCAGCTAAAATGTTAAGTCCAAATGCATGCCCCCCGCTGGTACAGCGGCAAGTCTACGGATTTACAACGCTAAAATCAGGGGTTCGATTCCCCTCGGTGGGCACAGCAGATAGCCCAATGTGGCTTTGCTATAAGAAACACACAGAACAGTAAATCTAAAGTACTTTACGACATCTTTTCCTGGCTGTCTTATTATACAGATATATTTAAATACAATATTTCTGTGCTCTTCACAAGGTAATTAATGTTTACATGTAATTTATATCAAAATAAAAGTAGAATATAACTCAAACGTTTGGTGGTGGAGCAGAAATCCGACATAATGTTCATAATTATTCGAACCTAACTTCGGTAAATCGTCACACTTATTTGCAGTCTACGCCCCCTGACTTCACGTGAACATTGAGGTACGGGCGTTCTTCATACATGTGCTATACATATTATGCAAACCCTGGGCAGTAAATATCCAATACCAAAAAAACAACATGAAACCGTTCCATCTCTCTGTGGACGCATCTCTTTCTAAACGCCTCGATCGACCAAACCAAACGTGGCACGCAAGCTTGACAGTCCAAAGCAAACCAAGTTTGTATTAAACTTTTCCATATATTGAAGTACAAAAATACTTGTCGAATAACAAATATATCGTTTACTTCAGTGAATATTTTGTAAATAGCTGAGTTTTAACAAAACCCGCATCGAAACGAAACTCAAAGTCAAAGATTGTAAAAAAAAACGTTCAGTGTTTTTGTCTTATTTTCAATAATAACCAAGATATATAATGACACAGTTACAAGTAGGAGAGTAAAATATTAAATCTTTCTAATTCGAACTGATTTATTAAATCAATATTTTTTAGAATAATTCACCAGGATCGTCGTATGGATCGTAATAAAATCTGATATCAAGAATACGTGGATATTTCCATAACACTCGTCATAATATGGAGCATTTTGTTATACAGGGTGTTCGGAAAGTCACTGTGGAGTTTTGTCTGTTAATAAATATATAAGTGCACAGTAACTTCCCGAACACCCTGTATAACATTCGTGGCTGAAAGTAAATCTTTAAAATAAATATTTAAGATTTTTGTTATGCTCTAAATTTGTACGTGTTTGTGCTCATTTTGAAATAACATCGAACGTAAATTACTAAGAAAACTTTAACACAAGTTGTTGAGATCCCTCTTGTTGTTGTTGTGTGTGGTGATGTTCATGTTACTGAGATGAGCTTAGGAATCTTAGAACATGTCACTCATGTCTGTTATGATGTCACTAGAATGAAATTTGCCAATTTTATTCAATAAAAACTTTTGTCTGACATTTACGTCTGGTTACAGTTGAAGCACAGAGTAAACCGAAGTGGTATTATTTGGCGACTTTACATTTAATGCTAAATACCAGCTACCAGTCTGTTGAAGCACAGAGTAACCTGAAGTGGTATTATTTGGTGCCTTTACATTTAATGCTAAATACCAGCTACCAGTCAGTTGTGCATCATGTTTTGATAACCAGTTAAATATTTTCAAACGTTTTATTACTACCTCAGTGAAGATGGTCCTTTATACCTTTGTGGGTATAACGTTATAAATACGTATCATTGACTACCAGAAGCTGGATCTTGTGACTAATAGTACAATTGGTTAAACGTGACTATGTTCAAATAAAAAAAAATCTATTTAGCAACTGGTAATTAAATGGCCACTGGTCAAGAAAGATATTAATGATATATATAGTATTATACCTATGTTAAATCAATACAAAGTTTCTAATGGACAAAAGTTTGAACTGAAATACTGACATGATGTACAAGTTGAGAATGATGAGCAGTAGAATAGATTAATACATTCATGTTAAATAATAGAAACAAAACATTAACAGTAAGGCGAACACATTTGTATATTGAAACACAAACACTGAAATAAAATATTAATACACTAATCGTAATTTAAAATACTTGAGTGTTGATAGGTGGCTGTTTGTCATTATAGTAACTAAAACCATTTCAGTTGAACGAATGTGTTTAACGTATATAGACAAGAGTGGGTTTTCGGAATTAGAATGATATGGAAGACGTTAGAGGTTTATAGATCCAATGGTGGTAGTATATTAGATGTGTTAATTGATAGGCTGTGACCTTTAGATTCTTCATGTGATCGATTTGTGGGATGAAAAGGTTTTCCTAGGTAAAAGTCAGTCCTATTCGATATCCACAAGTGATCAAGGCTTTGATTTTCAAATGTTCTTACCGAAGTATGCAACCTTACAATCACTATATTCACAATGAAACTTTAAAAGTAAACTGGAAAAAAAATTATTGTTTACCAATCCTTGTCATTACCATAAGATTGTAATGGAAAATGCATGTGGTCATAGCTCCCAAAAGCGTTGGTTAAATTCCATCTAACGGATTTGATTCGAAGTCAGATGTCAAATTCTCTATCAAACACAGAATTAACAAGAAATTATAGATTGAGTACTCAAGCCCACAACGACTCGACTCTTTCTGTCTTCAGTTAGTTCTGGAAAGACAGACAATTCCAGTCTTTGGACATAAAAGAGATTTTTTGGTAAAAATAAACCAACATACATTCTTATAGTTTTAAGACTCCCAACCTACACCCTTTTCGCGCCCAGCATAGCAAGGTAGTTAAGGCACTCGACTCGTAATCCGAGTATCGTGGGTTCGAATTCCTATCGCACCAAACATGCTCGCTCTTTCAACCGTGGGGCGTTATAATGTGACAGTCAATCCCACTATTTGTTGGTAAGAGTGGCCCAAGAGTTGGCGGTGGGTAATGATGACTAGCTGCTTTCTGTCTAGTCTAAATTAGGGACGGCTAGCGCAGATAGCCCTCGTGTCGCTTAGCGGGAAATTCAGAGGAAACCAATTTACCCTCTTCAATAATTATTTTAATAATACAAAATGATGTTAAATTAGGCAGTCATCTCAATATGTAAATATAAAAATGACCTTCTAGTAGAAATAAACCACTCTATTTCTGCTCTGGTAAGACTCCCAACATATCCACCCTTTTAATAATTATTACAAAATTATGTTAAATAAAACTTTGGCTTTGATTTATGTCAATTTTAACACTGTTACATTATGCTGATTTGATCGTCGATTTATAATAAATGTAATGTATTGTATTAGAACTATTAAAATGTGTGTATATTTTTTATGTATAAAAGCCATAATCACTCGATATATTAAAATATAATTTAAATAATATATAAATATTTCATAACAAGGAAACAATAACACGAAATAAAGCTAGTAAGTTGGTATTGAAACCTTTATTTTTATCTCAGTATAGTCAACAATAGTTAAATATGTAGCATAGCCAAACAAATGGTTTGCTTATTTTACATTTCGCACAAAGCTACACGAAGGCTATCTGCGCTAGCCGTCCTTTGTTTGTTTGTAATTAATTAATCACAAAGCTACACAATGGGCCGGCCACCTGTACTTTGTGCACCACGGGTATCGAAAACTGGATTCAAGCGTTGTAAATCCGGGGGTGGGGGAGGGGGTAGAGGGCTACCGTCCCTAATTTAGAAGTAAAAAACAAGAGGGAAGGCAGCTAGTTATCACCAACCACCGCTAACTCTTGGGCTACACAGTTACCAACAAATAGTGGGATTAAGCGTAACATTATAACGCACCCACAATTGAAAAAACGGGCATGTTTGGTGGGACGAAGGTTTAGAACTGACGATTCTAAGATTGCACGCAGGTGAAGTGCCCTAACTATCTGGCAATGCCGGGTCCGCTAACGGCTGTGTGGATGTATTTGATAAAGTTAAAATAGGGTACCTATCTATTAAGTATCTGGACGTCCAAATGCCATTGAAAATCATCTTTTAAATAAACACAATAGAGACTGAATTGTAATAAGTAGACCAATCTTCCATCAGTTTAATTCTTTCATCTACATGTCGTCAGTATTTAATACCAAGAAGTGTTTCAGAATAACTTACAGAGCCTAGTTTCTAATTAATTATTGGATAGTCAAGAAGTGTTAACACAAGAAGTTGGATGAAGCTTGTTCATTATAATTACTAATAAAGCTTCAAGAATATCCAATGGAGCAAATTTATACCAGGTATTCACGATCGTCTATTTAAGACTATGTTTCATTGAGCTGAAGGAATTACTTATTCATACTGAAGGCTATACAGTACCAGAGTATTGAGTTGTAGGAATTACTTATTCATACTGAAGGCTATACAGTACAAGAGTATTGAGCTGAAGGAATTACTTATTCATACTGAAGGATATACAGTACCAGAGTATTGAGTTGAAGGAATTACTTATTCATACTGAAGACTATACAGTACCAGAGTATTGAGCTGAAGGAATTACTTGTTCATACTGAAGGCTATACAGTACAAGAGTATTGAGCTGAAGGAATTACTTATTCATACTGAAGGATATACAGTACCAGAGTATTGAGCTGAAGGAATTACTTATTCATACTGAAGACTATACAGTACAAGAGTATTGAGCTGAAGGAATTACTTGTTCATACTGAAGACTATACAGTACCAGAGTATTGAGCTGAAGGAATTACTTGTTCATACTGAAGACTATACAGTACCAGAGTATTGAGCTGAAGGAATTACTTGTTCATACTGAAGACTATACAGTACCAGAGTATTGAGCTGAAGGAATTACTTGTTCATACTGAAGACTATACAGTACCAGAGTATTGAGTTGAAGGAATTACTTGTTCATACTGAAGACTATACAGTACCAGAGTATTGAGTTGAAGGAATTACTTGTTCATACTGAAGACTATACAGTACCAGAGTATTGAGTTGAAGGAATTACTTGTTCATACTGAAGACTATACAGTACCAGAGTATTGAGCTGAAGGAATTACTTGTTCATACTGAAGACTATACAGTACCAGAGTATTGAGCTGAAGGAATTACTTGTTCATACTGAAGACTATACAGTACCAGAGTATTGAGCTGAAGGAATTACTTATTCATAATAAAGGATATACAGTACCAGAGTATTGAGATGAAGGAATTACTTATTCATACTAAAGGATATACAGTACCAGAGTATTGAGCTGAAGGAATTACTTATTCATACTGAAGGCTATACAGTACCAGAGTATTGAGTTGTAGGAATTACTTATTCATACTGAAGGCTATACAGTACAAGAGTATTGAGCTGAAGGAATTACTTATTCATACTGAAGGATATACAGTACCAGAGTATTGAGCTAAAGGAATTACTTATTCATACTGAAGACTATACAGTACCAGAGTATTGAGCTGAAGGAATTACTTGTTCATACTGAAGACTATACAGTACCAGAGTATTGAGCTGAAGGAATTACTTATTCATACTAAAGGATATACAGTACCAGAGTATTGAGCTGAAGCAATTACTTATTCATACTGAAGGCTATACAGTACCAGAGTATTGAGCTGAAGGAATTACTTATTCATAGTGAAGACTATACAGTACCAGAGTATTGAGCTGAAGTTATTACTTGTTCATACTGAAGACTATACAGTACCAGAGTATTGAGCTGAAGGAATTACTTATTCATACTGAAGGCTATACAGTACAAGAGTATTGAGCTGAAGGAATTACTTATTCATAGTGAAGACTATACAGTACCAGAGTATTGAGCTGAAGGAATTACTTATTCATAGTGAAGGCCATACAGTACCAGAGTATTGAGCTGAAGGAATTACTTATTCATAGTGAAGACTATACAGTACCAGAGTATTGAGCTGAAGGAATTACTTATTCATAGTGAAGACTATACAGTACCAGAGTATTGAGCTGAAGGAATTACTTATTCACAGTGAAGACTATACAGTACCAGAGTATTGAGCTGAAGGAATTACTTATTCGTAGTGAAGACTATACCGCACCAGAGTATTGAGCTGAAGGAATTACTTATTCATAGTGAAGACTATACAGTACAAGAGTATTGAGCTGAAGGAATTACTTATTCATAGTGAAGTCTATACAGTACCAGAGTATTGAGCTGAAGGAATTACTTATTCATAGTGAAGTCTATACAGTACCAGAGTATTGAGCTGAAGGAATTACTTATTCATACTGAAGACTATACAGTACAAGAGTATTGAGCTGAAGGAATTACTTATTCATACTGAAGACTATACAGTACCAGAGTATTGAGCTGAAGGAATTACTTATTCATACTAAAGGATATGCAGTACCAGAGTATTGAGCTGAAGGAATTACTTGTTCATACTGAAGACTATACAGTACCAGAGTATTGAGCTGAAGGAATTACCTATTCATACTGAAGGCTATACAGTACAAGAGTATTGAGCAGAAGGAATTACTTATTCATACTGAAGACTATACAGTACCAGAGTATTGAGCTGAAGGAATTACTTGTTCATACTGAAGACTATACAGTACCAGAGTATTGAGCTGAAGGAATTATTTATTCATACTGAAGGCTATACAGTACAAGACTATTGAGCAGAAGGAATTACTTATTCATACTGAAGACTATACAGTACCAGAGTATTGAGCTGCAGGAATTACTTGTTCATACTGAAGACTATACAGAGTAAAACAGCGGTCACGAAAGTTAGTCTCTGTGAAGACATATCGGAATATCTTAAATTGAAGTGTTTGAAACGGATGTCATATCATCGACGGTGTTCGGTGTGTTTCTCATGGTTTATTAATGTTGTTATCGATCAAACTCTACCACGATGTGAGTACCCGAAGGATTCTTCTGGCTTAGATACTGATGCATTAATATGCACTGTGGTACCGACATTTATCAGCGATTATGAATGTATGAGTTTATAACCACGAAGTCGGTCAGCTTAAAGTGTGATGCATGAGAATAGGTCGCACAAGTGTAACAATGTTATACGTCTTCTATTTAGAATTGGGGTTTAGAGGCGTTATAATACCTTTAATATTTTATTTCTCAGTTTAGGTCTATAACAAAGGGAAAATAAATAGCACCATACGTTAATCATCTTGGATCATAATTTGTAAATCTCGTAATGCTGTCGGCCATCTTTGGTTTAAAAATTATCACACTTCATCGATCATACTCTACAGTTCAGAGTTCAGCTACGCCACCTGCTGTCGATATTCTTTGGCGTAGATATGTTTGTAAGGTTTTCAAAATATCACTGCAGCGGTATTGATTTTCAGCAATTTAAATATATGGAATTGTCTTTGGAAAATTTTGAACTGAGTTTGAATTTCGCATTATTCTTTCTCTAATCTTACAAACATGCGTGTATTTACGTTGAATGAAAAAACAGGTACGACCACTTAATTTGTCTTAACCTCGATGTAATAACGTTGAGTAGTCTAAAAACTTTTCTTATCACCCTACATCTAAAAACCAGGTGAAACAAAATATCAAAGAGTGGCATTCGTAAAACAGAGTAACCCGCTAGTACAGCGGTAAGCCTACGGATTTACAACGCTAAAATCAGGAGTTCGATTCCGCACAGTGGGCTCAGTTGATAGCCGATGTCTTTGCTAATAAGAAAACACACACATACACTCGTAAAATAGCCAAATATAAAGTAACAGGCAGTAGGCTTCTAAGTGGGGCGGGGAAGTTTTTCTTTGCGACACACACACACGTATTATAGCGTTGTTACAAAAAAAAAAATTCTAGCAAACGTTACATTGGTCCATTACTAAATATTAGTTTACAAGTAAAGACATAACTTACGGCTGGTTTGATGGTGTAAAAAACGTCAGCGTTAATTATCTTTTTAAACACGACCGTTTTCTGAGCTAATCATTCAGTCCTTATGACTAACAAAATCCTGTTTGTATACTCACAAGTATCTGATTACTTAATTACGAAATTACGTATCTATAATGATAGAAGATGAACTCACTCAAATCTTTATACCAGTGAAGCGTTGTATTTTTTTAAACGGTTTGTGGTGGCATTCATCTTCTACTAGACAAGTAATATTCTATAATATATCTAGGTTATATTTGCTTTCAGCAAGAAAATTCTTGTTGTTGTTTTTTTTTTAAATAAAAGTAACCCTTCCTCCCTACAACAATTATTCCTATAGTAGGTGGCCCTAGCATGGCCAGGTGGTTAAGGCACTCGACTCGTAATCCGAGGGTCGCGGGTTCAAATCCCTGTTGCACCAAACATGCTCGCCCTTTCAGCCGTGGGTGCGTTATAATTGCAGTCAATCCCACTATTAATTGGGAAAAAAGTAGCCCAAGAGTTAATGGTGGGTAGTGATAACTAGCTGCCTTCCCTCTAGTTTTACACTGCTAAATTAGGGACGGCTAGCTTTGCACCCAAACCTATAATAGGTTTACTGTCAGAAGTAACTGATACTGGCTGTTTTCATCATTGAAGTGTCACTTCTAGTACAAAGTGCTGAATAAACAAACACTTTTTCTAAACTATAACACAGCAGTAGACTCGTTAAATACTCTCATTAATAACAAATATATAAAGTGTAGACTCTAATGGATATTTATCGACCACACTTTTAATGACTTTGAAACCACATTAATGTTAGCCATTAAATCTTGTATTTTAGGGATCTGTCGTTAGGTGGCCAGCCTATAAGATTGAATTTCGTTTTCATGTTTATAGTTTAATTTTATTCGTTTAATTTTTCTGCAACTTGTACAAATTATCATCTACTAAAAAAAGTTCATTTATGTTTTATGAAGGTAATTAATTAATTCATATTTCCGTGCTGGTATCATAAGGGGCATGTCTTAGTAGAAAATAGATCGTGCTTGTATCATAAGGGGCATGTCTTAGTAGAAAATAGATCGTGCTGGTATCATAAGAGGCATGTTTTAGTAGAAAATAGATCGTGCTGGTATCATAAGAGGCATGTCTTAGTAGAAAATAGATCGTGCTGGTATCATAAGGGGCATGTCTTAGTAGAAAATAGATCGTGCTGGTATCATAAGAGGCATGTGTTAGTAGAAAATAGATCGTGCTGGTATCATAAGAGGCATGTCTCAGTAGAAAATAGATTGTGCTCGTATCATAAGGGGCATGTCTTAGTAGAAAATAGATCGTGCTGGTATCATAAGAGGCATGTGTTAGTAGAAAATAGATCGTGCTGGTATCATAAGAGGCATGTCTTAGTAGAAAATAGATCGTGTTGGTATCATAAGAGGCATGTCTTAGTGGAAAATAGATCGTGCTCGTATCATAAGGGGCATGTCTTAGTAGAAAATAGATCGTGCTGGTATCATAAGAGGCATGTGTTAGTAGAAAATAGATCGTGCTGGTATCATAAGGGGCATGTCTTAGTAGAAAATAGAAGTAAATAGAAAGTGAATTAAATTTCGCTTTAATGAAAAGCGACTTTCATTGATACTGTAAAACAACTATTGCTATATGTGTAGCGTAAGGCTTCCCCTGGTGGCTTAGATGTAAGTTAACGAGCATGAGATGTTGCAACGTTGTATTAACCCTAGTTTATAATTTTTCAAACGAAACAAAAAATAATTCGAATACAGTTTAGTTTGGAATCATAAGATATTTTCGATATAGATGAATACAATGGAATAACATTAACTTGAAAGGAAACAGGCTATTTACTGTTAATTTGTCGTGTTGAACACAGATTTATGTTATAGGGCAATGTTATTACTTCTGAATTCATGATACGTTTGTGTTGATAAAATTGTGTTAGTAAAAGAGAGAGTTTACTTTTATGTAAATTGTGAGAAGACACCTCCCCCCCTTCCCCGTGGCTCAGCGATATGTCTATGGACTCACTCTGTTACAATACCCGTGGTGGTAGAACACAAATAGCCCATTATGTAGCTTTGTGCTTAATTCTCTAAACAAACAAACAAATTGTGAGAAAAAGTAATATATGCCAAAAATTATACATATAACGAAAAACGTAAGGTAATCAAACTGATATATAATTCATTAGGCCCAGCATGCCCAGGTGATTAAGGTGTTCGACTCGTAATCCGAGGGTTGCGGGTTCGAATCCCCGTCACACTATTCGTTGGTAAAAGTAGCCCAAGAGTTAGTGGTGAGTGGTGACGACTAGCTGCCTTCCCTCTATTTTCACACTGCAAAATTAGGGACGGCTAGCGCAGATAGCCCTTGTGTAGCTTTACGCGAAATTGAAACCAAAACAAAACAAACTGAAATCTGAAAAACAAAACGTCAAAGACCAATAAAAACTGAAAAGTGGATAAACATGAGCAACTGACATGTTTCTTCGATGCATCTTAATTTAAACGTGGTGTTACTTTAAAAGGTGAGACCAGTCTTTCAAAACGTATTGGGTGATTCACTACATAACAAGAGTGTTGGAATAATACGTCAAAAAGCGATTGTGAATCTTGCTAAAAACGAAGTTTGAGTAAAGAAATAACGACGTCTATTTAACACCCAACTGAAACAATATTCATTAATCAAAGACAAAACCACCATTTTGTTTTCTTGCTTATGGATGATAGACAGTGAAATATTGATTTAGTTTAATCCCAAGTCGTCGACTTCAAATTAAACGATAAGGCCATATAGAATTTCTTGATCATTTACCCAAATGATTATTTTTCACATCAATTCAAGATCCAAGAATCTAGTCATAGTTATCTAGTCTGACACAGATAAACTTTCGCAGCGTCTTTTCTTCTGTTAACGAAGATTATTTGTCGAATTTTAATTGGTTTAAGGTTAAAATGTTGTTTGATATTAAATCATATTTTTCCGCCATTCTTTCGTGGCGAGAAGGGTTGTTGTTGTTGTTTTTCAATTAAGCACAAAGCTGCACAATGGGCTACCTGTGCTCTGCCAACCACGGGTATCGAAACCCAGATTTTAGCGTTGTAAGTCCATAGACATACCGCTGAGCCACTGGGGGGGCATGTTTGTCAGAAACATTATTCTCTCGAAACGCCTGAAAATGACGTAGTATTGAGTTTCAGACCAATCTCTTTATAAAAAATGCCTATATTAATGAAACGGTTCTGTAGAAGCAGTTGAACTTTCTTTAGACTGTTCACGAGTTTTAATAATAATAAAGTTATCCATCGTTTCTAGCACAGGTTCTTTATCCAGTTATTACACCAAATCACACCGTGTGAAGTCCACATTTCCTACACTGCACACGTGTGCACTTGTGCTTCTCTTTACCTGTTTCACTAGAAATTTTTCAATGTTTTATTTGTTTGTTATTAAGCACGAATCTCTGTACAGTTAGACGTAATTGTAATGGAGCAATAAGCACAAAACTTTGCACAATTGTGTAGACATTTGTCGAAAACGTTAGAGGTTTCAAATATTTACACATACAGTTATTACGCAATAATTACCTGAGGTTTAAGTGTAATATTATAACACAAATTTCGTTTGATGTAAACTGTTAATATTTAACTGACACAAATTTCCATACGAAGAGTGTATAGGAATGTTTTTCTTTCATCGTAATTGCATTCTATCTCGAGGAACAGAGGAGCCATTAAAGGGTTTTGTCCAATAAGTAAAACGACTAACAGTTGATATTACATAATCGACCCGTAAGAGATCATTCATTACATAAATACAGGCATGTTGGTGATGCTATGAAGTTGAAATAGCCTTTACTTTGTGTTAGAGACAGAACAAGTGGATAAAATTTAACGTCAGAGTCTCCAGATACAAACAGCCGAGTAAATCTGGTATTGAAAGATCCAGTAGACATCACAAGGTTAAAGTTATAAGTATTTAAATAATTAGAAAACAGTTAGTTTGTTTACAATTGAGATTTAAATTATTGTAAAGTCACACGTAAACAAAGAAACAAATACTGAAAGTAAATGGTATTAAACTATGTTGCACAATCATTTCCATTGGAACTTCCCACAATAAAAAAAAATCAAAATATACAATAGTAAAGTTAAACCTTTTTTCTCTATTATTATTATTTCGCTACAATAATCAAGGTGATGCTCATAACATCACTGATGTAAAGTTCAAAACGTTTTTTTGTGTACTTTCCCTAATAACTTACACTGTATATTAATGTTATGTTAATTAGACTGAACACTGTTTTTAATACACCAATAAAATATTTCACGAGTTAATTAGTTTGTTCGTCTTACTCAAGTTTATTAAAAACTGAGGATGTTTAGAAGAATTGCGTTATCCACTCTTAATAAACTAAAACTTCAGCACTTCCTATGTATAGCTCCAAGTCTAAACAAACGAAATTAATAAAATAACACTTGGTGGGTTATGCAAGTTAAATTGCACTCTCGATGGAAAAGTTTGAAGACTTGTTTTTATCCGTTACTTCCGTTAAAACCCTCAAGTGGTTCTCGTTGTGTTGAAGTAGATTTTCGTTAGCACTCAAAACTGTTTTTATTTCTTACGTATTTAACTTCATGGTTTTCTCACTTCAACGGAATGTTACTAGAGTAGGCGTCATGCACGACACAGTATGTTAAAAACATAAATTCACAATAACAAGTATATTTTAATAAAACATTTGTAATTGTTCGTAATCTAATATGTACGAAATTATAATAAAAAATACGCGTTATCCATTTTTAACAAATAAATCTTTGTTTTCGTTATCTTGCCTCATAACTTACAGTATTTCTATAATTTTCCGTGTTATTTCGTTAGGATTTCAAACCTTTAATAGTAATAACCCTTAAACAATGAAACACGTTTCTCTTAACTTCGATATGTATTATTGCTCCAAACCTCACGTGTTAGATGACTGAGTCTAAGTGTTGTTAACTCTCCATCTTTGTTTTTTGTGTAATGCTAATTATTTGAAATGGTTTTAAATTTTTCAGTATGAATTTTCCCCCCGCTGGGACAACGGTAGGCCTGCAGATTCACAACACTAAGAGGAGGGGTTCGATTCCCCTCGGCCCGGCATGGCCTGGTGGGTTAAGGCGTTCGACTCGTAATCCGAGGGTCGCGAATTCGAATCCCCGTCACACCAAACATTCTCGCCCTTTTAGGCGTGGGGATGTTATAATGTGAGAGTCAATCTCACTATTCTTTGGTAAAAGAGTAGCCCAAAAGTTGGTAGTGGGTGGTGATGACTAGCTGCTTTCCCTCTAGTCTTACACTGCTAAATGTTTTGAGATCTTTTACTGTTTCTTAAGTAAATCTTTACTTTGTTTGTTTGTTTTTGAATTTCGCACAAAGTGAAGATTTACTTAAGAAACAGTAAAAGATCTCAAAACATGTAGAAATTAACGCAATATTCAATATTCTACAAAATCAGAATAAAATAAAATTGTCAGGAATTTGTTATTTAATAATCGTAATATTTTTATTTTTTAATTTTACGGCGTTTTCCAACATATATATTCTTAACTATTTCTATAAACTTTTTGAATGTTACGTCAGAGCCTGATTTATACTAATTTAAAATATTATGACAGAATTTGTAATATTATAAACGACAATACTGTTGATTTAAAATAACGTCATTCGGCCCTCTTTTAATTATTACAAAATTAGTTTTCATCATCATTCTTTGTTTTCCAATCTTACAGGAGATAAAACAAAATATGTTCCTTTTTTGAATTATGTTGTTGTTTAAAGAGGTTGATTTTTGCTGCCACAGTCCATTTAATCAACCCACTAGTAATTAACACTCTCTCTGCTTTTGTGTTTTTTTTATAGCAAAGCCATATCGAACTATCTGCTGTGTTTACCGAAGGGATTGTTTGTTTTTTTTAATTTCGCGCAAAGCTACTCGAGAGTTATCTGTGCTCGCCGTCTGTGTGTTTTTCTTATAGCAAAGCCACATCGGGCTATCTGCTCAGTCCACCGAGGGGAATCGAACCCCTGATTTTAGCGTTGTAATGTGCTCGCCGTCCCTAATTTAGCAGTGTAAGACTAGAGGGAAGGCAGCTAATCATCACCACCCATCGCCAACTCTTTTACCAACGAATAGTGGGATTGACCATCACATTATAACGCCCAAACGGCTGAAATGGCGAGAATGTTTGGTGTGACGGGGATTCGAATCCGCGACCCTCGGATTACGAGTCGAACGCCTTAACCCACGTGGCCATGCCGGGCCAAATTTTCATTTCAAAATCTTATATTTCGTTCATAATCATAGCTTATCATTGCTTTAGAAATCCTTTACTCATTTTAAATATTGCTGGAAGTATAGATGGAAAATTAATTTCACTGATTGGATTTTTTTTCTTTCTAAATAATCAGTTGATTAAATGTATGAACAAAGCGGATGATCAATATCCTCCATTCTTTTCTTCTGGTTAAGCCTAACACTGGAATAAGTATTATTGAGACATTGATGGAAAATCTAATTTCTTATTGTCCCACGATGATTAATTTTTTTTTCTAGACATATAATTAAAATCAAAATCTTTGGAACTCTGCGTTAGAAATCTACTCTCTCGCGCGTGTTTCCTTATAGCAAAGCCACATCAGGCTATCTGCCGAGTCCACCGAGGGTGATCGAACCGCTGATTGTGGCATTGTAAATCCGTATACTTACAACTGTATCAGCGGGGATTCTACTTTCATACCAGTACCAATTCACGTTTTCAGTATTAAGGGAATAGTTAGTTTCAATGTGAATACCAACAGTTTAGATGAACCTGAATTCAACTGAGGGTTTTAATTGTGGTATATGGCTTCTGGTACTGTTAAAAAAATCCATACTAGCAAGCACCTAAGGCCTTTGACACTGTTAGAAGAATATTTTCAAAACGTGAGTCCCAGTAATTGTTTTTTTATTTCGCGCAAAGCTACACGAGGGCTGTCTGCGCTAGCCATCCCTGAGTTAGCAGAGTAAGACTAGAAGAAAGGCAGCTACTCATCATAACCCACCGCCAACTCTTGGGCTACTCTCCACAAATAGGGCACGAGTCCATGTGTTGCTTCAAACAGTTTTTCTTTCTTTTAAATTCTCTACTATCACACTTTTCATTTGTTTAAAAAATTGTGACATCCGTACAAATTAGTGAATTAACTTAACTGTTAAGTTTAATTGCAAGTATTAATTGTGTCTTGAGTGAGTTACCAATTTTCTCCAGTATTTTAAATACATTTTCATTTTTAAGAAATATATGATAAACTATAGATCGATATAAGTTGTATATTAATATATTATTGATTAATAATTTTTATTGGATGTAAATATTTTTCAGGATAGAAGAGACCAGTTCTTAAATATGTTTAATCGAGATTAAAGCTATAAGGTTTTGCAAGCGTAAAAAATTTTCCAAATATATAACAACATGAGTCACTGAAATTGTTTTTTTTTTTATTTCACGCAAAACTGCTCGAGGGCTATTTGCGCTAGCCGTCCCCAATTTAGCAGTGTAGGACTAGAGGGAAGGCAGCTAGTCATCACCACCCACCGCCAACTCCTGGGCTACTCTTTTACCAACGTATAATGGGATTGACCATCATATTATAGCGCCTTCACGGCTGAGAGGGCGAGCATTTCTCGTGTGATTGGGATTCGAACCCGGGACCCTCGGATAACGAGTCCAGTGTCTTAACCACCTGGCCATGCCAGACCTACTGATATTGGCACTCAATTGATAAATATACACTTTAAAGAGTACGTTTTACCAGGACACGGCCCGGCATGACCAAGTGGTTAAGGCACTCGATTAGTAATCCGATGGTCGCGGGTTCGAATCCTCGTCGCACCAAACATGCTCGCTCTTTCAGCCGTGGGTGCGTTATAATGTGACGTTCAACCCCACTATTTGTTGGTAAAATAATATTCCAAGAGTTGGCTGTGGGTAGTGATGACTAGCTGCTTTCTCTCTCATATTACATTTCTAAATTAGGGACAGTTAGCGCTATTGGCCTTCGAGTAGCTTTGCGCAAAATTGAAACAAATAGATAATTGTTTGTTGGAGGTGTTTTATACACGTAGGAAGGTTTTAAAGCTGCTATATCGGAATATATAAGCCTTATCATTGTAACATATGCAAGTCGGGAGTTGCAAGTTGATGGCTAATGGCCACACCACCTTACCAGCAATGGTCAGTGCACGAATTGATTCTCATTGTCTATTTGAGATTAAAGGCTGCTATTACTGTCACTACTTTTGTTGTCAGCATCAAACATAGTCTAGTTCTGACGTTTCAGCATCTTCGGGTTTGATAGATGGGCTTGTGTGGACAAGGGCTGTCAAAAAAGTTCATCGTGATCACTTCCACAACAGCTGCACAGGTTGCAGGCCGAACATCTTGCACGTGCAGGAATAATAGCGGCTGATGATATGCTGAAAACTAGCAAAGCTTCAGTGAGGGCCAGCAGAACATCTATTGGGCCCAGGTCTGAAAAACAGATACAACGACGAGCGAAGGAAGCAAACGATAACATAAAAAAACCCGTCGATACCACAATAAAAAATTACTGGAATTAAAAATGGCGCTTTTGATGATGTGGCCAGTCATAACTCTCACTTTTGTTGCTCGATTTGGAGTATGTAAATTAAGACCATAGTAATTCATCGTATGATAGGTTACGTTAAGTTACATGAACCTCGCATATATTTACATTCGATTCTTACCTCTGGATCAGGGAAGAGGTTCTTTGTAATGCCATATTCGTCTTAGCCTTATAATTCTATTTTGATTTTATTTTACATATTTGTAGCATGCGAAATATATTTTTACAAATCATATAAATATAAAACTATATCTAAAGGAATGATGGCAAATTTTCAGTAACTTAAAGTGTGTAATAATGTTATTGTAGACATGCTAAAGTATGTAATAATGTTATTGTAGACATGCTAAAGTATGTTATAATGTTATTGTAGACATGCTAAAGTATGTAATAATGTTATTGTAGACATGCTAAAGTATGTTATAATGTTATTGTAGACATGCTAAAGTATGTAATAATGTTATTGTAGACATGCTAAAGTATGTTATAATGTTATTGTAGACATGCACAAACATTTATTTTCTCTGTTTTTAAATGTAAACATTTACTTCGATAGAGTTTTTGCTTCTTTGAATCTAAATACAAACCTACAAATAGGGGGTATCTGTGCGCTCCCCACCTCAGTTATCGAAACGCAATTTATAGAGTTGTAAGTCCGCAGACATGCCGCTCTACCAATAAGGGCTATTTCTAATGAACATTTTGTTGTTGTCTTTTATATTATTTTTTAGACAAAGATTTACAAGGAATGTCTGCGCATAGTCTTTAATTTTGAACTAATACACTAAATAAAACGCAGAGAGTATCTAACATTAGCTCTTGATGTAATCTTATTTGACTAATTAATGTGACTTTACTCTAATCCCCTATATCACAATACAGCTTCAAAGTGCGGAACGCATTTGTAGGTCCAATGGAGATAAATCACCAATCTTTGGTCTTAGAGTTCGAACACGCTTACCAATAACATAACTATTGATTTTTGATCATACGTTTTCCTTCCCTTTTGTAAACCGTTTACAGATTTGTGTTTATTTAAATCTCTATTTTTTAAAAAGTATTTTTCTTGCCATTAATTCTTCATAGTTAAAATAATTTGTTTATTTTTGAAAAACACATGTTTAATCAACAAGTGCGTCACGCACAATACTTTTCACCACGTTATTGTGGATATAGCTTTTATGGCATTCGATTTGCTAATACTTGATGTACTCTACGTTCGTGTTTGTTCGCTTTTTAAGAATTCAAGTAGGTTTGGCAGCTCTAAGAAAATAAAATGTTTCTATTTACGAACTATCTTCAGATTCTTTCAATTATTTATAGCTGAATCCTTTGTGCAACACAAATTGAAAAAGTAACAGTAGATGCTCGTATTCAGTGATCGATTCATTTTAATACGATCGTCAGCACGTCTGGTGAAGAGCACTATTCGCCATTTACGTAGGCTCCTATCAGGGCTAAGTGTTCTCATGACTAAGTGTTCTCGTGGATTTCAGGACAATTAGACGCCTACGCAAACAAAAAGTGAATGTCCACGATACTAAAATATTAGTTCTTATTGTAATTCTACCCGTCATATGATTTGAAAAGTATAAAAATTTGTGTGCTTGCTTTTGAATTTCGCGCTAAGCTAGAAGTGGGCTATCTGCGCTAGCCATCCTTAATTTAGTAGTGTAAGACCAGAGGGAAGGTAACTACACGTCACCGCCCACCACCAACTTTTGAGCTACTTTTTTTCAAATGTTTAGCTGGATTAATCGTCACATAACAACGCCCCCACGGCTGAAAGTGCGAGCATGTTGAATGTGACGGGAATCCGAACCCGCGACCCTCAAATTACGGGTCAAGCCCCTTAATAACTTGGCCAGGCCAGGTAGAATGTAATGAAAAAAACCCAACAAAAACAGCTCTGAAATCTCTCCAGTGAATTCTAGATAAAGCAAATTACTCAAAATGCGCGAGTTTCAAGTATATTTACCATCAATATCCGGAAACAAGCAGAGTTTAGAACAACCAACTAGTGGTTCATGAGCAATGGGTAACTTTGAGCCACTTTCTCATTTTTCTCACCCACAACCGATTCGTACACCAAAATTCATACATCGCTTAATGGGTAACTTTGAGCTCAGTAACAAACAAGCAGTACTTTTGATTAACTTTAATCACAGTAGAAGTTATTACAATTTATCACAATGCTCCACTTAGCTGGCAAATAAAAACGAATTACAGCTATCATCACGAGCAGTACATCTCGCATCCTGTCACGTTTGATAAAAACAAAGTTTTCAAAGCAGAAATATCTGATTGAATTTATTTTACTTACGCAGCAAAATATTTAACAACTATAACAGCAAATACGCATTCGTCAACAACATAAGAAGCGAAGTAAAAACCAGAGTCTCAATAGACTCGTTTAAGAGTCGTAAGAGTCTTAAAGACGTCGTTTCTAGAATAAGGTCAGTAAATGAAAGAAAAAAAAAGCTAAATGTTCCGATTACTTTCTGAGTAGATGCTTTTTCAAAACAAATATCATTTTATAGAAAACATTTTATAGAAAAAAGCTAAATGTTCCGATTACTTTCTGAGTAGATGCTTTTCAAAACAAATATCATTTTATAGAAAACATTTTATAGAAAAAAGCTAAATGTTCCGATTACTTTCTGAGTAGATGCTTTTTCAAAACAAATATCATTTTATAGAAAACATTTTATAGAAAAAAGCTAAATGTTCCGATTACTTTCTGAGTAGATGCTTTTTCAAAACAAATATCATTTTATAGAAAACATTTTATAGAAAAAAGCTAAATGTTCCGATTACTTTCTGAGTAGATGCTTTTTCAAAACAAATATCATTTTATAGAAAACATTTTATAGAAAAAAGCTAAATGTTCCGATTACTTTCTGAGTAGATGCTTTTTCAAAACAAATATCATTTTATAGAAAACAGTGTTTACCTTATGTTTTCTATAGCTAACACTAATTCAAATCGACTTTTTTCGATAAACGTGATAATGAATGGATTTCAAGCTTTTCAGCTTGTTTGGTATTGCATAGACTCTGTTGTAAATTAAGTATTAATAGTGAATACTAAGAGCTGTGGGGAGTTGAATGTCATGGTTTTGTTGGCGAGGTATTTTTTTTGTGTTTGGCCTGGCATCCCCAAGTGTGTTAAGGCGTTCGACTCGTAATCCGAGGGTCGCAGGTTTGAATCCCGGTCGCACCAAACATGCTCGCCCTTTCAGCCGCGGGGGCGTTCTAATGGGACGGTCACTCCCACTATTCGTTGGTAAAAGAGTAGTCCAAGAGTTGGCGGTGGGTGGTGATGACTAGCCGCCGGAACTCTATTCTTCACTAATAAATTAGGGCCGGATAGCGCAGAAAGCCCTCGTGTAGCTTTGCGCGAAATTCAAAACAAGAAAAAAACAAACTTATGTTAATTTTGGACAACACGTGAGAATTACCTTTCATAACTGTGAACAGATAAACCAGAGGTAAAAGCAGTCAGTCGGAAGCACTCGCAGATAACACATGAACAATTCAATCGAATTTTTGGATTTGACCTCAAAACGCACGGCTTCAAAATGTGCGGAGTGAATTTGTTCGCGACAATGAGATGCGATCCATCTAATCTCAAATTTCATCTCTTCATGTTTTCACTAGGTTATGGAAGGGTATGCTGAATGAACAGAGTAATTGGTTGACATCCATCTGAGCACAAGTGTTTACTTTTTTTTCGGAAAATTCTGAGCTCAGAGAACGGTATTGATTGTAGTATAAAAACCTTTGGAGAGCACAATAATAGATTGTTTGTTTTTGAATTTCGAGCAAAGTTACACAAGGGCTATCTGCGCTAGCCGTCCCTAATTTAGTAGTTTAATACTAGAAGGAAGGAAGCTAATCTTTACCACCTACTGCAAAGGTTTGGGCTACTCTATTACCAACAAATAGTGGGATTGACTGTCACGTTATAACGATCCCACAGCTGAAAGGGCGAGCATGTTTGATATGACTGGGATTCGATCCCGCAACCATTAGAATTACGAACCGAATGTCCTAACTACCTGGTCATGCCGGGCCACAACAACAGAATAATTGATAAAACAGCAACAAAAACAGAAAAAAACCACAACAAATGATGTTTTCCTTTTAATTGACCATATCACTAAATAATTTCCTCTAATGTATAATACAGTTTTATATATGTCTAAAGCTAAACTCACTGATATTAATTTTTACAGACAAACCTCCCCCCCCCACGATAACTATCAACTAATTACTGATGGAAAATTCCAGTTTATCCATTTCCATCCTTAAGATAGTAATTCCAGTTGTAAAAATGTAAAAATTGTTTTACGAGAGAAAACCTATTAGATAATATGGAGATACTTTGGTATCAAACGTTCCAATATTCATATGTATTATAGGTATACTTATTAAGAGACTCAACTATTAAAAACGTACATGAACATATTCTGAACATAAAACTGAGAGACTTGTAAACATTATAATTGTCACTCTATACCTCATATTCTAAGTTGAATGAGAATGTTATAACATTATAATTGTCACACTATACCTCATATTCTAAGTTGTATTAGAATGTTATAACATTATAATTGTCACACTATACCTCATATTCTAAGTTGTATTAGAATGTTATAACATTATAATTGTCACACTATACCTCATATTCTAAGTTGTATTAGAATGTTATAACATTATAATTGTAACACTATACCTCATATTCTAAGTTGTATTAGAATGTTATAACATTATAATTATCACACTATACCTCATATTCTAAGTTGTATTAGAATGTTATAACATGATAATTATCACACTATTCCTCATATTCTAAGTTGTATTAGAATGTTATAACATTATAATTATCACACTATTCCTCATATTCTAAGTTGTATTAGAATGTTATAACATTATAATTGTCACACTATACCTCATATTGTAAGTTGTATTAGAATGTTATAACATTATAATTGTCACACTATTCCTCATATTCTAAGTTGTATGAGAATGTTATAGATATTTTAATATATGAATGAAAAAATAGAAAACATTAAATGGGTTAATGATATTAGAGTGTTAGTAGACATTTTGTACAACATATTAAAAGCTTATTAAAATTTGTAAAAGGATTTAACGTTGAGTCATAGAATTATAGTAGGACTTAATTTATATACAGTGTTAAGTATGGCAAAGTTTAGCTCTATTTAAACTAAAGCTAAAAACATGCATGAGTCACAGCGTTAATTTAGCATTGCCGAGAACAAGTTTAAAGGCTTAACTAATTTTAAGCTCAAGAGTTGTGTTCTTGTAGATTCTAGTGTCTGCGATCAGAATTATTTTATAATATACTTGATTTAAATAAGTACTATTGTAATAAAAACTAGTCTTACTACAAATGTTTTGCGGGTCTCTACTATTACTGCACATATTAAACATAAATGATTACCATTTCTACATAACAAGAACTGATATACAAAGGTTAATATTGTTTCAATATACTGGATTTTTTAATAAGAGCAAACAGACATAAGTATTTGGTATCTCCGACTCGAGTGGAACCTTATGCGAAATAAGGGATAGGTTAGAAACTCTATAGGGTTTAGTGTTTAGTTATTAGTTTATTAATTTTGAACTATTGTATGGACGTAAACATGTGTCGAATGTCAGTCAGAACTACTTTCATGTGTTGCTCCATTCACACTGGTACATCTGTTACACTTTGTTTAGACAGACGTGGTAATCTTTGTATTGTTCTAGGCCCGGCAGGACAGATGTTTAAGGCACTCGACTCGTTATCTGAGGGTCGCGGATTCGAGTCCCCGCCCGTCATACCAAACATACTCGTCCTTTCAGCCGTGGGGGTGTTATAATGTTATGGTCAATATCACTATTCGTTGGTAAGTGTAGCTCAAGAGTTGGCGATGGGTGATAATGACTAGCTGCCTTCCCTCTAGTCTCACACTGCTAAATTAGGGACAGCTAGTGCAAATAGTCCTCATGTAGCTTTGCGCCAAATTCAAAAGAAACCAAACCAATCGCATTGTTCTTCATACATAGCAAAATATATCTGTCTGTTCTATATCGGTGGAAAATAATGCCAGTAGCGAAGATATCTAACCAATGAATCGATGCGTTCTAATCATTTTATTTTTGTTTTATAATAATGGCTACTCTTAGTAAATCTGAGAGATAAATTATCAATACTAATTATTGTGCTAGCTTTTAGTTCTGATTTATTTAGTTTATTCGTTCTCAAGTTATAGATAATATACTTTTATGTGTTCTTTAAACTGATTCAGCCATCCGGTTTTTATTCTATTCTCTCAATCTTTAGACTCAGACACGGCTTTATGAATCATTCTTTAGAGAGACTCATGTTATTTAGATAAATATTAGCAATTCTGTATTAATCTTCGTTTAGACTTAACCCTTTTGTGTTCTATTATTCAACTGTTACGATAGGCTTTAACCACATGTAGTTCTATTATACACATGTTATTTGCTTCGGTTAAAACATTCTTTAACTCTGTGTAACCTGTGTGTATGAATTTCTTTTTATTATATGATTTAACATAAAGCCACCTGCACTATATGAAGAAGATTCTGGTAATATGCTTCTTTTGTTATACAAATTGAAATTTTTAGGATATAGATTGGACATTTTGATGTATATTCCTTGTTCATCAACATAAAAAGAAAACACAATAGACTCAGGTGTTCTCTTTACTTAACTTAGAACGTTTATTGGACTTGGCAGCATTATTATCCTTGTATCTCCCTTGGTAACAAAACTGATTTGAATTGTCTAACATAGGACTGCATTCTAGGGTTAATGCAAATTCACAATTTAGGAATTAAAACTAACGAAATAGTTCTTCAATGGACTTACTAAAGTAAACAAGCATACAATGAGGTCTATAATAAGTCTATACAAACAGTTTTAATGAGTTTTTTTACCTACACAGGCTTGTTTTAGTTTTCAGTACGTATGCTAATGATAAATCCTCGTTAGAAATAGAAAGAATAAAATACTTTTATGAAAGCTTTTCTTGACAATAGTATACTAAAAACACTTAATTAAAACTCGTAGTGATAAAAAAATATGGTTTATAGAAATCTCTGCACTCAAGGTAAACCTTGAAGTCAGTCAATTTGCTTTAAAAAAAAACTATATATCGTACAATAGAAATGCTTGCGGCTCGATATATTTTTCACCAACAGAGGACGCTTACTAGGTTATCGATTAACTTCTACGAAAACAAACTTTCGAAAAATAATTTTTTATTAGTAAATATTTTGAGACAAAAAGAAATTACGTAATAGAAAAAAACCAATTAAGAAATACTAATTAATATAATTTACAAACACAATTTAATTTTATAAATTAATCACTGGAAACATTAGATACTAAAATAATTAAGTATAATTTTGTGAAAAATTGCTGCAAAGAAGCACATTTTGGACATGTTTATGCCTTTTCCCCCTAAATATACAAAACTGATTTAAATGTCCTCACCATTCCCATTCAACCTCAGACTTTCTATTATAAACGATCTCACCAACATCCGAATGAAACAACGTTTTTTGTTGGACTTATGTCGGTTCATTTATCATGTTGCTGATCAATTTCTCTGATACGCTCTTGACAAGTAACATCGAAAATATTAAAAATAAATGATAAAAATGTACTGAATATTATAAATACAGATGTCTCTGAAAGATGAATTAAATTATACTTTTTATTCCATAAACTTTCGGTATGTAACGAACTCAAGATGCTAGAAACCGGATTTCGATAACCATGGTATAGTTTGGATACAAACACCACACACCACCAACAACAGCACATCTTTTAACAGTAAAGATAAAATTATTAACGAAAAACAAAATTAACAGTATGGATAGATGTGTATCAATATATCATACTTTTCAACATTATGGGACACACAACGACACGTTTAAATATGACGTTTTGGGATTTCGGCTTCAGAACCTTTACATCAGCAGCTAACACTATTCCTTAACATTGCATCCATCTCTATTCAACTAAAAGCTGGAACATCTGCAGCGTTTTTCTGTATTTAATAACAATATTAAAAGATGTCGCATTCTAAACCGTAATTTATATACACTCTTCAAATAAGGATGAATTGGGCTGGAACAATATTAATAAACCATAAAACTCTCAAGTAAGTTCAACCATGAAATAGAATGGATACAAGAAATATCCTAGATTTTGGTCATCAGACAATGGAAATTTATATAGATAGAACCTGAACGCCGGTTTAATTTAGCATAAATCACAGAAACACGACAATAGACTTTATCTTTGTACAGATGTCTGTTTCATGGTGCGTTGAGTACATGGGGCAGATATATGCAAGAAATTATTAATATCACATAATTCGTGTCAAAATGTTTTGAGATAATCACGAGATATAATTTTTACCTCACTTCTTTACTGTTTATGTTGTGAAATATGAATTTCTCATTTGAGGAATATAGTTATGAGTATACTGTAATATCGATTACTTATTTTAATATAGTTATGAGTTACTGTAGTATCGATTACTTATTTTAATATAGTTATGAGTTACTGTAGTATCGATTACTTATTTTAATATAGTTATGAGTTACTGTAGTATCGATTACTTATTTTAATATAGTTATGAGTTACTGTAGTATCGATTACTTATTTTAATATAGTTATGAGTTACTGTAGTATCGATTACTTATTTTAATATAGTTATGAGTTACTGTAGTATCGATTACTTATTTTAATATAGTTATGAGTTACTGTAGTATCGATTACTTATTTTAATATAGTTATGAGTTACTGTAGTATCGATTACTTATTTTAATATAGTTATGAGTTACTGTAGTATCGATTACTTATTTTAATATAGTTATGAGTTACTGTAGTATCGATTACTTATTTTAATATAGTTATGAGTTACTGTAGTATCGATTACTTATTTTAATATAGTTATGAGTTACTGTAGTATCGATTACTTATTTTAATATAGTTATGAGTTACCGTAGTATCGATTACTTATTTTAATATAGTTATGAGTTACTGTAGTATCGATTACTTATTTTAATATAGTTATGAGTTACTGTAGTATCGATTACTTATTTTAATATAGTTATGAGTTACTGTAGTATCGATTACTTATTTTAATATAGTTATGAGTTACTGTAGTATCGATTACTTATTTTAATATAGTTATGAGTTACTGTAGTATCGATTACTTATTTTAATATAGTTATGAGTTACTGTAGTATCGATTACTTATTTTAATATAGTTATGAGTTACTGTAGTATCGATTACTTATTTTAATATAGTTATGAGTTACTGTAGTATCGATTACTTATTTTAATATAGTTATGAGTTACTGTAGTATCGATTACTTATTTTAATATAGTTATGAGTTACTGTAGTATCGATTACTTATTTTAATATAGTTATGAGTTACTGTAGTATCGATTACTTATTTTAATATAGTTATGAGTTACTGTAGTATCGATTACTTATTTTAATATAGTTATGAGTTACTGTAGTATCGATTACTTATTTTAATATAGTTATGAGTTACTGTAGTATCGATTACTTATTTTAATATAGTTATGAGTTACTGTAGTATCGATTACTTATTTTAATACAGTTATGAGTTACTGTAGTATCGATTACTTATTTTAATATAGTTATGAGTTACTGTAGTATCGATTACTTATTTTAATATAGTTATGAGTTACTGTAGTATCGATTACTTATTTTAATATAGTTATGAGTTACTGTAGTATCGATTACTTATTTTAATATAGTTATGAGTTACTGTAGTATCGATTACTTATTTTAATACAGTTATGAGTTACTGTAGTATCGATTACTTATTTTAATACAGTTATGAGTTACTGTAATATCGATTACTTATTTTAATATAGTTATGAGTTACTGTAATATCGATTACTTATTTTAATATAGTTATGAGTTACTGTAGTATCGATTACTTATTTTAATATAGTTATGAGTTACTGTAATATCGATTACTTATTTTAATATAGTTACTGTAGTATCGATTACTTATTTTAATATAGTTATGAGTTACTGTAGTATCGATTACTTATTTTAATATAGTTATGAGTTACTGTAGTATCGATTACTTATTATAATATAGTTATGAGTTACTGTAGTATCGATTACTTATTATAATATAGTTATGAGTTACTGTAGTATCGATTACTTATTTTAATATAGTTATGAGTTACTGTAGTATCGATTACTTATTATAATATAGTTATGAGTTACTGTAGTATCGATTACTTATTATAATATAGTTATGAGTATACTGTAATATCGATTACTTATTTTTTAAATTACATCATAAAGTGCTTTGATTTGCAAACTTCTCTTTCCTTCCAAATGTCGATGACGCCCGGCATGACTAGGTGGTTAGGGCGCTTGACCCGCATTCTGAAGGTCATGGGTTTGAACCTCTATCCAACAAACATGCTCGTTTTTTCAGTTGTGGTGGCACTATAATGTAACGATGAATCCCACTATTCGTTGGTAAAAGAGCATAACAAGAGTTAGCGATGGATATTGATGACTAGCTGTCATCTTTCTAGTATTTCACTGATAAATTAGGGACGGTTAGCGCAGATAGTCATTATGTAGCTTTGCGCAAAATTAAAAACTAAACTGAATGTCAATGAAGATCTTCCATGATTGAAACTTTTTATCTAATGTGATCAGTATCCTACCAGAAGAATTATGCTGGGTTTTTACAAGGTGATCAGCAATCCTACCAGTAGAATTATGCTGGGTTTTTACAAGGTGATCAGCAATCCTACCAGTAGAATTATGCTGGGTTTTTACAAGGTGATCAGTAATCCTACCAGTAGAATTATGCTGGGTTTTTACAAGGTGATCAGTAATCCTACCAGTAGAATTATGCTGGGTTTTTGCAAGGTGATCAGTAATCCTACCAGTAGAATTATGCTGGGTTTTTACAAGGTGATCAGCAATCCTACCAGTAGAATTACGCTGGGTTTTTACAAGGTGATCAGTAATCCTACAAGTAGAATTACACAGGGTTTTTACAAGGTGATCAGTATCCTACCAGTAGAATTATGCTGGGTTTTTACAAGGTGATCAGTATCCTACCAGTAGAATTATACAGGGTTTTTACAAGGTGATCAGTATCCTACCAGTAGAATTATGCTGGGTTTTTACAAGGTGATCAGTATCCTACCAGTAGAATTATACAGGGTTTTTACAAGGTGATCAGTAATCCTACCAGTAGAATTACACAGGGTTTTTACAAGGTGATCAGTAATCCTACCAGTAGAATTATGCTGGGTTTTTCAAGGTGATTAGTAATCCTACCAGTAGAATTACACAGGGTTTTTACAAGGTGATCAGTATCCTACCAGTAGAATTATGCTGGGTTTTTACAAGGTGATCAGTAATCCTTCCAGTAGAATTATACAGGGTTTTTACAAGGTGATCAGTATCCTACCAGTAGAATTATACAGGGTTTCTACAAGGTGATCAGCAATCCTACCAGTAGAATTATACAGGGTTTTTACAAGGTGATCAGTAATCCTACCAGTAGAATTATACAGGGTTTCTACAAGGTGATCAGCAATCCTACCAGTAGAATTATACAGGGTTTTTACAAGGTGATCAGTATCCTACCAGTAGAATTATGTTGGGTTTTTACAAGGTGATCAGTATCCTACCAGTAGAATTATACAGGGTTTCTACAAGGTGATCAGCAATCCTACCAGTAGAATTATACAGGGTTTTTACAAGGTGATCAGTATCCTACCAGTAGAATTATGCTAGGTTTTTACAAGGTGATCAGTATCCTACCAGTAGTATTATGCTGGGTTTTTACAAGGTGATCAGTAATCCTTCCAGTAGAATTATACAGGGTTTTTACAAGGTGATCAGTATCCTACCAGTAGAATTATGCTGGGTTTTTTCAAGGTGATCAGTAATCCTACCAGCAGAATTATGCTGGGTTTTTGCAAGGTGATCAGTAATCCTACCAGTAGAATTATGCTGGGTTTTTACAAGGTGATCAGTAATCCTACCAGAAGAATTATGCTTGGTTTTTGCAAGGTGATCAGTAATCCTACCAGTAGAATTATGCTGGGTTTTTACAAGATGATCAGTAATCCTACCAGTAGAATTATGCAGGGTTTTTACAAGGTGATCAGTATCCTACCAGTAGAATTATGCTGGGTTTTTGCAAGGTGATCAGTAATCCTACCAGCAGAATTATGCTGGGTTTTTGCAAGGTGATCAGTAATCCTACCAGTAGAATTATGCTGGGTTTTGCAGGTGATCAGTAATCCTACAAGTAGAATTATGCTGGGTTTTTGCAAGGTGATCAGTAATCCTACCAGTAGAATTATGCTGGGTTTTTGCAAGGTGATCAGTAATCCTACAAGTAGAATTATGCTGGGTTTTTGCAAGGTGATCAGTAATCCTACAAGTAGAATTATGCTGGGTTTTTGCAAGGTGATCAGTAATCCTACCAGTAGAATTATGCTGGGTTTTTGCAAGGTGATCAGTATCCTACCAGTAGAATTATGCTTGGTTTTTACAAGGTGATCAGTATCCTACCAGTAGAATTATACAGGGTTTTTACTAGGTGATCAGTAATCCTACCAGTAGAATTATGCTGGGTTTTTCAAGGTGATTAGTAATCCTACCAGTAGAATTACACAGGGTTTTTACAAGGTGATCAGTATCCTACCAGTAGAATTATGCTGGGTTTTTACAAGGTGATCAGTAATCCTTCCAGTAGAATTATACAGGGTTTTTACAAGGTGATCAGTATCCTACCAGTAGAATTATACAGGGTTTCTACAAGGTGATCAGTAATCCTACCAGTAGAATGATACAGGGTTTTTACAAGGTGATCAGTATCCTACCAGTAGAATTATGCTGGGTTTTTTCAAGGTGATCAGTAATCCTACCAGCAGAATTATGCTGGGTTTTTGCAAGGTGATCAGTAATCCTACCAGTAGAATTATGCTGGGTTTTTACAAGGTGATCAGTAATCCTACCAGAAGAATTATGCTTGGTTTTTGCAAGGTGATCAGTAATCCTACCAGTAGAATTATGCTGGGTTTTTACAAGATGATCAGTAATCCTACCAGTAGAATTATGCAGGGTTTTTACAAGGTGATCAGTATCCTACCAGTAGAATTATGCTGGGTTTTTGCAAGGTGATCAGTAATCCTACCAGCAGAATTATGCTGGGTTTTAGCAAGGTGATCAGTAATCCTACCAGTAGAATTATGCTGGGTTTTTGCAAGGTGATCAGTAATCCTACAAGTAGAATTATGCTGGGTTTTTGCAAGGTGATCAGTAATCCTACCAGTAGAATTATGCTGGGTTTTTGCAAGGTGATCAGTAATCCTACAAGTAGAATTATGCTGGGTTTTTGCAAGGTGATCAGTAATCCTACAAGTAGAATTATGCTGGGTTTTTGCAAGGTGATCAGTAATCCTACCAGTAGAATTATGCTGGGTTTTTGCAAGGTGATCAGTATCCTACCAGTAGAATTATGCTTGGTTTTTACAAGGTGATCAGTATCCTACCAGTAGAATTATACAGGGTTTTTACTAGGTGATCAGTAATCCTACCAGTAGAATTACACAGGGTTTTTACAAGGTGATCAGTAATCCTACCAGTAGAATTATGCTGGGTTTTTCAAGGTGATTAGTAATCCTACCAGTAGAATTACACAGGGTTTTTACAAGGTGATCAGTATCCTACCAGTAGAATTATGCTGGGTTTTTACAAGGTGATCAGTAATCCTTCCAGTAGAATTATACAGGGTTTTTACAAGGTGATCAGTATCCTACCAGTAGAATTATACAGGGTTTCTACAAGGTGATCAGTAATCCTACCAGTAGAATGATACAGGGTTTTTACAAGGTGATCAGTATCCTACCAGTAGAATTATGCTGGGTTTTTGCAAGGTGATCAGTAATCCTACCAGTAGAATTATGCTGGGTTTTTACAAGGTGATCAGCAATCCTACCAGTAGAATTATGCTGGGTTTTTGCAAGGTGATCAGTAATCCTACCAGTAGAATTATGCAGGGTTTTTACAAAATGATCAGTATCCTACCAGTAGAATTATGCTGGGTTTTTGCAAGGTGATCAGTAATCCTACCAGTAGAATTATGCTGGGTTTTTACAAGGTGATCAGTAATCCTACCAGTAGAATTATGCTGGGTTTTTGCAAGGTGATCTGTAATCCTACCAGTAGAATTATGCTGGGTTTTTACAAGGTGATCAGTAATCCTACCAGTAGAATTATGCTGGGTTTTTGCAAGGTAATCAGTAATCCTACCAGTAGAATTATGCTGGGTTTTTACAAGGTGATCAGCAATCCTACCAGTAGAATTATGCTGGGTTTTTGCAAGGTGATCAGTAATCCTACCAGTAGAGTTATGCAGGGTTTTTACAAGGTGATCAGTAATCCTACCAGTAGAATTATGCAGGGTTTTTACAAGGTGATCAGTAATCCTACCAGTAGAATTATGCTGGGTTTTTGCAAGGTGATCAGTAATCCTACAAGTAGAATTATGCTGGGTTTTTGCAAGGTGATTAGTAATCCTACCAGTAGAATTATGCTGGGTTTTTGCAAGGTGATCAGTAATCCTACAAGTAGAATTATGCTGGGTTTTTGCAAGGTGATCAGTAATCCTACAAGTAGAATTATGCTGGGTTTTTGCAAGGTGATCAGTAATCCTACCAGTAGAATTATGCTGGGTTTTTACAAGGTGATCAGTAATCCTACAAGTAGAATTATGCTGGGTTTTTGCAAGGTGATCAGTAATCCTACAAGTAGAATTATGCTGGGTTTTTACTGCTATTCCTAGTTTATGAGCTTTCTTATTTAATTTTCACACTGCACAGCCTGGCACACACGTCCAGCTAATACATGAGGAGTATTTGGACAATTGGTCGTTGTCCTTATTCGTTGCACAGGTCACAGCTCAATTCGTAGCGCTTTAATAATTACTGGACTACATATTTTTGTACAACTGAAAATTAGGTTTAAGAAATAAATGTTAAAAGTGAAAATAAGGCTAAGGTTATTTTTACGGATATATAAAAATGACGTCACTATTCGATTACAGTTAAATGTGACGAATAAAGACTGTGACAAGTTGTGACAGTGACGAATATGGAGTGTGAGTTACATGTGGCGAATTATCCCAAAATCACATGATGACGAGAAACACACTTGAAGTAAAAATGTATTAAAGACAGCTGGTATGGGTATTAAAACTGTTATTGAAATAAAGTTTTAATTTCCATACTTGCCAGCTATAGAATACATCCAGGTAATAGTCTGGTCATGTAGTTGCTTGGATTTCTGGTCATTTATTAAGAGGAAATAAATTCCGAATTTTACACAGTACTGCGTGTGTACCAGTCGTAAATATGTCAGTAGCTCTACTAAATTGTAGTTATTTCCTGTCAGAAAATGTTGTTTTATAACTTCTAGCTTTATTCTTGTGCTGCTTTGGAAAATCGAATTCGTTAGCAGTCTTATACAAGATGTTATTACTCCATGAAACGATAAATACTCAACTGGTTCTCTCGTTATCTTTATACGAAACGTCTGTGGCTACCATAACGGGCGTGGTCTTTAAATAGGAACTGAAACGTTCTCATTCTCTAATCTGTACTCAGTTTCAACATTTTGGGCATAAGTTGATTTCTACAAATTCTATGGGCCTAAATGTTTATTTTACAAATGTACATCCGAAATGTATTGCTGATTGTTTCTTGGGGCACTTTAAGGGTAATATATCACTAGACTACATCTGTAAACTTTTTTTTCCTGCTGAATTAGTTTTAAGACCTGATTATAGTTAATTCGATGGCCCTGAATTCGGAAATGACATTCTTTTTACTCTATCAGGTCTGAGTATTTCACAAATTACATTTAAAAAAATCACTAGTGTAATAAATTTCCATCGTAGCATGATGACTATTACCTCTGCCACAAACCGGTTAGAATATATGATTTAAATATGATGAAATAGAGGTGCATATTCCTAAATGAAACTATGTACAAGGAAACATATTGACAGTATATACTATTCTATATGATTATACCTGTACTTTCTACGATACAGTATACTTATTACAGTTAAATTTCAAAATTCAATCTGAAAACAGAACAAAACAAAGTAGTTATTACTAGAAGTATAATTAATATGAAAGTATAACAGTTATTAAAATATAATTCATTTATTAAAAGTATGAATATACTATAATTAATTATAAAAAATAAATGAAATTTGTAATTCCGTCTTCCTGCTTTTATGGAAAAAACCTGAGCTGATACTAAAAAACTAGTAATTTTTGGATTCACCGTACTTTTTTTCCTTCCCCGTCACACTAAACATGCTTGTCCTTTCAGCCGTGGGGGCGTTATAATGTGACTATCAATCCCACTATTCGTTGGTAAAAGAGTAGCCCAAGTGTTGGCGGTGGGTGGTGATGACTAGATGTCTTCTCTCTAGTTTTACACTGCTAAATTATGGACGGTTAGCGCAGATAGCCTTCGAGTAGCTTTGCGTGAAATTCAACCCAAATCAAACTTTTTTCCTATGTAAACAACTGTTACTTTCAAGTTAACAAAATCTGTGCATGGCGGTGTATACTTGGTTGAATAACCAAAGTACCAATTATCTGCAGAGATTCAGTCATATGTTGCTCATTGGGGAATATCCAATGAAAAACAGAGTATTGTTGAATTAGTGCTATTATATTTTGTGACACGATGTTCACCTCAATCAAAAAGATATGCTATGGTTGTAAGATTTAGAGGCTATGTAGAGATTATGGCTGCTCATTTAAATTTACAAGTGCAAGACCTAAAGAACCATTAAGCCAAAGTGTCGTCACTGAAATGTCAGATGCGGAAGGGGAAAAATCGTCACCAAAACACTGAAATACATCTTAACAATTTTTTCATGAGCATAACAATTCTAAAATGAAATACTGATAGCAGATATAAAGCAACTAAAACAATTTGTGAAAACAGACCGGAAGGAAGAGCAGAGACTATGATATCTCACTAGAAGAAAGATGGCGGCTGTTTTGATCTTCTATGTAACGGGGAAATATATAAGTAAGCGTAAGTGTTCCATTGTAGATATTGTAGATATTGTGTTCCATTGTAGATACTGTGAATAGTTAATTTACATGTGAACCGTTTCATACTACACAAAGACAAGTTAGAGCAGGAAGCTAGTCAAAAATAAAACAATAATTTGATTCATTTTTATGACAATGGAATGGGAAGAGGTAGACTTACTGACCGCCTTCTAGATACATATAAACAAGTGATCCGAACAAAAGATTGACCATCTCTTGATGAACACATGAGATCTCCATTCCTTTCCTATCATTGTTAATACATTAGCCACTGGCTATTCAGAACTCTTTTTCCTAGCCTCAACAAGTCTGACTATCATATTGGTTTCATACTTAACTTTCTGCCCAATGCCTCCATTTCCTGACTAAGCAGATTTCCACAGATCTCATTAACACCAAATGTTTATTCTACAAAAGTGTGTCTGATATTTAATGGTCACCTTAGTGGTGGTTTTTGTGGCTGATCTCAACCTGTAAGTGTCTCCTGGGGCACCTTTTAGGCGAGCTTTTCCTTGGTTAGTGTCTGTGTAGTTACTTCAATGTGAGGACAGTAACCTATTAGAAATGGAGCTACCATTTATTAGGTATTTTCCTGATCCAGAACCATACAATCATTAACCCTGCTTATAACCAATAATTAGGTACCTTCCACCTTCTAGTAACATATTTTGCAATTACTGTCTACCCTTGTTGTTTGTTAATCTACCTAGCACGTGTGGCAACATTTGGTACAACCAGCAGATCTGAACTGTGTTGACGTTTAGTTCCATATTTAAATATTCATCTGCTCTTGTCTTCTATATAAATAGAATCCATATTGTAAACAATAGGACAGATATTACAAACATATTATACAAGCCCGCGAATTTAAACTTTATAAAAGCGCTTTTGGTTTCGGTAACGCCATAGTTCAGCTACACAGATTTCAAATAATCTTTTTTATGTTCAATCACGTAAGGATTTGTTTTATAAATCGGGCAGAAACAATTCTCTTACTTAGACCGAATTATTTACTGTAGTAAACAGATGTAAGAAAAATGAAAATTAACTAAAGAAAAAGGAAACACATCCAATGTTTTAATCTCAAAACTACGTGTTGTGGTCTCTCCTTTATGTATTACGTGTGTACCGTTAACTTAACAACGTACTTACATCTGGTTAATCATACGGTAACGTAATACTCATTTATACAGGCAAAAAAGGAAAAACAAAACTGAATTTTTCATAACAACGAAAATCTATATTACATTCTTCGTAGTCGGGAGCAGATCGACCAATCCGCTGTTGACATCCAAGATCGACCAATCCGCTACTGACATTCAAGATTCCACTACAACAACAAACTTCCATTCTGTATACAGTTTTCCATTTTTTAATTTATCTGGAGAGCCGTGTGGTACTTCTTTACAATTGTAAAAGCTTTGCAAGTTATCCTGCAAATATTTAGTTAATTTATATGTAACTTCTTAGCAATCACCTTCTATGAGTGAGGTGTTCCCAAACGACCAAACTTTGGTGACAGTGGTTCAAGCATGATAGGTTATGGTTGACATCTGTTGCCATATTCGTACTTGCATTCTGTTCTACTCTTATTAATGCTGCAATAGTTGACTTTATCACTGGGATTTATGACTAGTTCCTGTTTTGCTATGGAAAAGCTGGTGTGTCCTTCCTCCGAAAATACTGTGACAAAATTCCCAGTCATATTTCTTTAGAGCTGGGGTGTACTGTCGAATGGACAGGAATTAGCCACGAGTCTAATGCATAATTTTGAAATATGTCATCCTGGGCATTACAACTACCTTTCCTTATGTAAAAGGAAGCAATTAAAGAAAAAACCTTCAAAGCCATAAAATACTCTGTAAACCTAATATTCCTAAATGGTAGTACCATATATCAGCAATCAAACAAAGAGTTGTTCTTGAAAAAGACGCTTGTGGTATTCAAATGTTAATTAACCCGCTACCCTGAAGTATAGCGTCCCACGATTAAATCGTTGCCTGTGAAACTTCCTTGAAAATCTGTAATTAACTCGTCCATTTCACTTGTCAGGTCGCGTGACAAACTCAACGTCTAAGTTTTGTTTTTTGTCAGTTTACTTTGTCCTAACGACAATTTCAGTGTCTCCGATTTCTTTCCCATTGCTTGCGTAGTGGTTTATCAGTAGTTTGTAGTTTCAAATACTTTGCTGTTCAGTACTTGTTCGCTGTTCATCTATAAAGTTTCATTTCATGGAACATCACAATAAAAATGAACAAAAAATAAATAGTTCTTGACATCGTATCAAAACCAGACATTAGATTGTTTGATTTTTAACAGTTGTTAAAATATCAACCGAGAGAGAACAAACAAGTGGAGGTGTGTATATGAAGCACTTGAATAATGTAAACCATATTTTTTTAATAAATTGTCAGTTTGAAATAATCCACGATTCTTTAAAATAATGATTGTTGTATTTTAATGTACAATTCACTGAGGCACGTATCAGGAAAATCACTTTTAAAGTACAACCATTAAGACCTTTAATATGGATTGAAAAACGAACCACTAAACCAATTATTTTAAACTTGGAATACAAATAATTGTTTTACGAGTTTGGTTATAGAAATTGAAATTTTAGCTGTATAGAAGTCAGTCTCTCAAACGTTTACTATAAAATATTCATCACGTTGTTCATAGTTAGTTTTTTTTTACTAAAGCTCTATGTGGCTCAGCGGTGAGTTGGGGAGCTGAAGACGATATAAACTGGAGTTCGATCCCCGCGGTAAGAAGAGCACAGGCAGCCTTCCATATAACACTGTGCGCAATTAACGACAAATAAATTTCATAGCTAAGAAAATATGAATTTATTAAATTTTTATATCTAGTTTTTGATTGTATTGTAATAACTTTGTTCATAAATAGATACTGAACAGGTTTCATAAGAAGAGGAAGTATCGTAAGTTTCTGAACGCACTGAGGAGGTTAAAAATACACTCAGTATTAAATACAGAATACAGCCATTTTTATTGCAATGAGTTAAAAATGACTTTCTTTTCTTAGTCTCGGTCAAATGTTTTTCATTCATTCTTTGTTTCTTATCCAATATTTACATGGTTCGCTTTTGAATCTTCCTAAAAATTGAAATATAAATTATGGTTTCATTTTTGTTTGGACCTATATTACGTAGTCCTTGTTATCGGTATCATAATTGTATTCGTTACTGAATCTAATACACACACGAATCACTCCATTTGGAAGTTAGGGTTGTCATAAACAACCTCTTTAAAAGAAGCTTCGGGATGATAAATATAATTAATTTATATAAATTGTACAGAGTCTGTATAGGTGTGTAAATTATAGAGTCCCTCTATATGTGTGCGTACGTCATTTTAGTTGCAGGTTAATTCTATTAGAAGCTATTTTCACGCATTTATACGTTTATGTTTTTTGAGAAATCTGAAATAATCATCGAATTTCCCTCTTTTATCATGCTAAATTTCACCAGAGTACAGTAATGTGTTGAAAACTTACACCGTGATTGGTTGTTTTCCAACCAATCACAAAGCGCCACATCAACAAAAATTCTATTAAAATGCAAAAAATCACACTTAGACCCATAAAAAAACTCGAGTATAATGATTTATCATAATTCATCTCTTCACTTTCTTTCCTCAAGTTTTTAACCTGTGAACAGGATTCTAAGTCAGGGTTCTACGGAAAGCTTGAGGAATTACGTCGCTTATTAAAAATCTTAATTCCTTTCATTGTGAAGTCTCTACTGATTGGTCACAAACGAGAAGAAGATAAGTTTTTAACCGTCCCTGGTTATTTAACCAAATTACCACTAGGGGTGGTCGGCATGGCCAGGTTGTTAGGACACTCGACTTGTAATTTGGGGGTGGCGGGTTCGAACCCCCGTAACACCAGACATGCTCGCCCTTTTAGTCGTGATGGCGTTATAATGTTACAGTTGATTCCATTATTCGTTGGTACTGCTAAATTAGGGATGACTGGCGCACATAGCTCTCCTGTAGCTTTGAACAAAATTCGAAAAGCAAACAAACAAACCACCATGGATCAGGCGGTCTATACTCATTGGGTACTCCGCTAGTACAGCGGTAAGTCTACGAAATTATAACGCTAAAATCAGGTATTCGATTTCCTTTGGTGGGCTTAGCAGATAGCCCGATGTGGCTTTGCTATAAGAACACACACACACACACACACACACACACACACATGCCCATTGGAATATGTGTTAAAGTAGATATGACACCCATGTCAAACGTGTAAAAATAAAGTTATTGGCTGGCCGAAAACACTTAGGAACAAGACTCATTTGAATTTTACAGAAAATGTAGTAAAACAATATCTTCACTGTAAAAAGGCCACTGAAACTGACAATCACGAACTGGACTGTGGAGAGTCCTGACATCAGTATTCATAAAAGTTTATAGATTTATGTAAAAACTGCAGGTTAACAAGGGACCAAACAAATAAATCTGATGTGTTTTATTTTGTATTCCTCTGTGCTCGGCTCGACACTGCCAGCTGGGTTAAGGCATTCGATTCGTAATCTGAGGGTCGCGGGTTCGAATCCCCGTCGCATCAAACATGCTCGCCCTTTCAGCCGTGTGAGCGTTATAATGTGACAGCCATTCCCATTATTCGTTGGTAAAAGAGTAACCCAAGAGTTGGCGGTGGGTGACGATGATTAGCTGCCTTCCCTCTAGTCTTACCCTGCTAAATTAGGGGCGGCTAGTGCAGATAGCTTTCATGTAGCTTCGCGCAAAATTACAAAAAACAAATAAACAATCCTATGTGGTAATGTTTTTCTTATATTTATTAGCTGATGTTTCTGGTCTGTGGAGGGAAGCTATGTAAATTCATGATTAATAAATGTTATCTTAGGACAGAAATTTGCTTCTCTTATACAAATAAAACAATATGTAAAAAAAGCCGAAAACTAAAAACAACAACACAAAGTGAAACTACAAATCTGTATGTATCTCCTCATGGACCTGAAAAGCTTCCATACCAATTTTTATGAAGATCCATCCACACTTTGCGAAGTAGTTACATGTACAGACAACGGAGATATATAGATTCTTTAGTTGTTATTGTTCTAAACATTTCCGTATGTGTAAATTGGGTATTTTCATCAATGTATATATGCAATTAATTTGGTGATTCGATTACTTGGTGCAGTTTAGAATCAACGATTTGATCTGTATCCATGATTGTTTGTTAGTTAGAACGTGATGAATAATATAACAGCAGTTTGAAAATTTGTCTCTGAACGACCCCAACAGATATTAGGTAATAAACTATGTTTAACTCTAACTGATATAAAAACTGATTAAATTCGCGTACATGTTGCATGCTATGTATGTGTTATACTCTTATTGTAACGTGTAATATTGTATAACTCTAATTCATGCGTATGAGAAAATTAATTTCTTTTTCAAGTTATGTGAAATCATTTTAAATTGAAAATACTCATCTTATGATGTGCCTAGCTTTAGAAACCAAAGAATTATATCAGAATGTTGTATACGAAAACAAAGAGAAATCGACTTCAGTTTCTCTCTATTGCAATTTTGAATGTATAAACGTGTTCGTGTTATAAAAAATATGACATCCTGGATATACTTAGGATATTTAATATGAAGTCATTCTCTGTATATCTGCTGACTAATTCCATGGGACAACGACTCCTCAGCTGTAATTTCTAAAGTGTGAACTTGCACGAACCCCAAAGTATAATTCTGCAATAGGTACGTTTTCCTCTTCACGGTGAAAAGAACTTCGAATCAGTGTCTTTTGTTTCCAAGGGAACTGCACGGATAATAATTACACATTGGAAGTTAAGCAAGAGGAACACCTGAGTCTATTTTGCCTTTTTCTGCTAATGAATCATAGACATATATCGAAGAGCCCAATCTCTATTCCACAGATTTAAATTTGTATAACAAAAGGAGAACCTTGCAAGAAACTTTTCGTTACAACGCAGCTGGCTTTATGTTAAATCATATAATAAAAAGAAATTCATAGACTCAGTCTACATAGAGTTGGATATTACTAGAGCCAGAATCTTTTACTCATAGCGCAGCTGGCTTTATGTTAAATCATATAATAAAGAGATTCATATACATAGAGTTGATATAACAATGGCGAACAAACCGTTTATAATGAAGCCACATGAGGCTCAGATCAATCGGAACAATCGAAGAACTGTATACAGAAAATGATTTCTAAGCGAACGCTAACACACAGTTGTTTATATGTATTTAAAGAACAAAGTATATATACACGTATATATATGAATGTATAGAAGTCTATTTGAGAACAGACGTTTGTTTTCCCGTAGAATAAATCGTAATTTCATTAAAAAAATAAAAACAAAATTTTTTAGTACACATTACATATTTAGAAACTACTGTCCCTAGTGGCAAAATACAATATTAATTAATTTAATAATTTTGCTGTGAAAGAACAAAATACTGTGACACTTGTAACAATCTTATACACTATATGTTTCGTTATCTTAGTGTGACATTATCAGGCAGCGCAATATGAAGTGTACGAATCTGTTTTCAGTCTCACAGTATTCTATCTTTTTACACTAACATTATTAATTAGTTTAATTCTTTATCGTATTTAGGTAATGAGGACAGCCCCACTTTTAAACATTTATGCTATACAATTAAACGTTTGTTTTATTTCGTTGACACATCTGTGTGAATACCTACACAAGTGTGGACCTAATCTTAAAATGCATGGATTTGCTAAGCGTGTTATCAGTGATGCTAAGGTTTACGCCACACAATCATTTACACATGCAAATGATTCTTAGAAAAATCTATTAAACCTTTATAGTCTTTCAGAATTGGAAAAAAAATACGTTTTATTGTTAAATAATATACTGACAACATCGAACATCGAATTTTTTGATACAGGATATATTTAAAAGAAAATTAACTTTTTCAGTTATTTAAATAGAATTATTTAATTAATTATCTCATAGTTTAAAGCAGCACCTTATATTCTATTGTCACAAAAATGTATTTAAGAACTTATTAGTTTTGTCATTCACTGTACTTATGACATATAAAATTGGTCTCGTTTTCTTTAATATATCTAAAGTAAATCCAATTTTTTTTGGTTTTCAAGTAAACCAGAAATATTTTTTAAATTTTTCCAGTTTTATGTTTCATAATCCATCATTTTCTAACTTAACGAGAAACAACGTTTAAGTTTAATAATAACAATTCAGTAACATAGATTTGTTATAAACAATAAGTGGACACAAGTTTATGGTACTGTTCAACTGTGTTGTAACATGTCGGACACATAGGTTAAATGGGTAGGACAAAACTTCCAAGGATCAGATATTACCCTTACTAAACAACTGATCAGATATTACCCTTTCTAAACAGCTGATCAGAGAGAGAGAGAGCAGCTACTTATCAGCACCTGTCATCTACACGACTATTCTTAATCAAATAGAAGGGTAGCTATTACATGCGAAAGTACGGAGCATCCATAAAGCCTTATCTCAAACATAAATCTCGAACCTCCGACCCCCAGCTCGGCATGCTTACGCGTAAAGTCACGAACCCACGTTCTACCCGCACATGTATATTAACTGCTAACAAATTAAATATGTTACAGACACTACTAGGCCTCAAGAAATAAGTGACTGTGATTTAATTAGTTATTGCATAGGTATATTACATTGCTACCAGTTGTCGAAAGAAAACATTAATAGCATCGAGACAGTGTTCTTTTTTCAAATTACTAAGACACCCGTGTTGTAATTTCTTATAGAAAACACGTGTTTACTTTCAAAATAATGACAAAAAGCTTGTTTGTTTATGGAATGTCGTGAAAAGCTATTAGAGAGCTATCTGCGCTAGCCGTCTCTGATAAGCAGCTAGTCAACACCACCCATAACTAACTTTTAAGCAACTCAACACGAATAGTCTGACCTTTACGTAATGCCCTCACAGATGAAAGGGTAGTAATGTTCGGAAAAGGGACTTTAATTTGTGACCTGGACTTTGCGAGTCGAATATCCTAACCACCAGACCATGACCAAAACGACGTAATGTACTGATGTTGAGTGCATAAGTGTAAGATGATATCGAATTACTTTTTTTACACAATTAAAAATATGTTTATGTTATTAGAAACAGATGTTGTCATCGGCTGTTGAACTTCTCTCGTAAATCAAGAAGTGTTCACAGGATCATGTTTAAATGACTTGTCTCTGCAGTTGGTGGAAAAAAATCTGGTTCATCGTTTTGTAATTATTGAAAGTAGTTCCTTACTGACCTGTATAGAACTCGCTGCACGATAAATGTTTTCAAAAACAGGGTATTTTGAAAGAGGAAAATGTACTTCATCAACTGGTAATAAGTGTACTCATTGTGAAACAATTGTATATATTATCAAAGCAGCTTATCTATGACTTCATGAAAAGGTAACTCGTCATTTGAAAGCTAAGTTTACTATAAATTACTTTGAAAGCAGTATATATATATATATATACAAGTTCATCAGTGACGAATGTTTCCACCAGGGTAATTAGTTTGTAACGGTCAAATGTTTTATTTGCCTTTAGTAACTAACTTACTTACTGACTTCAAGATTATATTAGCAGGTTATCAGTGCAAGTAATAGAGAAAACTTATGTTAGCAGATTATCAGTGCAAGTATTAGAGAGAGATTATGTTAGCAGGTTACCAGCGAGGTTATTAGAGAGAGATTATGTTAGCAGGTTACCAGTGGGGTTATTAAAGACAGATTACGTTAGCAGGTTACCTGTTAGGTTATTAGAGACAGATTTTTTTAGCAGGTTACAAGTTAGGTTATTAGAGACAGATTATTTTAGCAGGTTACAAGTGAGGTTATTAGAGACAGATTATTTTAGCAGGTTACAAGTGAGGTTATTAGAGACAGATTATGTTAGCAGGTTACCAGTGAGGTTATTAGAGACATTTTATGTTAGTAGGTAACCAGTGTGGTTATTAGAGACAGATTATGTTAGCAGGTTACCAGTGAGGTTGTAGAGACAGCTTATATTAATAGGTAACCAGTGCAAGTATTAGAGACAGGTTATGTTAATAGGTAACCAGTGAGGTTATTAGAGACAGGTTATGTTAGTAGGTAACCAGTGAGTTTATTAGAAACAGGCCATGTTACCACTTTACCAGTGAGGTTATTGGAGACAGATTATGTTAGCAGGTTACCAGTGAGGTTGCTAGAGACAGGTTATGTTAGCAGGTTACCAGTGCAAGTATTAGAGACAGGTTATGTTAGCAGGTTACCAGTGAGGTTATTAGAGACAAATTATGTTAGCAGGTTACAAGTGAGATTATTAGAGACAGATTATGTTAGCAGGTTACCAGTGAGGTTGTTAGAGACAGGTTATGTTAGCAGGTTACCAGTGCAAGTATTAGAGACAGGTTATGTTAGCAGGTTACCAGTGAGGTTATTAGAGACAAATTATGTTAGCAGGTTACAAGTGAGATTATTAGAGACAGATTATGTTAGCAGGTTACCAGTGAGGTTATTAGAGACAGATTATGTTAGCAAGTTACAAGTGAGGTTATTAGAGACAGATTATGTTAGCAGGTTACAAGTGAGGTTATTAGAGACAGATTATGTTAGCAGGTTACAAGTGAGGTTATTAGAGACAAATTATGTTAGCAGGTTACAAGTGAGGTTATTAGAGACAGGTTATGTTAGAAGGTTACCAGTGAGGTTGTTAGAGACAGGTTATGTTAGCAGGTTACCAGTGCAAGTATTAAAGACAGGTTATGTTAGCAGGTCACCAGTGAGGTTATTAGAGACAAATTATGTTAGCAGGTTACAAGTGAGATTATTAGAGACAGATTATTTTAGCAGGTTACAAGTGAGGTTATTAGAGACAGATTATGTTAGCAGGTTACAAGTGAGGTTATTAGAGACAGATTATGTTAGCAAGTTACCAGTGAGGTTATTAGAGACAGATTATGTTAGCAGGTTACCAGTGAGGTTATTAGAGACAAATTATGTTAGCAGGTTACAAGTGAGGTTATTAGAGACAGATTATGTTAGCAGGTTACCAGTGAGGTTATTAGAGACAAATTATGTTAGCAGGTTACCAGTGAGGTTGTTAGAGACAGGTTATGTTAGCAGGTTACCAGTGCAAGTATTAGAGACAGGTTATGTTAGCAGGTTACCAGTGAGGTTATTAGAGACAAATTATGTTATCAGGTTACAAGTGAGGTTATTAGAGACAGGCTATGTTACCACTTTACCAGTGAGGTTATTAGAGACAGATTATATTAGCATGTTACAAGTGATGTTATTAGAGGCAGGTTATGTTAGCAGGTTACCAGTGAGGTTATTAGAAAGAGATTATGTTAGCAGGTTACAAGTGATGTTATTAGAGGCAGGTCATGTTAGCATGTTACAAGTGATGTTATTAGAGGCAGGTTATGTTAGCAGGTTACCAGTGAGGTTATTAGAAAGAGATTATGTTAGCAGGTTACAAGTGATGTTATTAGAGGCAGGTCATGTTAGGAGGCTACAAGTGATGTTATTAGAGGCAGGTCATGTTAGCAGGTTACAAGTGATGTTATTAGAGACAGATTATGTTAGCAGGTTACAAGTGAGGTTATTAGAGACAAATTATGTTAGCAGGTTACAAGTGAGGTTATTAGAGACAGGTTATGTTAGAAGGTTACCAGTGAGGTTGTTAGAGACAGGTTATGTTAGCAGGTTACCAGTGCAAGTATTAAAGACAGGTTATGTTAGCAGGTCACCAGTGAGGTTATTAGAGACAAATTATGTTAGCAGGTTACAAGTGAGGTTATTAGAGACAGATTATTTTAGCAGGTTACAAGTGAGGTTATTAGAGACAGATTATGTTAGCAGGTTACAAGTGAGGTTATTAGAGACAGATTATGTTAGCAAGTTACCAGTGAGGTTATTAGAGACAGATTATGTTAGCAGGTTACCAGTGAGGTTATTAGAGACAAATTATGTTAGCAGGTTACAAGTGAGGTTATTAGAGACAGATTATGTTAGCAGGTTACCAGTGAGGTTATTAGAGACAAATTATGTTAGCAGGTTACCAGTGAGGTTGTTAGAGACAGGTTATGTTAGCAGGTTACCAGTGCAAGTATTAGAGACAGGTTATGTTAGCAGGTTACCAGTGAGGTTATTAGAGACAAATTATGTTATCAGGTTACAAGTGAGGTTATTAGAGACAGGCTATGTTACCACTTTACCAGTGAGGTTATTAGAGACAGATTATGTTAGCATGTTACAAGTGATGTTATTAGAGGCAGGTTATGTTAGCAGGTTACCAGTGAGGTTATTAGAAAGAGATTATGTTAGCAGGTTACAAGTGATGTTATTAGAGGCAGGTCATGTTAGCATGTTACAAGTGATGTTATTAGAGGCAGGTTATGTTAGCAGGTTACCAGTGAGGTTATTAGAAAGAGATTATGTTAGCAGGTTACAAGTGATGTTATTAGAGGCAGGTCATGTTAGGAGGCTACAAGTGATGTTATTAGAGGCAGGTCATGTTAGCAGGTTACAAGTGATGTTATTAGAGACAGGTTATGTTAGCAGGTTACCAGTGTGGTTATTAGAGACAGGTTATGTTAGCAGGTTACCAGTGTGGTTATTAGAGACAGGTTATGTTAGCAGGTTACCAGTGAGGTTATTAGAAATAGGTTATGTTAGCAGGTAACCAGAGAGGTTATTAGAGACAGGTTATGTTAGCAGGTTACTAGTGAGGTTATTAAAGACAGATTATTCTAGCAGGTTACCAGTGAGGTTATTAGAAACAGGTTATTTTAGCAGGTTACCCGTGAAGGTATTAGAGACAGATTATGTAGGCAGAAAGAATGTAATATAAAAATGAATTTAATTATTTTCGATATCATTTCAACAGCTTCTACGTTCTATACCCAAGTGTCATTATGTTAAGTTACACCGTCGCTTCCTTCAATTTACTTAGAGCACAATTACAGAAAACCATTGTAAGGCGTGAGTATTACACTATCAAATTCTCCTATAGTCCACCACTTAGTAAGCCAGCAGTATATTTACGGAGTTAGAATGTTAAAAGCCGGGATTTTATTCCCAGCAGTGGACAGAGCACAGATCGCCTATTGTGTAACTTGGCACTCAGACAAATAAACCTTATACATCAGATTTACAGTCCATTTTTTCTTTGTCTTTTCACGAATAAATGTAATGGCTATATATTCCGAAACGAAGGAAATGGAAGTTGTTTGGACGAAAAAGGTTTTACCTCTTACCATACACTAACTAGTTTGGAAGAAAACGTTTTCAAATATTGATTGACAAGACAGACAACTGACTGCATTATCATGTGTATTTGTATCATTACAATAAATAAATGTATCTAAGGCACTTCATGTATTAAGTATACACATTAAGTGTGTTAGTTCCATCTATTTATTTACGGATGCATTAAGTATATACATTAAGTGTATTTGATACATCTATTTATTTACGGATGCATTAAGTATGTACACTAAGTGTATTAGCATTAAGCATAATCTATTTATTTATGAATGCATTAATTTACGGACGCATTAAGTATATACATTAAGTGTGTTTGATACATCTATTTATGAAGTGTATTAGGCAAATCTATTTATATATATTTTTCAAATGTTCAGTATGAATATAGCTTGTTGTGTTAAAGAAAACAAACTTTCAAAAGACGTTGTGGACATTTTTAGGACAAGTTTTCTATAATTCCATGAATCAGATATTTTCTATCCTGTTGTTTTCTATAAGTTATATACAAAGTGAATTTTAAATAAGCTGTTTTAGTAAATTATCCAGAGACATTTTCAACAGTACAACAATAACTGCCTTGTGGGTCACGTGATCTAAGTCCTTCATAGAGTGTTTCATTATAATGTGATGGTCAATCGAGTTATTAGTTAATAAAGAGTGACTGAAAAGGTGGTGGTGAGGGGTGTTTTAACCATCACCTTGTGTTTAGTCTATCATTTTAAAATTACGGATGGCTATCATAGATTGTCTGAGTAGCTTCGTGCGAAATTAAAGAAGGAAATAGAATACTTTAAATCTTAATGATAAAAGTTTTGCCATAGTTCATTGGACAACTCAAGAAAAGAAAAACGTAAACAAAGTCAAATGACACATGTTTCTTTAGCATTCTAGAAATGAAGATATTTAGATGCTCATAACATTGAATCACTTTAGATAACAGATTGTTGTAAATATTTATATACAGTTTTTGTAATGTGTTAACAAATAAGGAAAAAAGAACAGTCGTAATTATTGTTTATACAAGTTCCGTAATGTGTTAACAAAGGGTGAAAACTGACAGTTGTAGACATTGTTTATACAAGAGTTGTAACGTGTTAACAAAGGGTGAAAACTGACAGTTGTAGATATTGTTTATATAAATTTTGTAATGTGTTAACAATGGGCGAAAACGGACAGTTGTAGACATTATTTATGTAATATTTGTAATGTGTCAACAAAGGGTGAAAACTGACAGCTGTATACATTGTTTATACAAGTTTCGTAATGCGTTAACAAAGGATGAAAACGGACAATTGTATATATCGTTCAAAATTATTAGTAATATATTAACAAAGGATAAAAACGGGCACAAATAAACTCCTAGTAGAAACAGACTGAGCAGTTAACTGAGAAGCAGCGCACTCCAACTTTGTTGCAATAAATAAGTTAATAACATTTGAAGTAATAAAAGCCCAGTAGTTGAGGCTAGTCTTGTACTTATAATCTTTAGAAAGGTGTTAATTAGATTACTTCATTGTAATAATTCGTGTGATTTACCTTTACCGTTGGTATCTTTATTTCAACTTTGCTTTTAACTTTTGACGTAGAACATGGAAATACTTTTATAAAGATTAAAATATAAAGATTATATGATAAGAATGGACTCATCTCGAACTTTAATTACTCCATTAACCATAATTAAATACTGAAATGGATATTTCTATCCACATTTGTACTGCTAAATAATAATACGTATCTTATAAAAAAATAAGTATAACAAAACTTTGATGAATAAGTTTCATGACTAAACGTTTCCAAAAGCTTTACGTATTTAGGATTTTACCTATGTGTGTGTTTATATATATTCAATACGGAGATACGCAGCAAATTTTTTGAAGAATATATACCATTAGAATATTTAAAATTACACTATTTATTAGAAATATTTGAAAAACTCAAAATCCAGAAGACTGAGGATTGTGGTAAAAACACACTTGGATAAAAGAATGACAAACGTTTTAAAACGTGCTCTTAGTAAAGAGAGTAGACCTGTAATTATAACGTATTTGATTATTCCAAGACTAGGATGAAATTTACAAGTTTCAACTGCATTATATTCTTGGGAAAAAGTCTTTAAAACATTCTAACGTAGGTGTTGATTAACTATAATTTCTTTCCATGGCGAAATTTTTTTACTAATAGGGTACCTCACTCCTGGTACTATATTCACAGTTTTGCCACCCAGTGTGTCAGTGGTATGTCTGAGGCGTTACCACCCTAAAATCCGGGTTTCGATACTCGTGGTGGGCAGAGCACAGATAGCCCATTGTGTAGCTTTGTGTTTAATTCAAAACAACAACGACTAATAGGGGATGATTTTGGATTGTATTTTATGAAGAAAATCTACACACTCAGTTATCTTAACTTTTTATACTATGAACAGTTCAAGTACGTTTTTAATTTGCAACAGTTAAACATAGTATTAAAGTATTACTTATTTCTATTCTTTCCCTCACAATTTCAGTGAAAAGTACGACTGACTTTATTGTAAATATAAACGTACAATATGTCTGAATGAAATTGTTATTCGTCAAACAAGAGAGCGAAGTGAAAATCGTATATTCTGTGCAGTATAGTTTGAAATAATTATATTTACTTAAGAACGGTATAACCAACTCGCGTGTTATGCAGAATGAAAGACTTGGTTCGTAAGTTCCTCGTGGCGAATCTCATGTAGAAACATGGCCAGAAAGAAATGAGAATGCTGGGTTTGCGTAAAGATAAATAGAAACTTACTTCGAGGCCCTGGGTGGTTTTATCTCCTGTACATTATCAAACACGTACTTTATGTTCACATTTCTTATGCTTTTTAAGTACCAGCGGCACGGCTTTCTTTACATAAAATAAGTTAATTTAAACACACGTATTGCAAACACTGCAACCATCGAATCAACCTCTAAAACTTGATGTAGAATTTAGATGCATGTATTTTAGTTCAAGTAAAGCTCCAAATTTGAACAACGCTGGGGACCGTTATGTCGGTATGAGTAATACCGACAACCACTATGTCGGTATGAGTAATACCGACAACCACTATGTCGGTTTGAGTAATACCGACAACCACTATATCGGTTTGAGTAATACCGACAACCACTATGTCAGTTTGGTTAACACCGACAACCATTATGTGAGTTTGAATAATACCGACAACCATTATGTCAGTTTGAGTAATACCAACAACCACTATGTCAGTTTGAGTAATACCGATAACCATTATGTTAGTTTGAGTAATACCAACAACCACTATGTCAGTTTGAGTAATACCGGCAACCATTATGTCGGTATGAGTAATACCGACAACCACTATGTCAGTTTGAGTAATACCAACAACCACTATGCCAGTTTGAGTAATACCGACAACCACTATGTCAGTTTGAGTAATACCGACAACCACTATGTCAGTTTGAGTAATACCGATAACCACTATGTCAGTTTGAGTAATACCGACAACCACTATGCCAGTTTGAGTAATACCAACAACCACTATGTCAGTTTGAGTAATACCGACAACCACTATGCCAGTTTGAGTAATACCGACAACCACTATGTCGGTTTGAGTAATACCGACAACCACTATATCGGTTTGAGTAATACCGACAACCACTATGTCAGTTTGGTTAACACCGACAACCATTATGTGAGTTTGAATAATACCGACAACCATTATGTCAGTTTGAGTAATACCAACAACCACTATGTCAGTTTGAGTAATACCGATAACCATTATGTTAGTTTGAGTAATACCAACAACCACTATGTCAGTTTGAGTAATACCGGCAACCATTATGTCGGTATGAGTAATACCGACAACCACTATGTCAGTTTGAGTAATACCAACAACCACTATGCCAGTTTGAGTAATACCGACAACCACTATGTCAGTTTGAGTAATACCGACAACCACTATGTCAGTTTGAGTAATACCGATAACCACTATGTCAGTTTGAGTAATACCGACAACCACTATGCCAGTTTGAGTAATACCAACAACCACTATGTCAGTTTGAGTAATACCGACAACCACTATGCCAGTTTGAGTAATACCGACAACCACTATGTCGGTTTGAGTAATACCGACAACCACTATGTCAGTTTGAGTAACACCGACAACCATTATGTGAGTTTGAATAATACCGACAACCACTATGTCAGTTTGAGTAATACCGACAACCACTATGCCAGTTTGAGTAATACCGACAACCACTATGTCGGTTTGAGTAATACCGACAACCACTATGTCGGTTTGAGTAATACCGACAACCACTATGTCAGTTTGAGTAACACCGACAACCATTATGTGAGTTTGAATAATACCGACAACCAATATGGCATTGTGAGCAATACCGACAATCATTGTAATAGTCTAAGTCACAGGTTATTTTTATAGACCAAGAGGTTAAAATAGACTTGTTTTTAGAAATCCTACTGTGATTGCGCACTCTGTTTATACAAACTCATTTGTGTACTTCGCTTAGATTTCTTTAGCAATTTATAAAATAGAAAATTTATTTAGTGACTTCTTTCGCTAGTTTGTCTTTAAATATAATCTAGTTTTGTTAGCAGGTAATCTTTAAACAGAGTTGACATCTGTATTTGGCTGTTCTGTTTATTGTTTTGTTATATTCTTTATATTTTAAGAATATTACCTATTTATGTTTTTTACTTGATCTACTGTTTCCTTGTACTATTCTCATATTATATCATTCAATGTTACTAGTGCCTTTAACAGTTTAAAATGTTTGTTTAAAATTTTCTTCAGTTGGTTCGTATACTTCTATGTGTTCCTTCATTAACATGTTATCCCTTCTTGACACTAGTTTTGTGATCGATTAGAGGTAGCGGAATAGATTTAAAATGCTAAAATCAGGGTTTGATTCCTCCCCGAAGACAAAGCACGGACAGGTCATTGTGTACCTTTGACCAACATAACTTAGTTTCCTGGCTACAATAAACCACAACAAAACAGATAGTCACAGGAGATACATATCACAAACAATAAACCACAACAAAACAGATAATCACAGGAGATATACATCACAAGCATAATTGTAAACATTGTTTACACATTTAACTAAATAACATTTATCTAGTTTTCCTGTTACTATGTATATTCAATAAACGTGTGAACATGATATATGCAACTGTCTTAAAGCTTAGAACCTGTTACTGTTCTACGTTAGTTACGATTAGAGAACGTAAACAGTTGTTAACGTATTTCTTAAGAACATTATCGTGTCTTAGCATTCCTCTACATGCAGTTTGTCTTTTTGGTACATGTTTACCCTTTTGATTCCACTCCTTAGTAGAATTAACTGGCAGATATATTTGAACAACCGATCAAAGAAACGGCTTTTTTATAACGACATTTTCTCTAAGCTTATAATGTCTCTCAGACTGTCTACATTTGGTTTAAATTTCGCGCAAAGCTACAATACCAGTTGTCTTCAATAATTTTGTGAGTAATTTTTCATTGAAAAGGTTCTCGTATACAGCAACTTTATACGTAAGTTAATAAATCATTAATTAAAAGGATTTTCGAATTACAGAAACAGTAGATCCAATAACCACGTTTGTTGTTTTTTTTAATTTTGCGCAAAGCTACTTGAGGGCTATCTGCGCTAGCCGTCCCTAATTTAGCATTGTAAGACTAGATTTTGTTTGCTTGTTTTGGAATTTCGCACAAAGCTACTCGAGGGCTATCTGCGCTAGTAGTCCCTAATTTAGTAGTGAAAGACTAGAGGGAAGGCAGCTAGTCATCACCACCCACCGTCAACTCTTGGGTTACTCTTTTACTAAAGAAGAGTGGAACTGATCGTAACGTGGTAACGCCCCCACAGCTGAAAGGGCGAGCACGGATGGTCAAAAGAACTGGTACCTTAGATTATAATTTTGCAGACTGGCGTAATTGTGACCACCTCTGATATTTGTGAAGCGACTTTGCTTTATACGTAATCACCAAATCATGGTCTCCCCAGATATACATCAATAAATAAGAAAGGTTTTTAGATTTTATTACGTATAAACTCGTGTGTGTATGTTTGTGACGAACGCACAAGTGTGATATTTATGACTCGTCAGCTTGATCACCAAAACACAAACAGGAACGTTTCTTACTAATTAAAATAGTCGGGAACCAGCTAAGTAATTAGATATCTACTTAAGAGAATATTTCTTTTCCTAACACTCTGTAGCTCAAGCTTTCAAATTGATACTCTGTGGCGAAACAGTTTCTTTTCTGACTGATTTAAGCCTTTAAGTATAACACAAAATTAAAGTACTTTGTCGTAATTCAAGAAATTATTTGACATCTTTAATAAAGCAAGGAAAAATAAACTCATATATAATGACGTAAATGACAACAACAAATTGTTTGGTTTAATAAGTGCTGATTAGTAACTTGTACTAAGGTATCTAACATTACATGTTTCTTTTACAAGTTAAGGCACCACGAGAAGCATGACCCGTAGATTGACCTGTTGCGTTCGAAATAAACACCTCAATACCTCCATTCTTCTAATATTTCTCGTAAAATAAAATACCTGAATCCAGAATTAATGTAAAGTTTTTCTTATTTTCCCTACTGTATGTGATACATTTTCTAATATAAGCAACTTAGAACATATAAACCATGTAAAGTTTTCTTCTAATCTACTGTGACGTAAGAAACTCAAAGTTTTGGTTTATGAATTTCGCGCAAAGCTACACGAGAACTATCTGCGGAAGCCGTCCCTAATTTAGCAGTGTAAGACTAGAGGTAAGACAGCTAGTCATCACCACCCACCGTGAACTCTTGGGTTACTCTTTTATCAACGAATAATGGGATTGACCGTCACATTATAGCGCCCCCAAGGCTGAAAGGGCGATCTTGTTTGATGTGACTGAGATTCGAGCCCGTGACCCACAGGTTAGAAGTAGCGTGCCTTAACCACCTGGCCATGCCGGGCATAAACTCAATAAGAGAAAGTGTGTAAGATTTGTATTGGGATCTAATGGTATATAGAAATCTAGTACGGTTCACTTTAGATTGTGTTAAGATTTAGAAGATAATACTGAAAATTAATATTTTCTTGGCACCAAATCATTACGAAGAGACTCATGGCAAAATCAAGGTTTGTTATATCAGCGTAAAAATGTGAGATATCGCTCTATTAATTCATAGTTAAAATTATCTCTTCTATGTTCTACTGCTTGAAGAGAATGATCTATTGATCAACACATGTATACCGACTAATAAAATGTTTTTATTATTTTAAAATTAAATAGAACTGTTTCTTCTTCCGATTTTTCTTTTTGGAAATTTGCTGTAAAAATTGCTTATCGATTACTTTGACAAAATGTTTAATTTTATGAATACATACTTGGAAAACTTTGTTTTAAAAATTATTGTATGTCGAGATGTGAAACCTGTTTCACACAGAGTACGTTTTGTTTTGAAAAATATCTTCATTACATTTACTATTTGTGTTCACTAAAGAGAAAGAAAAATATCATGGCAAAAATAATGTACTATATGAACACTTGCATTTTATTATTACTTCAAAGAAGCGAAGGTGTAACACAGTGCACCGAAACTTTGAATAACAAGACGAAACGTAATTCAATATTTTTTTCATAGCTTGTTTAGTCCGAGTATTCATGATGAATACTTTGGAATACATAACAACCGCCTTTTATAGAAAAACACAAGCGTAGTGGACGTCGTTTCGGAAGTGTTCCGTCTCTCGAAACGTCGTCCACTACACCTGTGCTTTTACACTGTACTCTTGTCCTTATACAGGTTACTCTCGCACGAAATGAAACGTTGCAAGTTTATTTTTATTTTTAGTATATTGTAATATTTTAAATTTTAAATTATGGAAGTGAATTAGTAAATTTCTTACTGCGATTTAGAAACAAACTAACAAATTTGCTACTACACTCTATCGTTTCGCTGGTGAAAAATAAATTCGGGTAAGAGAATAACTTAAAAAAAGAAGAAAATATTTAGTAACTTTACTGTGACGTCATTCTTGTCATATAAAAATTTTCATACGCGGATATTTCATTGTACCAATAAAATGTATAGTTTGGGTATTAAATGAACCGAGCGCGCTCTGTCATCTGTGTTTTTAATTGTCAAGTTTGTTCTTAAATTAGTTACAAAAAAAGCGTATAATTCCTATTATTACACAGAAGCTTTAAAAAAAAATGTTATAAGCATTATGAAACGTAATGTAAGAGAGAAGTCGACTTGGTTTTGGAAGTTAAAGCTATTAATATTATTATTGATTTGCTTCCCGGGAACTTTCCTCCGATTAGAGTTTGCTTATCGGTCACGAAGTTATGTGTTTTTTTTTTCCAGACAGTGGGTTTCATCCTCTCTGCTCTACTTGAATAGTTTCTAAGTTTACTCATAAGTCTAAGTTGTAGGTCGTTATCCAGACGAGAAACAGATTCTATTCAACTAAGACACTCACGGGAAACACAAATACAATTTAGAGTATAGAAAACTTTCTGGGCTGCAGTATTTCTCTTTTTATTATTGGTAGAATGTAAATGGTAATGCATACATATGTCTGTCAGTAGTCACGAAATGCTAGGCATAACTGGCAAGATGTCAGAATTTCTGACTTATAAGTAGATTGCATTCACTTTCCAGCTTATTGTTAAAGGATTTGAAATTTTGAAACTAAATGGATTTTACCATAACAATAATTCGACTTATTAAATATATTTAGCTATTTATATAAAAGATTAAATATGTGTTTAATCATGAACTTTAGGACAGAGCTTGTCACGAAACAAAATATGCCCAAAAGCATTGTTAATTATGTTTTCACTCCTACGTTAATTATGTTTTCACTCCTATGTTAATTATGTTTTCACTCCTATGTTAATTATGTTTTCACTCCTATGTTAATTATGTTTTCACTCCTATGTTAATTATGTTTTCACTCCTATGTTAATTATGTTTTCACTCCTATGTTAATTATGTTTTCACTCCTACGTTAATTATGTTTTCACTCCTATGTTAATTATGTTTTCACTCCTATGTTAATTTTGTTTTCACTCCTATGTTAATTATGTTTTCACTCCTATGTTAATTATGTTTTCACTCCTATGTTAATTTTGTTTTCACTCCTATGTTAATTATATTTTCACTCCTATGTTAATTATATTTTCACTCCTATGTTAATTATGTTTTCACTCCTACCATGTCCTCAATTACATAGCAATGACAAACAAAAAGTATTGTTTGTTTGTTTGTTTGTTTTGAATTTCACACAAAGCTACTCGAGAGCTATCTGTGCTAGCCGTCCATAATTTAGCAGTGTAAGACTAGAGGGAAGGCCGCTAGTCATCACTACCCACCGCCAGCCCTTGGGCTACTTTTTCACCAACGAATAGTGGAATTGACCGACACATTATAACGCCCCCACGGCTGAAAAGGCGAGCATGGGTGGCGAGATGGGGATGCGAACCCGCGACCCTCAGATTACGAGTCGCACGTCTTAACACGGTTGGCCATGCCGGGTCATAGAACATGGAATAATGGAAAATACATTTTATCATTATATTTTAATTTCTTAAATAGGTATGCAGAAGACAGTATTTTCAATGAATATGTTTACTAAGCTTGTAAATTAATACTTGTCCATATTGTAAAATATTTGTGTGTAACATGATTTTTACAATTCTTGCTTTTCGAATACATAGAACACAAAAGCAGTCCAGTGGTTGTTGAAGAAATGGAAACAGTTATTCAATTTATGTGGATGTTTTCAAACTTATTTTGAGTATTATTGAAAATTCAACAAATCATATAGCTTTGTATTACCTTAGAAAGAAAATATATCAGTACTGATGTAGGGAAGAGACTTAATGTAGGGTTTTGTTTCTGGTTCAGTTGTTGTGAACTATGGTAGAAAATTGATTGGTCAGCGAAGCAGATCCTAATTCTGGAAATAACAAAATAAATCTGTGTGTTATAGCAGAATATCTGTCTTGAAATTCTTATGTCATGATCTATACATAATGTTTATCTTTCTGAGTTAGAAATATTCTTTTAAAAGTTTTGAGTATCTTATTTATACAATATATTTTTGTATTTGCCTTACGTATCTAAGTATCTTACTTGTAGCGCACATATTTCTTAAAATGTTGTATATATTTAGATATAGTATTCGACTTCTAGCAAATAAAAAATATAAGATTGTTTTAACTAATTTGAATATATAAAAGTTTAAATGTATTATTTTTTATGTGATTATTATTACTAGCTATGCTATCATTCCGTGAATTTATATTATCAAAATCTGAAGTTTAACAAGAACTAAATAGATATACAAAAATCGTTGAACTTTACAAACATTGCTTAAAGTTTATATTAGGACAAGTTAAAACTCGATTATTGGTGCTTAAATTTGACGATTAGTATTGGTACATATATATTAACAACTTTTATGAATAATCTATACTACTTGAGATTATGGTAATATAATGCTTTACCAAGTTATGTATATGCTAACACATTAATGTTGCGCCGCCAACGACAAATTTAGAACTACACATCTGGTTCATAGTGAATTGTGAACCCGGCAGGTGATCCTAGCACTAAGGGTGGTCTTATCGCAGAATATCATGTCACGGGCCTTTACTTGGAAATTATGTGAATAAAATGTCCTTAAACGATGTTAAGTCTACAAACAAACCATTTCTTGGAAAGAAGTCGAGATTTTTTACCAGGGAACAGAAAACCTCGCATATCATTGCACTTAAGTTAGTAACGGGATTCAAACCTCCATTAGAAACCAGCTCAAGGTACTTCCTCATGGGAAAATGAAAGCGAACCTTTCACCACAAAATTCTATTTCAATAAAATTGGTCATTCTTTTTGTGGTACCTTATAAAGATGATAAGGAGGTGTTTAAAGTTCAGAGTTGTCTCGAAAAGAGAAATCACACAAACACACAGAAATAAAATCCCCGAATCACAATAAAACCGTTCGACCAATATTTTCCTAGCTCGTAAAATGCAACCCTTGTGCAAGATCTCTGAATTATGCATTAATGATGCATACCATATGGGAAGAGTTACTCGAGGGTTATCTGCTCTAGTCGTCCGTAATTTAGCAGTGTAAAATTAGAGGGAGAGCAGCAGATCATCACCACCCACCGCCAACTCTTGGGCTACTCTTTTACCAACGAATAGTTGGATTAATCGGCCGTGATAACGCCCCCACGGCTGGAAGGGCAAGCATGTTTGGTGTGAGGGTGATTCAAACCCGCAACCACATTATTAAAGCTGTTCCGACCGTATTTGTAAAACAATTTTTCAGTCACATTATTAAAGCTATTCCGACCGTATTTGTAAAACAATTTTTCAGTCACATTATTAAAGTTATTCCGACCGTATTTGTAAAACAATTTTTCAGTCACATTATTAAAGTTATTCCGACCGTATTTGTAAAACAATTTTTCAGTCACATTATTAAAGCTATTCCGACCGTATTTGTAAAAAAATTTTTCAGTCACATTATTAAAGTTATTCCGACCGTATTTGTAAAACAATTTTTCAGTCACATTATTAAATTTATTCCGACCGTATTTGTAAATCAATTTTTCAGTCACATTATTAAAGTTATTCCGACCGTATTTGTAAAACAATTTTTTCAGTCACATTATTAAAGCTGTTCCGACCGTATTTGTAAGACAATTTTTCAGTCACATTATTAAAGTTATTCCGACCGTATTTGTAAAACAATTTTTCAGTCACATTATTAAAGTTATTCCGACCGTATTTGTAAAACAATTTTGTGCAAAAACGTTCTTATGAAATGTTTCAACACACTCCTGGCTAGATTTTGATTTACGTTGAGCTGGCTTCGCCTGTGCATATTAGTGAAATGCAATCATAATTCGTTTTTTGACAAGTAATTTCATACGTTGTTGACCGTGTGCTTAATTAGATCGATGATGTAGGCGGAAGTTAAATGAAATTGAAGATACTCACATAAATATGAAAGTATACCGTATTGGATCTAATTGTTGTGTGGGAAACGTATTATACGAGCAATGAGTTAATATGCTGATTTAATGGTAGAGTAAAATTTAATTAGTTTTGTTCTGACTAGGATTTACTATATTTATAGGTAGAGAGTATACTGTCACGAACTTCGTGGGTAACAACGCTATTCTGCCTTGTGAAGTAGACGTGGACACTTGCGGAAGAGTCTATTTCATCACGTGGACCAAAAACGTCTCTAACGATTGGGAGAGAGTGTACTTGTATAGTGAAAATTTCGAAACGGCTCTAGGAGATTTTACAAATCCCTTTCGTGCTAGCTTTAAGCTGCAGAATGACTCCGCGTTTTTGAAAATCCACTCTTTACTCTACGAGGACGAAGGCGTATACAAATGTGACGTCACTTACGTTAGAGGAAAATGTCCGTCGCTGTCCTTTATTAAGCTGAATACATTAGGTAAGTAAGCGAGTTTTAACTTTTATTAAGCTGAATACATTAAGTAAGTAAGCGAGTTTTGACTTTTATTAAGCTGAATACATTAGGTGCCACCCAGTGGCTCAGCGGTATGTCTGCGGACTTCCACGCTAAAATCCGAGTTTCGATACTCGTGGTGGGCAGAGCACCGATAGCCCATTGTGTAGCTTTGTGCTTAATTTAAAACAACAACAATACATTAGGTAAGTAAGCGAGTTTTAACTTTTATTAAGCTGAACACATTAGGTAAGTAAGCGAGTTTTAACTTTGCCAAATGTAAATAAATTAAACCAGTAATTGAATCAAAACTTATCAAGGATAGAAAATTCCTTCTTTTTCAACAAAGTTAAATTTTGAACAGGATTAGTGGACACCGGATCAGCGATCCAGATTTGTTTCTATTTATTTTTGACTTAGTTAGAAATAGCATTTTTTAAAAACTTTGTATGGTGACTGGTTAACTGTTGTTAGTAAGAATGGAAAACTTTGTATGGTGGCTGGTAAACTGTTTTCAGTAAGAATGGAAAAACTTTGTATGGTGACTGGTAAACTGTTGTCAGTAAGAATGGAAAAAAAACTTTGTATGGTGACTGGTAAACTGTTGTCAGTAAGAATGGAAAAACTTTGTATGATGTCTGGTAAACTGTTGTCAGTAAGAATGGAAAAACTTTATATGGTGACTGGTAAACTGTTGTCAGTAAGAATGGAAAAACTTTATATGGTGACTGGTAAACTGTTGTCAGTAAGAATGGAAAAACTTTATATGGTGACTGGTAAACTGTTGTCAGTAAGAATGGAAAAACTTTGTATGATGTCTGGTAAACTGTTGTCAGTAAGAATGGAAAAAAACTTTGTATGGTGACTGGTAAACTGTTGTCAGTAAGAATGGAAAAAAACTTTGTATGGTGACTGGTAAACTGTTGTCAGTAAGAATGGAAAAAAACTTTGTATGGTGACTGGTAAACTGTTGTCAGTAAGAATGGAAAAACTTTGTATGATGTCTGGTAAACTGTTGTCAGTAAGAATGGAAAAAAACTTTGTATGGTGACTGGTAAACTCTTGTCAGTAAGAATGGAAAAACTTTGTATGATGTCTGGTAAACTGTTGTCAGTAAGAATGGAAAAAAACTTTGTATGATGTCTGGTAAACTGTTGTCAGTAAGAATGGTCAGAAAAAAACTTTGTATGGTGACTGGTAAACTGTTGTCAGTAAGAATGGAAAAAACTTTGTATGGTGACTGGTAAACTGTTGTCAGTAAGAATGGAAAAAACTTTGTATATGATGTCTGGTAAACTGTTGTCAGTAAGAGTGGAAAAAAAACTTTGTATGAATGTCTGAAAAAATGTTGTCAGTAAGAATGGAAAAAAACTTTGTATGATGTCTGGTAAACTGTTGTCAGTAAGAATGGAAAAAACTTTAATATGATGTCTGGTAAACTGTTGTCAGTAAGAATGGAAAAACTTTTGTATGATGTCTGGTAAACTGTTGTCAGTAAGAATGGAAAAAAACTTTGTATGATGTCTGGTAAACTGTTGTCAGTAAGAATGGAAAAAAAACTTTGTATGATGTCTGGTAAACTGTAAGTAAACTGTTGTCAGTAAGAATGGTAAGAAAAAAACTTTGTATGGTGACTGGTAAACTGTTGTCAGTAAGAATGGAAAAAACTTTTATGTATGATGTCTGGTAAACTGTTGTCAGTAAGAATGGAAAAAAACTTTGTATGGTGACTGGTAAACTGTTGTCAGTAAGAATGGAAAAAACTTTGTATGATGTCTGGTAAACTGTTGTCAGTAAGAATGGAAAAACTTTGTATGATGTCTGGTAAACTGTTGTCAGTAAGAATGGGAAAAACTTTGTATGGTGACTGGTAAACTGTTGTCAGTAAGAATGGAAAAAAACTGTATGTATGATGTCTGGTAAACTGTTGTCAGTAAGAATGGAAAAAACTTTGTATGGTGACTGGTAAACTGTTGTCAGTAAGAATGGAAAAAAACTTTGTATGATGTCTGGTAAACTGTTGTCAGTAAGAATGGAAAAAAACTTTGTATGATGTCTGGTAAACTGTTGTCAGTAAGAATGGAGAAAAACTTTAAATGGTGACTGGTAAACTGTTGTCAGTAAGAATGGAAAAAACTTTGTATGGTAAACTGTTGTCAGTAAGAATGGAAAAAAAACTTTGTATGATGTCTGGTAAACTGTTGTCAGTAAGAATGGAAAAAAACTTTGTATGGTGACTGAGTAAACTGTTGTCAGTAAGAATGGAAAAAAACTTTGTATGATGTCTGGTAAACTGTTGTCAGTAAGAATGGAAAAAACTTTGTATGGTGACTGGTAAACTGTTGTCAGTAAGAAGTGGAAAAAAACTTTGTATGTCTGGTAAACTGTTGTCAGTAAGAATGGAAAAACTTTGTATGATGTCCTGGTAAACTGTTGTCAGTAAGAATGGAAAAACTTTGTATGATGTCTGGTAAACTGTTGTCAGTAAGAATGGAAAAACTTTGTATGGTGACTGGTAAACTGTTGTCAGTAAGAATGGAAAAAAACTTTGTATGATGTCTGGTAAACTGTTGTCAGTAAGAATGGAAAAAAACTTTGTATGGTGACTGGTAAACTGTTGTCAGTAAGAATGGAAAAAACTTTGTATGATGTCTGGTAAACTGTTGTCAGTAAGAATGGAAAAAACTTTATATGGTGACTGGTAAACTGTTGTCAGTAAGAATGGAAAAAACTTTGTATGATGTCTGGTAAACTGTTGTCAGTAAGAATGGAAAAACTTTGTATGATGACTGGTAAACTGTTGTCAGTAAGAATGGAAAAAAACTTTGTAAAAACAAGAATGGAAAAAATTTGTATGGTGTCTGGTAAACTGTTGTCAGTAAGAATGGAAAAAAACTTTGTATGGTGACTGGTAAACTGTTGTCAGTAAGAATGGAAAAAACTTTGTATGGTGTCTGGTAAACTGTTGTCAGTAAGAATGGAAAAAAACTTTGTATGATGTCTGGTAAACTGTTGTCAGTAAGAATGGAAAAAAACTTTGTATGGTGACTGGTAAACTGTTGTCAGTAAGAATGGAAAAAACTTTGTATGATGTCTGGTAAACTGTTGTCAGTAAGAATGGAAAAACTTTGTATGATGTCTGGTAAACTGTTGTCAGTAAGAATGGAAAAAAAACCTTGTATGGTCTGGTAAACTGTTGTCAGTAAGAATGGAAAAACTTTGTATGATGTCTGGTAAACTGTTGTCAGTAAGAATGGAAAAAACTTTGTATGGTGTCTGGTAAACTGTTGTCAGTAAGAATGGAAAAACTTTGTATGGTGACTGGTAAACTGTTGTCAGTAAGAATGGAAAAAACTTTGTATGATGTCTGTAAACTGTTGTCAGTAAGAATAAAAAACTTTGTAAAAACTGTTGTTGTATGATGTCTGGTAAACTGTTGTCAGTAAGAATGGAAAAAACTTTGTATGATGTCTGGTAAACTGTTGTCAGTAAGAATGGTGGGAAAAAACTTTGTATGATGTCTGGTAAACTGTTGTCAGTAAGAATGGAAAAAACTTTGTATGGTGACTGGTAAACTGTTGTCAGTAAGAATGGAAAAAAACTTTGTATGATGTCTGGTAAACTGTTGTCAGTAAGAATGGAAAAAAACTTTGTATGGATGTCTGGTAAACTGTTGTCAGTAAGAATGGAAAAAACTTTGTATGGTGACTGGTAAACTGTTGTCAGTAAGAATGAAAAAAAAAACTTTGTTGTATGATGTCTGGTAAACTGTTGTCAGTAAGAATGGAAAAACTTTGTATGGTGACTGGTAAACTGTTGTCAGTAAGAATGGAAAAAAAACTTTGTATGATGTCTGGTAAACTGTTGTCAGTAAGAATGGAAAAACTTTGTATGATGTCTGGTAAACTGTTGTCAGTAAGAATGGAAAAAACTTTGTATGGTGACTGGTAAACTGTTGTCAGTAAGAATGGAAAAACTTTGTATGATGTCTGGTAAACTGTTGTCAGTAAGAATGGAAAAAAACTTTGTATGGTGACTGGTAAACTGTTGTCAGTAAGAATGGAAAAAACTTTGTATGGTGACTGGTAAACTGTTGTCAGTAAGAATGGAAAAAAACTTTGTAAGAATGGATGTCTGGTAAACTGTTGTCAGTAAGAATGGAAAAACTTTGTATGGTGTCTGGTAAACTGTTGTCAGTAAGAATGGAAAAAAACTTTGTATTTGATGACTGGTAAACTGTTGTCAGTAAGAATGGAAAAACTTTGTATGGTGACTGGTAAACTGTTGTCAGTAAGAATGGAAAAAACTTTGTATGATGTCTGGTAAACTGTTGTCAGTAAGAATGGAAAAAACTTTGTATGGTGACTGGTAAACTGTTGTCAGTAAGAATGGAAAAAACTTTGTATGATGTCTGGTAAACTGTTGTCAGTAAGAATGGAAAAAACTTTGTATGGTGACTGGTAAACTGTTGTCAGTAAGAATGGAAAAAACTTTGTATGATGTCTGGTAAACTGTTGTCAGTAAGAATGGAAAAAAACTTTGTATGGTGACTGGTAAACTGTTGTCAGTAAGAATGGAAAAAACTTTGTATGATGTCTGGTAAACTGTTGTCAGTAAGAATGGAAAAAACTTTGTATGGTGACTGGTAAACTGTTGTCAGTAAGAATGGAAAAAAACTTTGTATGATGTCTGGTAAACTGTTGTCAGTAAGAATGGAAAAAACTTTGTATGGTGACTGGTAAACTGTTGTCAGTAAGAATGGAAAAAACTTTGTATGATGTCTGGTAAACTGTTGTCAGTAAGAATGGAAAAAACTTTGTATGATGTCTGGTAAACTGTTGTCAGTAAGAATGGAAAAAAACTTTGTATGGTGACTGGTAAACTGTTGTCAGTAAGAATGGAAAAACTTTGTATGATGTCTGGTAAACTGTTGTCAGTAAGAATGGAAAAAAACTTTGTATGATGACTGGTAAACTGTTGTCAGTAAGAATGGAAAAACTTTGTATGGTGACTGGTAAACTGTTGTCAGTAAGAATGAAAAAAACTTTGTATGATGTCTGGTAAACTGTTGTCAGTAAGAATGGAAAAAACTTTGTATGATGTCTGGTAAACTGTTGTCAGTAAGAATGGAAAAAAAACTTTGTATGATGACTGGTAAACTGTTGTCAGTAAGAATGGAAAAAACTTTGTATGATGTCTGGTAAACTGTTGTCAGTAAGAATGGAAAAAACTTTGTATGATGTCTGGTAAACTGTTGTCAGTAAGAATGGAAAAAACTTTGTATGATGTCTGGTAAACTGTTGTCAGTAAGAATGGAAAAAAACTTTGTATGATGTCTGGTAAACTGTTGTCAGTAAGAATGGAAAAAAACTTTGTATGATGTCTGGTAAACTGTTGTCAGTAAGAATGGAAAAACTTTGTATGATGTCTGGTAAACTGTTGTCAGTAAGAATGGAAAAAAACTTTGTATGGTGACTGGTAAACTGTTGTCAGTAAGAATGGAAAAAACTTTGTATGATGTCTGGTAAACTGTTGTCAGTAAGAATGGAAAAAACTTTGTATGATGTCTGGTAAACTGTTGTCAGTAAGAATGGAAAAAACTTTGTATGGTGACTGGTAAACTGTTGTCAGTAAGAATGGAAAAAACTTTGTATGATGTCTGGTAAACTGTTGTCAGTAAGAATGGAAAAAAACTTTGTATGGTGACTGGTAAACTGTTGTCAGTAAGAATGGAAAAAACTTTGTATGATGTCTGGTAAACTGTTGTCAGTAAGAATGGAAAAAAACTTTGTATGGTGACTGGTAAACTGTTGTCAGTAAGAATGGAAAAACTTTGTATGATGTCTGGTAAACTGTTGTCAGTAAGAATGGAAAAAACTTTGTATGATGTCTGGTGAACTGTTGTCAGTAAGAATGGAAAAAACTTTGTATGATGTCTGGTAAACTGTTGTCAGTAAGAATGGAAAAAACTTTGTATGATGTCTGGTAAACTGTTGTCAGTAAGAATGGAAAAACTTTGTATGGTGACTGGTAAACTGTTGTCAGTAAGAATGGAAAAAAAACTTTGTATGATGTCTGGTAAACTGTTGTCAGTAAGAATGGAAAAACTTTGTATGGTGACTGGTAAACTGTTGTCAGTAAGAATGGAAAAAACTTTGTATGATGTCTGGTAAACTGTTGTCAGTAAGAATGGAAAAACTTTGTATGGTGTCTGGTAAACTGTTGTCAGTAAGAATGGAAAAAACTTTGTATGATGTCTGGTAAACTGTTGTCAGTAAGAATGGAAAAAAACTTTGTATGGTGACTGGTAAACTGTTGTCAGTAAGAATGGAAAAAAACTTTGTATGATGTCTGGTAAACTGTTGTCAGTAAGAATGGAAAAAACTTTGTATGATGTCTGGTAAACTGTTGTCAGTAAGAATGGAAAAACTGACTGGTAAACTGTTGTCAGTAAGAATGGAAAAACTTTGTATGATGTCTGGTAAACTGTTGTCAGTAAGAATGGAAAAAACTTTGTATGGTGACTGGTAAACTGTTGTCAGTAAGAATGGAAAAACTTTGTATGATGTCTGGTAAACTGTTGTCAGTAAGAATGGAAAAAACTTTGTATGGTGACTGGTAAACTGTTGTCAGTAAGAATGGAAAAAACTTTGTATGATGTCTGGTAAACTGTTGTCAGTAAGAATGGAAAAAACTTTGTATGGTGACTGGTAAACTGTTGTCAGTAAGAATGGAAAAAACTTTGTATGATGTCTGGTAAACTGTTGTCAGTAAGAATGGAAAAAACTTTGTATGATGACTGGTAAACTGTTGTCAGTAAGAATGGAAAAACTTTGTATGTCTGGTGACTGGTAAACTGTTGTCAGTAAGAATGGAAAAAACTTTGTATGATGTCTGGTAAACTGTTGTCAGTAAGAATGGAAAAAACTTTGTATGATGTCTGGTAAACTGTTGTCAGTAAGAATGGAAAAAACTTTGTATGGTGACTGGTAAACTGTTGTAGTAAGAATGGAAAAACTTTGTATGATGTCTGGTAAACTGTTGTCAGTAAGAATGGAAAAAACTTTGTATGATGACTGGTAAACTGTTGTCAGTAAGAATGGAAAAAACTTTGTATGGTGACTGGTAAACTGTTGTCAGTAAGAATGGAAAAACTTTGTATGATGTCTGGTAAACTGTTGTCAGTAAGAATGGAAAAAAAACTTTGTATGATGTCTGGTAAACTGTTGTCAGTAAGAATGGAAAAACTTTGTATGATGTCTGGTAAACTGTTGTCAGTAAGAATGGAAAAAACTTTGTAAAAACTGTTGTCAGTATGGAAAAAACTTTAATATGATGTCTGGTAAACTGTTGTCAGTAAGAATGGAAAAAAACTTTGTATGGTGACTGGTAAACTGTTGTCAGTAAGAATGGAAAAAAACTTTGTATGGTGACTGGTAAACTGTTGTCAGTAAGAATGGAAAAAACTTTGTATGGTGACTGGTAAACTGTTGTCAGTAAGAATGGAAAAAACTTTGTATGGTGACTGGTAAACTGTTGTCAGTAAGAATGGAAAAACTTTGTATGATGTCTGGTAAACTGTTGTCAGTAAGAATGGAAAAAACTTTGTATGGTGACTGGTAAACTGTTGTCAGTAAGAATGGAAAAAACTTTGTATGATGTCTGGTAAACTGTTGTCAGTAAGAATGGAAAAAAACTTTGTATGGTGACTGGTAAACTGTTGTCAGTAAGAATGGAAAAAACTTTGTATGATCTCTGGTAAACTGTTGTCAGTAAGAATGGAAAAAACTTTGTATGATGTCTGGTGAACTGTTGTCAGTGAGAATGGAAAAAACTTTGTATGATGTCTGGTAAACTGTTGTCAGTAAGAATGGAAAAAACTTTGTATGATGTCTGGTAAACTGTT